>NC_089240.1:63548569-63862614 GCF_963924675.1 Phocoena phocoena | reverse complement strand
CGTGTAGATGTATTTCTTATGTATCTGTGGGGAGGAAGGTGATCTCCACGTCTTAGTCTTCCGCCATCTTCCTCAACCTCCTGGGTTTTCTTTTATATGGTGTTGGAGCAAAGGGATTTTTTTCTGGGGCAAATAGATCTATCAGTGTTGGGTTTTTTTTCCCCCTGAATGGTGAATCAGCTACAGATACTTGTAATTTATCTGCTTTTGAGATCCTTTTTTGCTGTATAATTTCAGTTTTACCATTATTTTGGTGAATAAATAATTTTACATATATTTATTGAATACCTGCTATATACAAAGCATTGTACTTATATACACAAATAACTACAGTATAAGACAGTTTGCTGTGTTATGAGCTCTGTAGGATTTTAGATAATGGAGAAAGCATTTTTGAGTGGATGATCAGGGGCGATTTCATGGAGGCAGGAGCATTTTACTAATGCACATAGCTTATAAATGAATATTAACATGGCAGTCAGTGTGAGTTAGGAATCCTGAAATGACAGCTCTCCCACTGCCAGAGATTTTATCTTTATAAACTGGGAAAATCATTCCAGTATTAGTAAATGGTTAATATCTAAACATTCCCATAAATACTAATTTAAGGTAAATATTTGTACTTTTATGAATACATAATTTGCATATGATTGATAATTGCTGCTTTTGTTTTTAGGCTATGAATATTGTGGTTCCCTTCATGTTTAAATATGCTGTAGACAGCCTCAACCAGATGTCGGGAAACATGCTGAACCTGAGTGATGCACCAAATACAGTTGCAACCATGGCAACGGCAGTTCTCATTGGCTGTATGTTTGGTTCTTTAATCTGTCTACAGGTGTTGACTTTCTTCAAGAGGGTTTCATCATATTTGAGCATATGACCTTTTCACCACAAACACAACTTAGCATTTTAGATGTTTGTTTTATGTGAGATTTTTTGTTTGATGTGTGGTTTTTAAAAAATTCTTTGTATGATATACTTTCCAAAAATTCTGTAATAAAAGTCTCATTTTCTAAGTTCTAGAAAACAATAACATGAAGTAAGACATTAAATTCATAACAACCACTTCTAATAGTTAGGCTCCTTATAAGATATTTTTTTAGTAAGGCTAGTTATTTTCTTGCTGTTGTTGTTAGCCGTTGAATAGGAAATTGCTACATAATGATATACCTGTATTAATGTGTTATTAAATTATATTCAATAGCTATGACACAAATCTACAATTTGTAAAGAATAGAATATAGTGCTTTGTGTCCCCATGCAGTAGAAAGGATACTTTATGAAACTCAGACCTGAGTTGGGCATGCTTAGTCAAAGCACTTGGATTTTTCAGGATCTCGATTTTATCACTTATTATTTGGGGGAATTGAATTAGATCACAAAACCTCAACAAATACTGTACATTTATCCACAATAAGGCCTTATGGGCTGCTGTTACTTGGAAAAATCTTTCAACATTTGGAATCTTATGTGGGAAAATAACAATGAAAAGTTTTCATGGTGGTGGAAAGATTGATACTCAGTAGGCTAGATGTTTTCTAGGTTTCTTTTAGTGTAAGTATTCTGTGATATATTCATTCATTGTACAAACATTTTCTGAGCCCTTGACGTTTTTATACTCCAACGATTCTAATATTTTTACACCCCACTTTTTCTTGATTGTATTGCTAGATGGTGTATCAAGAGCTGGAGCTGCCTTTTTTAATGAAGTTCGAAATGCAGTATTTGGCAAGGTAGCACAAAATTCAATCCGAAGAATAGCCAAAAATGTCTTTCTCCATCTTCACAACCTGGATCTCGCTTTCCACCTGAACAGACAGACAGGAGCTTTGTCAAAGGCTATTGACAGAGGGACAAGGGGTATCAGTTTTGTCCTGAGTGCTTTAGTATTTAATCTTCTTCCCATCATGTTTGAGGTGACCCTTGTCAGTGGTGTTTTGGTAAGTAAAACATTTTTCATGACAAGCTTTTATCTTACATTCTTGTTAGTAGCTATTTAGTACTTGAAGCTTTTGTACTATTGCATGCTTATGATTTGAAAGCAAAATCCCATGGTGCCAGAAGGGTTATACAGTTTGTTTAATTATTTTTCCACAAGCTTCAAGGGACTGTGTCCAAAGTCTTTATCATGTTATTATTGTAAAGAGCTGTTCAGTTCTACACATAGGTCAGTCATTTAGCTAGTGGTTGCAGTTTTTTTGTTAACAGACATTATGGTATATGGCTTTGGACTGGTATGCTCAGATTATCTAGGTTTCTTTCTATTCACCATTTGTAGCATTTTAGGCAATTTCATATTTTATAATTAAAAGTATGCATATAACTTAAAGTTGATTTTCTAAGGTATTTGTTTCCTCACTCAGTTTTTCATGTATACAACTTTATACCAACATATTTTTTAATTAAAATCTTTGCGATTTGCTAATGTATATTATAAACTATTTGGCAAGAGCAATGACTGTTTCTCATTTCTTCTTTTGCCTTCTCCAGTATTATAGATGTGGTGCCCAGTTTGCACTGGTGACCCTTGGGACACTTGGTGCATACACAGCATTCACAGTTGCTGTCACACGGTGGAGGTAAGGTATCCCCCAGAGGTTGGTCAAGGTTCAGAAATTAGTTATGCTTCTGTAGCAAACATTCTATGCCTATGCAAATCTTTGTCTTACAGAACTAGATTTAGAATAGAGATGAACAAAGCAGATAATGATGCAGGTAACGCTGCCATAGACTCGCTGCTGAATTATGAAACTGTGAAGGTAATATGTTTAATTTTACTTTCCTCTTCCTTTCACACCACACTAAGGTTTGTTGTGCCATTTAATTGAATAGGTGCTGTAAGTTAGAGCTGCAGATTAGTATAGGATCTCTAGGTATGATGAAATAATAGTACTTTATTGTTTTTCTTTTGTTTAGAAATTGCCCTTTCTACCACATTTTTTGTGTGGCACCATCAGAATTTTACCTTCTGAATTAATTTATAAGTAGTGACAGTATGGTTAGCATCTTGATTCAGAATGCACACTAAGTTCTTGACTCTCTATCCCTCATACTGCCTAGCATAGTGCTTTTCACTAATTCATTCCATAATTCATTCATAATTCATTTCACTAATTCATTTATCTGTTCATTTTTCCATTTAACAAATATTACTGAATGCCTCTTGTGTGCAAAGTGCTATGCTAAGTCCTGTAATGGGGGAGGGTGGTAAAAACAATGATTTTGATCTTTGCCTTCCCAGAATTTGCTAAGCACTGGGAGAGTTAAAGTAAAGTATGCAAGTGGCTACATGAGAAAGGTGTAATGTGGTGGGGGGCAATGAGAATTGTCAATTCAGAGTCCCAGAGGATCAAGGCAAGGCTTTGTGAAGGAAGTGCCATTGACAGCTTTTTTAGATCTGGGTTTAAATTAACTAGGCATTCAGTAAATGTTTGGGGGATGAATTTTATGGACTTTTCAAATACTGTCCATTGTGGAAAACTGCAGGAGTACCATAGTCCAATATATGGAAAGTCAGTTTTTAAAATGGTGTATGCAGTACAAAATTGTATCCATGAAAAGGATTCTAATCACTTAAGAGATTAAATTCCAATTATAGTTGTATGTAGTTACTGTTTTTATGTATTTTGTAGTATTTTAATAATGAAAATTATGAAGCACAAAGATATGATGGATTTTTGAAGACATATGAGACTGCTTCATTGAAAAGTACCTCTACTCTGGCTATGCTGAACTTTGGTCAAAGTGCTATTTTCAGTGTTGGTTTAACAGCCATAATGGTGCTCGCCAGTCAGGGAATTGTGGCAGGTAATGGATATGTGGTTTTCACGTTAGTCTATGTTTTACTTAACCTTTATAAAGATTAATGAAATAAATGTGTATATTAGTCTCATAAAGCATATTCAATAAGGTGCTATAACATCCTTGGAGTACTTTCATTTTTGTATCAGAATATGTTTTCTTGATTACATGATGATGTTTTTTTTACTTCCCTTTGTTTAACACTACAAGTTTAGCACTGGTTCTCTCATTGATTGGGATTACTGTTTGTGGGGCTACAACCTGATTCTTTTCGGAGTAACTTTCTTTTTAGCATCTGATATTTCTAATTTCTCTTGTAGACCTAGAAAGAAATATAATTAATTTAGTATTTAGTCCAAAGGACTAAAATGCAAGCAGTCATATAAAAATTACTAGTAACCTTTTAGTTTTCCTATTAGTTGTTCATTGCAAAACATTGCAAAAGTAAATAATATCTGTGCCTCTTTTCTGTAACCTGCTTGCTTAGTTAGGATTTATTCATTCACTGAAACCTTAATACATGGTTTATCAATTCCCAATCATGATATCCATTTGCCCCAATTTTTAAATTTATACTTTTAAAAACTTCTATTTTACATTACAAGGAACTTTCTTAGGAAGAAAGGAGAGATTTTCAGCCTTCCATTTCTTTCCTCACTTAAGCCATTCTCTTTTACTTATATATTATGTGTAGTGTATGGGTGGGCTTTTGCCATTCCAGTTAGCATATATCTAGTTCCCTATTTTCCTAAATCATGGATTAAAATGCTTTGGAATTTGAGTAGGCCTAAGAGTTGCTGATGATGTACATTTTGAACTGTATTCCACAGTAGTAAACTGTAAACTTTTCTATCTTAAACTGGAAAGTTCATAACATCTAAATTTTTTTTTCTACCAACTGCATATTAAGGTACCCTTACTGTTGGAGATTTAGTAATGGTGAATGGACTGCTTTTTCAGCTTTCATTGCCCCTTAACTTTCTGGGAACTGTATACAGAGAAACTAGACAAGCACTTATAGATATGAACACCTTGTTTACTCTACTCAAGGTAGACACCCGAATTAAAGTAAGTAATCTATTTAGTACCTTTTTAAAAGCATATAAGCATCATCTCATTAATGGTATTATTCCGGGGGAATATTTTTACATTACCATATTAGCAAACTAATTTCTCTTTTGCAGGAATTGGGACTATCATGTGTATTAAAAGGCTGTTACAGCTTTTACTTCTGTGTTTAGAAACCTTACAGTATTAGCAAAGAATATTATACCTAGAAGCTAAATTTTGTTAACTTCTATATTTGTACTTGCACCTGATTTACTTTTGCTAATAATGATATAAAATGTGATTGCCTCTCCTCACATTGTCAACCTCCTTTCTCCCCTGCCCACCATCCCTCTTTACCCCCAAAACAAATTTATCAGAAATCAAAGCATTCAGGATTTTTACCCTTAACAGTGAGGAGTGAAAAAACATTTTTAAAAGCATGCTTAGAAGTGGTCTAACTCCACTTATAAACCTCCTCCTTTCCCTTTATTTTCCTTTTTCTCTCTGTGAATTAGAAAATTGCATAGCTGTACTCTAGGAGGTGTGTAAAGTGGCTTTTTCTTTTCTCTTCCCTGCTAGGACAAAGCGATGGCATCTCCCCTTCAGATCACACCACAGACAGCTACGGTGGCCTTTGATAATGTGCATTTTGAATACATTGAGGGGCAGAAAGTCCTTAGTGGAATATCTTTTGAAGTTCCTGCAGGAAAGAAAGTGGCCATTGTAGGAGGTAGTGGGTCAGGGTAGGTAATTTAGTTCTTTATAAAATTCTGCATTGTTGATTGCTGACTCCCATTGTAATATTTTTTTATGTGTCATAATAAAATGATGACTGTGGTTTAAAATAGGGGTTCCCTAATGCCAGTTGGAGCTACATAACCTTTCATTGTCTCCTATTTCAGGAAAAGCACAATAGTGAGGCTGTTGTTTCGCTTCTATGAGCCTCAAAAGGGTAACATTTACCTTGCTGGTCAAAATATACAAGATGTGAGCCTGGAAAGCCTTCGGAGGGCAGTGGGAGTGGTACCTCAGGTATTTAAAAAAAGAAAAAACTTATTTGGGGGAAGGTATATTGGGTTGGTGGATCTTTTACTAGAATCATTTGAATCCAAAGAGTCAGTATATGCTAATTAAGTTGGAAGTGTTAGGCCCTACAGGCTATATTCTGTTACCAAAAAGACAAAAAAACATGAATTCAAAAATCTTCATGATGGGAAGATTTTTTTAAGCCTTAGGAAGATAGCATAACATAGAGGAAAGAGCCCAGACTGGAGTCAAATAGAACAGAATTGTAAGCCCAGCTCTAACCCATATACATTGTATGGCCTTGGGCCTCAGTTTCCTCATCTGTAAAATAAGGATACCATTTTCTTGTAGGACAGAATTATTATGGATTAGAGATAATATGTGTAAAGTACCAAGTACAATGTCCATCACATAACTGTTCAGTAAATGAAAACTATTATTTTAATTTTGAGCAGTTTTTGGCAGAGTAAATTTATGAAAATTACAAAGCAGTCTGGCTGCCAACTTCAAGTTGATGTGCCTTGTTCCCACAGTACCAAGCACAGTGCCCGACCCATAGTGAGCATTTAACAAGTATTTGCTGAGTGACTTTAGGGGGAAGCATAAGTTCAGAGTAAGATCTGAGAAGGTAGGAAGGAGGTAGCCTTACAGGATGTGAGTTTTTCTTATACTGAAAGCCAATAGAGAGACCTGGGAATTAGTTGCAGCCTAGAATCAGAACCAAATCCCTGGGAGAACTGTAAGAAAAGGATCAGACAGTTCCTTTTATGTAGCTTGTAAAAGGTCATCAAGTGATCTAACACATGCCACTCTGCCCTGTCCTTTCTTTCACTGAGAATCCCAAATTTAGTGTTCATGAGTCACTTAGGGAGATTATCGAAATTCCAACTCTCTTTCACACACCTTGGTTCTGGTTTAGGAGGGCAGTGGGGGCCCCAGAAACCTGCATTTTTGAATATGCCTTCTAGATGATTTAGGTGATTCATAGACTATATGTTGAAAAACACTGACCTAAACCATATATGAAGTGAACTGAATTCTGGGCTGTTCCTGCTTAGGGCTCAGTGTCCTCATCCATTCTCTTGGGCTGTATAATAATTACCCTCATCGTTTTGAAAAATAAAATGTTTTATTCACTAAGGAAAAATATACATGGTCAATAAATGAAAGAAAAGATACTCATCCTCATTAGAAGTCTTAGTAATTAAATCAACAATGGGATACCATTTATCACCTATTAAACTGCTGAGGATTTTAAAACGTGTAGTATTTAGTTTGGGCAAGGCTGTGTGAAATGGCTAGTCTGTTTTGCTGGAGGAAGCATACAACTTTCCTGATGAACAAATTGGCAGTATGTAGCAAAAGTCTGAAAAATATTTATACCCTTTATTACAGTAATTCTGCCTCTAGGAAGTTTTAGTAAGGAAATAAACAGGGAAGTGAACAGATTTTTCTATGCTAAACAGTTCATTATAGTGTTATTTATACCAGCACAAGTTGGAAACACTATAAAATCCAGTATTAAATAGATGGTTAAATTATCATCATAGGATCAAATGTCATACAGTCATTTTTAAATATCATGTTTGTAAAGAGTATTGAGTGTCATAGATAAATGCTCAGATACAAAGTTTGTTGAAAAAGAAGTTTCCAAACAAAATGTAATATCTCAGTTTTATAATATTAAATGAATACATTGTAACAGAAAAAGTATTGGAGAAAATACAGCAACATGTTAATAGTAGTTATTGCTGGATGGTGGGATTATGGATTATTTACTTAATTTTTGTTTTACCTTATATTTTCTATTTCCCTTTTTTTAATATCTTTATTGGAGTATAAGTGCTTTACAATGGTGTGTGTGTTTCTGCTGTATCAAAAAGTGAATCAGCTACACATATACATATATCACCATATTTCCTTCCTCTTGCGTCTCTCTCGCACCCTCCCTATCCCACCACTCTAGGTGGACACAAACCACTGAGCATATCTCCCTGTGCTGTGTGGCTGCTTCCCACTAGCTATCTATTTTACGGTTGGTAGTGTATATATGTCCATGCCACTGTCTCACTTCGTCCCAGCTTACGCTTCCCCCTCCCTGTGTCCTCAAGTCCATTCTCAATGTCTGCGTCTTTATTCCTGTCCTGCACCTAGGTTCTTCACAACCATTTTCTTTATGATTCCATATATATGTGTTAGCATATGGTATTTGTTTTTCTCTTTCTGACATACTTCACTCTGTATGAACACACTCTAGGTCCATTCACCTCACTACAAATAACTCAATTTCGTTTCCTTTTATGGCTGAGTAATATTCCATTGTATATATGTGCCACATTTTCTTTGTCCATTCATCTGTTGATGGACACTTACGTTGCTTCCATCTCCTGGCTGTTATAAATAGAGCTGCAATGAATATTGTGTTCCATGACTCTTTTTGAATTATGGTTTTCTCAGGGTATATGCCCAGTGGGGGATTGCTGGCTCGTATGGTAGTTCTATTTTTAGTTTCTTAAGGAACCTCCTTACTGTTCTCCATAGTGACTGTATCAGTTTACATTCCCACCAACAGTGCAAGAAGGTTTCCTTTTCTCCACACCCTCTCCAGCATTTATTGTTTATAGATTTTTTGATGATGGCCATTCTGACTGGTGTGAGGTGATACCTCATTGTAGTTCTGATTTGCATTTCTCTAATGATTAATGATGTTGAGCATCCTTTCATATGTTTGTTGGCAATCTGTATATCTTCTTTGGAGAGATGTCTGTTTAGGTATTCTGCCCATTTTTGGGTTGGGTTGTTTATTTATTTATTTTATTTTTTTGATATTGATGTGCATGAGCAGCTTGTATATTCTGGAGATTAATCCTTTGTCCCTTGATTCATTTGCTAATATTTCTCCCATTCTGAGGGTTTTCTTTTCATCTTGTTTATGGTTTCCTTTACTGTGCAAAAGCTTTGAAGTTTCATTAGGTCCCATTTGTTTATTTTTGTTTTTAATTCCCTTTCTCTAGGAAGGGGGTCAAAAAGGGTCGTGCTGTGATTTATGTCAAGAGTGTTCTGCCTATGTTTTCCTCTAAGAGTTTTATACTATCTGGTCTTACATTTAGGTCTTTATCCATTTTGAGTTTATCTTTGTGTGCGGTGTTAGGGAGTGTTCTAATTTCATTCTTTTACATGTAGCTGTCCAGTTTTCATAGCTCCACTTATTGACAAGACTGTCTTTTCTACATTGTATATTCTTGCCTCCTTTATCAAAGATAAGGTGACCATATGTGTGTGGGTTTATCTCTGGGCTTTCTATCCTGTTCCATTGATCTATATTTCTGGTTTTGTGCCAGTACCATTCTGTCTTGATTATTGTGGCTTTGTAGTATAGTCTGAAGTCAGGGAACCTGGTTCATCCACCTACGTTTTTCTTCCTCAAGATTGCTTTGGCTATACGGGGTCTTTTGTGTTTCCATGCAAATTGTGAAATTTTTTGATCTAGTTCTGTGAAAAATGCCATTGGTAGTTTGATACAGATTGCATTGAATCTCTAGATTGCTTTTGGTAGTATAGTCATTTTCACAATAATGATTCTTCCAATCCAAGAACATGGTATATCTCTCCATCTGTTTGTATCATCTTTAATTTCTTTCATCAGTGTCTTACAGTTTCCTGCATACAGGTCTTTTGTCTCATTACATAGGTTTATTCCTAGGAATTTTATTTGTTTTGTTGCAATGGGAAATGGGAGTGCTTCCTTAATTTCTCTTTCAGATTTTTCATAATTAGTGTATAGGAATGCTAGAGATTTCTGTGCATTAATTTTGTATCCTGCTACTTTACCAAATTCGTTGATTAGCTCTAGTAGTTTTCTGCTAGCATCTTTAGGATTCTCTGTGTATAGTCTGCAAGTAGTGACAGTTTTACTTGTTTTCCGATTTGGATTCCTTTTCTTTCTTTTTCTTGTCTGATTGCTGTGCTTAAGACTTCCAGACATATGTTGAATAATAGTGGTGAGAATGGGGAACCCTGTCTTGTTTCTGATCTTAGTGGAAATGGTTTCTGTTTTTCACCATTGCGAACAATGTTATCTGTGGGTTTGTCATATATGGCCTTTCTTATGTTTAGGTACATTCCTTCTCTGCCTGCTTTCTGGAGGACTTTTATCATAAATGGTATTGAACTTTGTAGAAAGCTTTTTCTGCATCTTTTGAGATGATGATATGGTTTTTCTCCTTCAATTTGTTAATATGGTATATCACGTTGATGGATTTGCGTATATTGAAGAATCCTTGCATTCCTGAGATAAATCCCACTTGATCATGGTGTATGATCCTTTTAATGTGCTGTTGGATTCTATTTGCTAGTATTTTGTTGAGGATTTTTGCATCTATGTTCATCAGTGATATTGTCCTGTAGTTTTCCTTTTTTGTGACATCTTTATCTGGTTTTGGTATCAGGGTATTCGTGGCCTCGTAGAATGAGTTTGGGAGTGTTCGTCCCTCTGCTGTATTTTGGAAAACTCTGAGAAGTATAGGTGTTAGCTCTTCTCTAAATGTTTGGTAGAATTCACCTGTGAAGCCATCTGGTCCTGGGCTTTTGTTTGTTAGAAGGTTTTTAATCACAGTTTCAACTTAGTGCTTGTGATTGGTCTGTGTATATTTTCTATTCCTTCCTGGCTCAGTTTCGGAAAGTTGTGTTTTTCTAGGAATTTGTCCATTTCTTCCTGGTTGTCCATTTTATCGGCATATAGTTGATTGTATTAGTCTCTCATGATCCTTTGTGTTTCTGCAGTGTCAGTGGTTGCTTCTCCTTTTTCATTTCTAATTCTATTGATTTGAGTCTTCTTTTTTTTTGATGAATCTGGCTAATGGCTTATCAATTTTGTTTATCTTCTGAAAGAACCAGTTTTTAGTTTTATTGATCTTTGCTATTGTTTCCTTCATTTCTTTTTCATTTATTTCTGATCTGATCTTTATGATTTCTTTCCTTCTGCTAACTTTGAGAGGTTTTTTTTCTTCTTTCTTTAATTGCTTTAGGTGTAAGGTTAGGTTGTTGATTTGAGATGTTTCTTGTTTCTTGAGGTAGGACTGTGTTGCTATAAACTTTCCTCTTAGAACTGCTTTTGCTGAATCCCATAGGTTTTGGGTTGTAAAGTTTTCATTGCCATTTGTTTCTAGGTATCTTTTGATTTCCTCTTTGTCTTCTTTAGTGATCTCTTGGTTATTTAGTAGTGTATTGTTTAGGCTCCATGTGTTTGTACTTTTTACCTATTTTTCCTGTAATTGATATCTAGTTCCATAGTGTTATGGTCAGAAAAGATACTTGATACCTTTTCAGTTGTCCTTCATTTACCAAGGCTTGATTTGTGACCCCAGATATGATCTATCCTGGAGAATGTTGCATGAGCACTTGAGAAGAAAGTGTATTGTGTTGTTCTTGGATGGAGTATCCTACAAATATCAATTAAGTCCATTTGTTTAATGTGTCATTTAAACTTGTGTTTCCTTATTTATTTTCATTTTGGTTGATCTGTCCCTTAGTGGAAGTGTGGTGTTGAAGTCCACTACTATTATTGTGTTACTACCGATTTCCCCTTTTATGGCTGTTAGCATTTGCCTTACGTATTGAGGTGCTCCTATGTTGGGTGCATAGGTATTTGCAATTGTTATATCGTCTTCTTGGATTGATCCCTTGATCATTATGTAGTGTCCTTCTTTGTCTCTTGTAATAGTCTTTATTTTAAAGTCTATTTTGAGAAGACCTTCAGGATGGTGGAAGAGTAAGACGTGGAGATTACCTTACTCCCCACAGGTACATAAGAAATAAATCTACATGTGGAACGACTACTACAGAACACCTTCTGAATGCTGTCAGAAGACCTCACACCTCCCAAAAGGTAAGAAACTCCCCAAGCACCTGGGTAGGGCAAAAGGCAAAAGAAAAAACAGAGACAAAAGAATAGGGACGGGACCTGCACCAGTGGGAGAGAGTTGTGAAGGAGTAAAAGCTTCCACACACTATAAAGCACCTTCACTGGCGCAAATGGGGGTAGGCCGGGGGGAAGCTTCAGAGCCACGGAGGAGAGCATAGCCACAGGCGTGGAGAGGGCAAAGCAGAGAGATTCCTACACAGAGGCTCAGTGCTGACCAGCACTCACCAGCCCAAGAGGTTTGTCTGCTCATCCACCAGGGCTGGTGGGGACTGGGATCTGAGGCTTGGGCTTCGGAGGTCAGATCTCAGGGAGAGGACAGGGGTTGGCTGTGTGAAAACAGTCTGAAGGAGACTGGTCCACCACAGCTAGCTTGGAGGGAGTCGGGCAATAGTCTGGAACTGCCAAAGAGGCAAAAAACTTTTCCTTGCCTTTTTGTTTTGCGGTACGCGAGGAGAAGGGATTAAGAGCACTGCCTAAATGAGCTCCAGAGATGGGTGCAAGCTGAGGCTCTCAGCATGGACCCCAGAGACGGGCATGGGATGCTAAGGCTGCTGCTGCAGTCACCGAGTAGCCTGTGTGCATGCACAGGTTACTGTCCACACCTCCCTTCCCGGGAGCCTGTGCAGCCCGCCACTGCCAGAGTCCTGTGATCCAGGGACAACTTTCCTGGGAGAACACACGGCATGCCTCAGCCTGTTGCAATGTCATGCTGGCCTCTGCCGCTGCAGGCTCGCCCCACCTTCGGTACCGCTCTCTCCCCCCAGCCTGAGTTAGCCAGAGCCCCATAAACAGCTGCTACTTTGACCCCGTACTGTCTGAGTGAAGAACAGACGCCCTCAGGCGACCTACACATAAAGGCAGGGGCAAATCCAAAGCTGAACCCCAGTAGCTGTGTGAACAAAGAAGAGAAAGGGAAATTTCTCCCAGCAGCCTCAGGAGCAGTGGATTAACTCTCCACAGTCAACTTGACGTACCCTGAATCTGTGGAGTACCTGAGTAGACAACAAATCATTACAAATTGTGGTAGTGGACGTTGGGAGCAACAATATATATTTTTTTTCATTTTTCTATTTTTGTGAGTGTTTATGTGTATGCTTCTGTGTGTAATTTTGTCTCTATAACTGCTTTTACCATTTGTCCTAGTGTTCTGTCTGCCCGTTTTCTTTTTTTTCTTTTTTTTTTAACTATAGTTTTTAATTTTTCTTATTATTGGTGGATTTGTTTTTTGTTTTGGTTGCTGTCTTGTGCCTTTCTTTGTTTCCTTTTTGAATTACTTTTTAATTTTTTGACTTATTTATTATTATTTTTTTTTTGCGGTATGCAGGCCTCTCACTGTTTTGGCCTCTCCCATTGTGGAGCACAGGCTCCAGACACGCAGGCTCAGCGGCCATGGCTCATGGGCCTAGCCGCTCCACAGCATGTGGCATCTTCCCGCATCTTCCCGGACCGGGGCATGAACCCATGTCCACTGCATCGGCAGGCCGACTCTCAACCACTGCGCCACAAGGAAGGCCCCTAATTTTTTTATTTTTAATAACTATTTTTTATTTTAATAACTATATTTTATTTTATTATTTTTCTTTCTTTCTTTCATTTTTTCTCCTTTTTATTCTGAGCTGTGTGGATGCCAGGATCTTGGTGCTCCAGTAAGCTGTCAGGCCTGTGCTTATGAGGTGGGAGAGCCGAGTTCAGGACATTGGTGCACCAGAGACCTCCCAGCTCCACATAATATCAAACAACGAAAGCTCTCCCAGAGATCTCCATCTCAGCGCCAGTACCCAGCTACACTCAATGACCAGCAAGATACATGCTGGATGCACTATGCCAAACAACTAGCAAGACAAGAACACAAGCCCACCCATTAACAGAGGTGCTGCGTAAAATCATAATAAGGTCACAGACACCCCAAAACACACCACCAGATGCGGACCTCCCCACCAGAAAGACAAAATCCAGCCTCATCCACCAGAACACAGGCACAAGTCCCCTCCACCAGGAAGCCTACACAACCCACTGAACCAACCTTAGCCACGAGGGGCAGATAGCAGAAAAACTGGGCACTACAGACTTGTAGCCTGCAAAAAGGAGACCCCAAACACAGTAAGTTAAGCAAAATGAGAAGACAAGCAAACGCACAGCAGATGAAGGAGTGAGGTAAAAACCCACCAGACCTAACAAATGAAGAGGAAATAGGCAGTCTACCTGAAAAAGAATTCAGAGTAATGATAGTAAAGATGATCCAAAATCTTGGAAATAGAATGGATAAAGTACCAGAACATTTAACAAGGACCTAGAAGAACTAAAGAGCAAACAACAATGATGAACAGCATAATAAATAAAATAAAAAATTCTCTAGAAGGAATCAATAGCAGGATAACTAAGGCAGAAGAACGGATAAGTGACCTGGAAGATAAAATAATGGAACTAACTACTGCAGAAGAAAATAAAGGTAAAGAATGAAAGGAATTGAGGACAGTCTCAGAGACCTCTTGGACAACATTAAATGCACTAACATTCGAATTATAGAGGTCCTAGAAGAAGAAGAGAAAAAGAAAGGGAGTGAGAAAATATTTGAAGAGATTATAGTTGAAAACTTCCCTAATATGGGAAAGGAAATAGTTAATCAAGTCCAGGAAGTGCAGAGACTACCATACAGGATAAATCCAAGGAGAAACACCAAGACACATATTAATCAAACTATCAAAAATTAAATACAAAGAAAAAAATATTAAAAGCAGCAAGGGATTAGCAATATATAACATACAAGGGAATCTTATATAGGTTAACAACTGATATTTCAGCAAAAAGTCTGCAAGCCAGAAGGGAGTGGCGGGACATATTTAAAGTGATGAAAGGGAAAAACCTACACCCAAGATTACTCTATCCAGGAAGAATCTCATTCAGATTCGACAGAGAAATTTAAACCTTTACAAGCAAGCAAAAGCTAAGAGAATTCAGGGCTTCCCTTGTGGTGCAGTGGTTGAGAGTCTCATGCCGATGCAGGGGACACGGGTTCATGTCCCAGTCTGGGAAGATCCCACATGCCGCGGAGCGGCTAGTCCCGTGAGCCATGGCCGCTGAGCCTGCGCGTCTGGAGCCTGTGCTCCACAGCGGGAGAGGCCACAACAGTGAGAGGTCCATGTACTGCAAAAAAAAAAAAAAAAAAAGCTAAAAGAATTCACCACCACCAAACCAGCTTTACAACAAATGCTAAAGGAACTTCTCTAGGCAGGAAACACAAGAGAAGGAAAAGATCTACAATAACAAACCCGAAACACTTAAGAAAATGGTAATAGAAACATACATATCGATAATTACCTTAAATGTAAGTGGATTAAATGCTCGAACCAACACACATAGACTGGCTGAATGGATACCAAAACAAGACCCATACATATGCTGTATACAAAAGGCCCACTTCAGACATAGGGACACCAAACAGACTGAAAGTGAGGACATGAAAAAAGATGTTCCATGCAAATGGAAATCAAAAAAAAAGCTGGAGTAGCAATTCTCATATCAGACAAAAGAGGCTTTAAGATAAACACTATTACAAGAGACAAAGAACGACCCTACATAATGATCAAGGGATCAATCCAAGAAGAAGATATAACAATTGTAAATATTTATGCACCCAACATAGGAGCACCTCAATACATAAGGCAAATGCTAACAGCCATAAAAGGGGAAATCAACAGTAACACACTCATAGTAGGGGACTTTAACACCACAGTATCACCAATGGAGAGATCATCCAAAATGAAAATATATAAGGAAACACAAGCTTTAAATGACACATTAAACAACATGGACTTAATTGATATTTATAGGACATTCCATCCATAAAAAACACAATACACTTTCTTCTCAAGTGCTCATGGAACATTCTCCTGGATAGATCATATATTGGGTGACAAGTCAAGCCTTGGTAAATTTCAGATATTTGAAATCGTATCAAGTGTCTTTTCCAACCACAGTTCTATGAGACTATATATCAATTACAGGAAAAAAATCTATAAAACATACAAACACATGGAGGCTAAGCAACATACCACTTAATAACCAAGAGATCACTGAAGAAATCAAACAGGAAATCAAAAAATACCTAGAATCAAATGACAATGAAAACACAGTGAACCAAAATCTGTGGGATACAGCAAAAGCACTTCTAAGAGAGAAGTTTATAGCAATGCAGTACTACCTTAAGAAACAAGAAACATCTGAAATAAACAACCTAACCTTACACATAAAGCAATTAGAGAAAGAAAAACAAAATAACCCAAAGGTAACAGAAGGAAGGAAATCATAAAGATCATATCAGAAATAAATGAAAAAGAAATGAAGAAAACAGTATCAAAGATCAATAAAACAGAAAGCTCTTTCTTTGAGAAGATAAACAAATTGATAAACCATTAACCAGACTGATCAAGAAAAAAGGGGGAAAACTCAATAGAATTAGACATGAAAAAGAAGTAACCACTGACACTGCAGAAACACAAAGGATCATGAGAGATTACTACAAGCAATTATATGCCAATAAAATGGACAATCTGCAAGAAATGAACAAATTCGTAGAAAAGTACAACCTTCCTATACTGAACCAGGAGGGAATAGAAAATATACACAGACCAATCACAAGCACTGAAATTGAAGCTGTGATTTAAAAATCTTACAACAAACGAAAGTCCAGGACCAGATGGCTTCACAGGCGAATTGTATCAAACATTTAGAGAAGAGCTAACAGCTCTCCTTCTCTAACTGTTCCAAAGTATAGCAGAGGGAGGAACACTCCAAAACTCATTCTATGAGGCCACCATCACCCTGATACCAAAACCAGACAAGGATGTCACAAAGAAAGAAAACTACAGGCCAATATCACTGATGAACATAGATGCAAAAATCCTCAGCAGAATACTAGGAACATAATCCAACAGCACATTAAAAGGATCACACACCATGATCAAGTGGGGTTTTTTCCAGGAATGCAAGGATTCTTCAATATACGCAAATCAATCAATGTGATACATCATATTAATAAAGTGAAGAATAAAAACCATATGATCATGTCAATAGATGCAGAAAAAGCTTTTGACAAAATTCAGCACCCATTTATGATAAAAAACCCTCCAGAAAGTAGGCATAGGGGGAACTTTTCTCAACTTAATAAAGGCCATATATGACAAACCCACAGGCAACATTGTCCACAATGGTGAAAAACTGAAACCATTTCCACTAAGATCAGGAACAAGACAAGGTTGCCCGACCTCACCACTATTATTGAACATTTTTTTGGAAGTTTTAGCCACAGAAATCAGAGAAGAAAATGAAATACAAGGAATCCAAATCGGAAAAGAAGAAGTAAAGCTGTCACTGTTTGCAGATCACAAGATACTATGCATAGAGAAGCCTAAAGATGCTACCAGAAAACTACTAGTCCTAATCAATGAGTTTGGTAAAGTATCAGGATACAAAATTGATGCATTCCTATACTCTAATGATGAAAAATCTGAAAGAGAAATTAAGGAAGCACTGCCATTTATCATTGCAACAAAAAGGATGAAATACCTAGGAATAAACCTACCTAATGAGACAGAAGATCTGTACGCAGAAAATTATAAGACCCTGATGAAAGAAATTAAAGATGATACAAACAGTTGGAGAGATATACCATGTTCTTGGATTGGAAGAATCAACATTGTGAACATGACTGTACTCCCCAAAACAATCTATGTATTCGAATGCAATCCCAGTCAAACTGCCACTGGTGTTTTTCACAGAACTAGAACAAAAAATTTCACAATTTTTATGGAAACACTAAAGACCCCGAATAGCCAAAACATTCTTGAAAAAGAACAAAAGAGCTGGAGGAATCAGGCTCCCAGACGTCAGACTATACTACAAAGCTACAGTAATCAAGACAGTATGGTACGCGCATAGAAACAGAAATATAAATCAATGGAACAGGATAGAAAGCCCAGAGATAAACCCATGCACATATGGTCACCTTATCTTTGATAAAGGAGGCAAGAATATGCAGTGGAGAAAAAGCCTCTTCAGTAAGTGGTGCTGGGAAAACTGGAGAGCTACATGTAAAAGAATGAAATTATAACACTCCCTAACACCGTACACAAAACTGAACTCAAAATGAATTAAAGACCTAGATGTGAGGCCAGACACTATAAAACTCTTAGAGGAAAACATAGGCAGAACACTCTATGACATAAATCACAGCAAGATCCTTTTTCACCCACCTCCTAGAGAAATGGACATAAAAACAAAAATAAACAAATGGGACCTAATGAAACTTCAAAGCTTTTGCACAGCAAAGGAAACCATAAATAAGACCAAAAGACAACCCTCAGAATGGGAGAAAATATTTGCAAATGAAGCAACTGAGAACTCCAAAATTTACAACTAGCTCATGAAGCTCAATATCAAAAAAACAAACAACCCAATCCAAAAATGGGCAGAAGACCTAAGTAGACATTGCACCATAGAAGATGCACAGATTGCCTGCAAATATATGAAAGGACGCTCAACATCACTAATCATTAGCGAAATGTAAATGAAAACTACAATGAGGTATCACCTCACACCTGTCAGAATGGCCATCATGAAAAAATCTACAAACAATTAATGCTGGAGAGGGTGTGGAGAAAAGGGAACCCTCTTGTGCTGTTGGTGGGAATGTAAATTGATACAGCCAGTATGGAGAACAGTATGGAGTTTCATTAAAAAACTAAAAATAGAATTATCATATGACCCAGCAATCCCATTACTGGGCATATACCGTGAGAAAACCATAATTGAAAAAGAGTCATGTACCACAATGTTTATTTGTGCTCTATTTACAATAGGCAGGACCTGGAAGCAACCCAAGTGTCCATCGACAGATGAATGAATAAAGAAGATGTGGCACATATATACAATGGCATATTACTCAACCATGAAAAGAAATGAAATTGAGTTATTTTTAGTGAGGTGAATGGTCCTAGAGTCTGCAACACCGTGAAGTAAGTTAGAAAGAGAAAAACAAATATCATGTGCTAACACCCATATATGGAATCTTGAAAAAATGGGTGTGAAGAACATAGGGACAGGATGGGAATAAATACGCAGACCTACTAGAGTATGGACTTGAGGGCACGGGGATGGGGAAGGCTAAGCTCAGAGAAAGTGAGAGAATGGCATGGATATATATACACTACCAAATTTAAAATTAATAGGTAGTGGAAAGCAGCCACACAGCACAGGGAGAGGGACTCGGTGCTCTGTGACCACCTAGAGGGGTGGGATAGGGAGGGTGGGGGGAGGGAGATGCAAAAGGGAAGAGATATGGGGATATATATGCATAGCTGTTTTACTTTGTTATAAAGAAGAGACTAACACCATTGTAAAGCAATTATACTCCAATAAAGATATTTTTAAAATATAAAATCCATTTTGTCTGATACGACAGTTGCTACTCCAGCTTTCTTTTGATTTCCATTTACGTGGAATATCTTTCTCCATCCCCTCACTTTCAGTCTATGTGTCTGTATGTCTGAAGTGGTTCCCTTGTAGACAGCATATATACTGGTCTTATTTTTGTATTTATTTAGTCAGTCTGTGTCTTTTGGTTGGTGCATCTAATCCATTTACATTTAAGGTAGTTATCGATATATATGTTCCTATTACCATTTTCTTAATTGTTTCGGGTTTGTTTTTGTAGGTCTTTTCCTTCTCTTGTGTTTCCTGCCTGGAGAAGTTCCTTTAGCATTTGTTTTAAAGCTGGTTTGGTGGTTCTGCATTCTCTTAGCTTTTGCTTCTGTGAATGTTGTAATTTCTCCTTCAAATCTGAATGAGATCCTTGCTGGGTAGAGTAATCTTGGTTGTAGGTTTTTCCCTTTCATGACTTTTAAATATGTCCCGCCACTCCTTTCTGACTTGCAGAGTTTCTGCTGAAAGATCAGCTACTAACCTTATGGGGATTCCCTTGTATGTTATTTGTTGCTTTTCCCTTGTTGCTTTTAATAGTTTTTCTTTGTATTTAATTTTTGATAGTGTGATTAATATGTGTCTTGGCGTGTTTCTCCTTGGATTTATGCTGTGTGGGACTCTGTGCAATTCCTGGACTTGATTGACTACTTCCTTTCCCATATTTCGGAAGTTTTCAACTGTAATCTCTTCAAATATTTTCTCAGTCCCTATTTTTTTTCTCTTCTTCTGGGATCCATATAATTCTAATGTTTGTGCATTCAATGTTGTCCCAGAGGTCTCTGAGACTGTCCTTAATTCTTTTCATTCTTTTTTCTTTATTCTGCTCTGTGGTAGTTATTTCCACTATTTTATCTTCCAGGTCACTTATCTGTTCTTTTGCCTCAGTTATTCTGCTATTGATTCCTTCTGGAGAATTTTTTATTTCATTTATTGTGTTGTTCACCATTGTTTTTTGCTCTTTAGTTCTTTTAGGTACTTGTTAAACGTTTCTTGTATTTTCTCCATTCTATTTCCAAGTTTTTTGATTATCTTTACCATCATTACTCTGAATTATTTTTCAGATAGAGAGCCTATTTCCTATTCATTTGTTTGGCCTCTTGGGTTTTTACCTTGCTCCTTCATCTGCTGTGTATTTCTCTGTCTTCTCATTTCCTTAACTTACTGTGTTTGGAGTCTCCTTTTTGCAGGCTGCAGGTTTGTAGTTCCCGTTGTTTTTGTTGTCTGCCCCCATTGGTTGGTTCAGTGGGTTGTGTAGGCTTCCTGGTGGAAGGGACTGTTGCCTGTGTTCTGGTGGATGAGGCTGTATCTTTCTGGTGGGAAGGACGGCATCCAGTGGTGTGTTTTGGGGGTCTTTAAACTTATTTTGATTTTAGGAAGCCTCTGTGCTAATGGATGGGGTTGTGTTCCTGTCTTGCTAGTTGATTGGCCTAGGGTGTCCAGCACTGTAGCTTGCTGCTCGTTGAATGGAGCTGGGTCTTAGAGTTGAGATGGAGATCTCTGTGAGAGCTTTTGCGGTTTGATAGTACGTGGAGCTGGGAGGTCTCTGGTGGACCAATGTCCTGAACTTGGCTCTCCCACCTCAGAGGGTCAGGCCTGACACCCAGCTGGAGCATGAAGACCCTGTCAGCTGCACAGCTCAGAAGAAAAGGGAGGGGAAAAAAAGAAACAGAAATAAAATAAAATAAACTTATTAAAATAAAAAATTTCATAAAGTATTAAAAATAAAGAAATAAAAAAGTAATAAAAAGAAAGAAAGAAGAGAGCAACTAAACCAAAAAACAAATCCACCAGTGATAACAAGTGCTAAAAACTATACTAAAAACAAAACAAAACAAGAAAAACGGGCAGGCAGAACCCTAGAACAAATTGTAAAAGGCAAGCTGTCCAGACCAGATCACACAAAGAAGCATACACATACACAGCCATAAAAAGAGGAAAAGGAAAAAAAAAAAAATATATATATATATATATATATATATATATATATATTTAAAAAAGGAAGACAGCAACCGAATCAATAAACTCTACCAATGATAGTAAGCTCTAAAAACTAAACTAAGATAAAGATAAAACCAGATAGAAATTAGATGCAGAAAGCAAACCCCAGTCTACAGTTGCGCTCAACATTTACCACTTCAGTTTTGGGATGATTCATTATTTAGGTATTCCACAGATGCAGTGTACATCAAGTTGATTGTGGAGATTTAATCTGCTACTCCTGAGGCTGCTGGTAGAAATTTCCCTGTCTCTTCTTTGTTCGCACAGCTCCTGACACTCATCTTTGGATTTGACCCTTCCTGTGCATGTAGGTTGCCTGAGGGCATCTGTTCCCCGCCCAGACAGGATGGGGTTAAAGTAGTAGCATGATAGGGGGTTCTGGTTCACTCAGGCTGGGGCGAGGGAGGGGTACGCCATGAGTGGTGATTCTGCAGCGGCAGAGGCCAGCGTGTCATTGCAACAGCCTGAGGCGTGCCGTGTGTTCTCCTGGGTAAATTGTCCCTGGATCTCGGGACCCTGGCAGTGGTGGGCTGCACGAGCTCCTGGGAAGTGTGGATAGTGACCTGTGCTTGCACACAGGCTTCTTGGTGGCTGCAGCAGCAACCTTAGCATCTCATGCCCGTCTCTGGGGTCTGTGCTGATAGCCAAGGCTCGTGCCCATCTCTGGAGCTTGTTTAGGCGGTGCTCTGAATCCCCTCTCCTCACGCACCCTGAAACAATGGTCTCTTGCCTCTTAGGCAGTTCCAGACTTTTTCCCGGACTCCCTCCTGGCTAGCTATGGCACACTAGCCCCCTTCAGGCTGTGTTCACACAGACAACCCCCGTCCTCTCCCTGGGATCTGACCTCCGAAGCCCGAGCCTCAGCTCCCAGCCCCCACCGCTCCGGTGGGTGAGCAGACAAGCCTCTCAGGCTGGTGAGTGCTGGTTGACACCGATCCTCTGTGCCGGAATCTCTCCGCTTTGCCCTCTGCATTCCAGTTGATGCGCTCTCCTCCATGGCTCCAAAGCTTCCCTCCCCCTCCCAACCCCTGTCTCTGCCAGTGAAGGGGTTTCCTAGTGTGTGGAAACATTTCCTCCTTCACCTTTCCCTCCCAGAGGTGCAGGTCCCATCCCTATTCTTTTGTCTCTGTTTTTTCTTTTTCCCTACCCAGGTACGTGGGGAGTTTCTTGCCTTTTGGGAAGTGTGAGATCTTCTGCCTGCGTTCAGTACGTGTTGTGTAGGAGTTGTTCCACATGTAGATGTATTTTTGATGTATTTGTGGGGCGAAGGTGATCTCCACATCTCATTCCTCTGCTGTCTTCTCAATGCCCCATATTTTGTATTGTCAACATTTCCAGTTAGCATTTGTTTGTTAACTTCTTTTCTAAATGTAAAATATTTTTAAATAAGTATTTTCTGAAGTTCTACTTAAAGTTTAAGTAGAACTTTAAACTCATTAGTTTTAACTACCATCTCAGTACAAGAAAATTTTATATTAGTAATAGTTATAAAAATTATTAAAGTGATTTGAAATAGTATCTGTAACTCTGGGTCTGATTATGATGTTAAAGAAGATCTTAATTAATTGAGGGTACTGGTTAATGTCAATGAATGGGATCATTTTATTTCATCTTACTGTTACCTTCCAACTGTTGGATACTGAAAGAAAAGTAGGAGGTGGATGCTCATTTTAAATAATTTAGCTTTAGTGTGCCATGTCAGAATAAGTTGAAATATCAAATGAATGCTTGCAGTGAACTTTCTCAAAAATCTATAGCGATAAATTCTTTGTTGTCTGTGTTTTAAGTCCAATTTAAAAGCTTCTGAGAAACATATAAAAACATATTCGGCTTCATTAGTAATTAGGGAAATACTAATTTAAACAAAAAGCACATTTTACCCTTAAAAGTAGCAACAACTAAAACTTATTAATATCCAGCATTGTTGAGGATATGGAGACCTGGCACCCTGGTACACTGTTGGTTGGTGTATATGCTGTTGGAGCGTTTTTGGAAGACAGTTGGGCAATTTCTATCAAAGGATAAACATATGCTTACCTTTTAACTCATCAGTGTGCTTCTAGGAATCCTTCTTACAGAAATGCATGGGTTTACATAAGTCACATATACAATGATATTTTATTTCAACATTGTTTATAGTAGCAAAAGTTTTAATATCCATCAGTAGAGGAATGGATAAGATAAATATGATATATTCTTAGTATCACACAACTGTTGAAAATAATGAGGTAGGTTTCTGTTACTGACATGAACAATTTCCAGGTTGTGTTAAGTGAAAAAAGCAACTTACAAACGAATATGTATAGTATGGCCCCACTTCTGTTGGAAAAAAAAGTGTTTGTTTAGGCACATAAATGCGTCAGAAAAAGTCTAGGATAATAACGCAACAAATTGTTCATGGTGATTAGCTCTGGGAAAGGAAATGGAGCAGGCATGAGGGGGTGATAAAAGGAGTTACAATGTTTTACTTTTTATGCCTTTATGTCTTTACTATTCTTTGAATTGTTAAATATGAACATGCATGTCTATGTGTGTATATATAAATCTGCTCCAGGATGCTGTCCTCTTCCATAATACCATTTACTACAACCTCTTATATGGAAACATCAATGCTTCACCAGAGGAAGTGTATGCAGTGGCAAAATTAGCTGGACTACATGATGCAATTCTTCGAATGCCACATGGATATGACACCCAAGTAGGGGAACGAGGACTCAAGCTTTCAGGTAATCAAAGATTTTAGACCTGGCCCCCACTTATATACTCCCTTCACACTTTAATTTGTCAGGGCCATTTACTAGAAAATGTAATGACAGAGTACAAACATAGTGCTCATCCAGTCTCTTTTGACAAATTCCCGTTTCCTGCCTGTCACTGTAAACAATTCAGCTTGCTAGAAGTAACTGTTCTCAAATCATGCAAGTCTCTTTCTTTCACTTGAAGCTGCAAACACTGTAAGTGCTTAATAGTAAGTTACTGATACATGTTGAGATCAGTGTTAACTTATTATCTATAATCTTAATATTAAAAGCCAAGGTCATTATTCACATGGGAAAGAAGTAAGAGTAGGGACAAGAAATTTGATAGTAAATAGTGTATCTCCTCATAATTTCCTAGATCATTATGGGATGTTTTCAATACTTTAGACCTCCTTATACTTATACTTCCTTAGAGCCAACTTCATTTTCATGTCTTTGTTGGTTCAGTGGCCAAGTAAATTTTAGGGCTTGCACATTTTAACTTAAGTGTTTAATTATGAGATGATTACTATGTTTAATAATGGATCATCCTAAAATGACTGAATTTTTTTGAGGATCCATAAAAATGTTTCTTTGCCCTAAATTATTTGAATTCTAAAAGTATAATGATATCTAATACCTGAAAGTATTAATGTAACTCATAAACATACTGCATCCTTTACATTTACTCTTCATTCTAGTTTAGTTTGGATACAAAATGTCTAGATTAGGGATGAGGGTAAGGAAAAAGAGAATGAAGAATACTCCACATGAATTTTAATGAATCCCTGTTCCTCTTCATTGTAAGCTGGCTTCAGTTATTCACATTGATTAGGTACAAGCTGTGTGCAAGCAGCTGTGCTAAATGATTTGAGAGTTAAAAAGATGAAGCATCAAGGGACCTACTCTCAAGGAATTTACAGTCTATTAGAAAGTTTTGATCTAGGTTTAGAAAATACTAAGCAAAGACTATTTTCAAGTTTAGGTGGTTTGTAGTAGCTATTTAGTCATTACCTGATAGTATAAGATGCCTGCTTCATTCCAGTCCACCTTTATACTTTACCATTGCTCTTCATAGGACTTTGCAATTAACTAGCCCACACCCCAGATTATTTATCCGTTGGGCTAATTCTAGAGATACCCAATTTGTCACGTAATAGACTAGCCCTCTCAAACATGACTTTGCTTCAGTTAGCTATGCTGCATCCCATTTTTCAATCATTTTGTTCCTCTCTGCATGCCTTTGGGGGTAGGAATGTTTAACAAAATTTTATTCTTATCTAATACCCATTGCCTTACAACCAGGCCTCTCCAAATGAGCAATGTATTATTTAGCACCTATGCAAATAATTTTGGTAGAGAACAAAGAAATGTTTCTTTTCCAAATTCTATTGAATAGAATTGAAACTGGGTTGGTTTCCACTTGAAATTTGGGGAACGTGTAAACTAGTTCTTCCTCTGAGTATCTAGTTTTTTTAGGAGCTTTCTGCTGCTGAGTTGCTAGGTGGGTAAGCAGATTGTTCTGGCATACTGCCTGTCTTGACAGGAGAATTTTGAACTTACAAAATGAGGAAGAGTGTGGATCGTATGAATATACATGTATTCACTAATATTAGACATAAGGAGCCCCTCTTACAGGTTGAAGATAATAATTGAAGAACAGATAAAAGTGAAATAATACTTGTGTACCAGATAATCAACAGGTAGAGCTTGTTTTCTGAAGAGGTTACTGATGCTAAAAAGTACAGGTTTTTTCAGACATTGATAAATTAATGGATAATGAACAAGAAAAGAAGCCAAAAGGGACACATTCAGCAAAGCACCATCTTTTGTACTTCCAACCATAGTTTTATGTAAGATTGATGGCCTTAGACCTGCAGGAGTCCCAGTGGAGAAAGAAAGATTCCTTTCTTTTCTCTAGAATAAATTTAAGAGTAATTATGCGTTTGTACATTATGAAAGGAAGAGCATTGGACTGGGAATAGTCAGGGGTAATTAGTCGGTTCTAGCAGATTTTGCTAGAACTTGCCTGTGACTTTGAGCAAATTACTTAACCTTTCTGGGCTTCTGTTTCCTTTCTGTTTTAAAATTCTGCTATGCTAGAGTCCTATAGCAAATAACTAAGGTGAAATAAGAGGTCCTAGTTTGTAGCCTTAACTTTGAAGAGTGCTGTGAAAATAATAGCTTTCTGTCAAAAAAAAAAGTCTTTAAGAATACTGGCTGAATGGTACTTTTTTATGTTAAGAAATAAATTTAGATATTCATAGTTTCATGTCTTCAAGTTTTCAGGCTTCAGATATTGAATTTGGTTTTGGCTTTGTTGATTCTCTAATATTGAAATTTTTCTATCTGAGGTTGCTCTTCATTGGGAAGTAATATAAAGTACATATAAAGTAACATGTCATGAGCATATTTCTGGTGAGGGAGTTTAATTCTGGAATCAAAGTTGTCACCTCCCCTCCTTGTTCTTTTCGCCTGCCATGAAGTCAGAATTCAGAATCACATTTATGTTCCAGGGAATGTAGTTTGTCAAAGGATATTATATATGAACATAAACTCTTATAGCTGAGTAAAATGATCAGTAATCAGTAAAGATAAATATTGAAGGTATTATTTGGTAGTTGTAATTAATGGAAATACTAGAAATATAAAATATGTATGTTATGCTCTCTTAAACTAAAAATTTTCTTTACTAGGAGGAGAAAAGCAAAGAGTAGCAATTGCAAGAGCCATTTTGAAGGACCCCCCAGTCATTCTCTATGATGAAGCTACTTCATCATTAGATTCAATTACTGAAGAGGTAAATGATCGTGAAAGCATAAAACTCTTTAATTCAAATTGCTTAACTTTTTTCCTTAGAAGTTTCAGTAAAATAGCTGCATTCTTTCATATTTTGAATGAGCTTCAATAGAAGGTTCTGTAGAGCCAAATACCTAGCCCTTTTCCCCAATGTAGGAAGTGTTGATAGTAAGAATGCCAGGTTGCATTATATTATCACACTGTTAAGTCCATTTGCAAATATATCTCTTTTTGAAACTGTGTGTGACACGTTATGCTCTTGTTGTATTACCTTTTCATCTTGCAGAGCTGTGGGAATCAACTAACCTGCTGACAAAGGAAGGTTTTAGTCTTTCTGCTTTTTGCCACTTAACATTCATTAAAATAGGTCTTATAAATGATTGTGACACGGTACTCACCAGAAAGCCTTTCACTTATCATGGAGCAACTCACTAAGATGCAAATTAGGCACACACAGCCTGCGGTTCTGGTATCAGTGTATATTCATTTCATAACAAGTATTGTGAAGCACCAAGATGTTGTGACACTGATGTCATGGTACTACCCAGCAACTACATTAAACATCATAACATCTTTGTATTAAATACCAAACTCTTAACAGCAATCATAATTTCATGAATGAATCCCCTTAATCTAAAACTGAAGATAGACTGATGTAATTTGTCAGTTGCCTCCATTCACCTACGTTTTACTTGAATATATAGTAAAACCCTATTGTTGAAGGATAGGCCTAATTTCAGCTTTAGAGCATATATGACATATATTTGCATATGGAGTTAAGTTTCAGGGCACATTACTTGATCTGCCATATGTTTAAAACAGCTTAATTTCTAAGTCAGTTGTTTAGCATGAGGATTTGTTATATTTATTTAGAAAATTTTTATTTTATTTATTTTTCATGAAAAGGCATTTTATTTTAAATATAGCACTGTGTACATGTCAGTCCCGAACTCCCAATCTATCCCTCCCCGCACCCTGCCCCCATGATAACCATAAGTTCATTCTCTAAGTCTGTGAGTCCATTTCTGTCTCGTAAACAAGTTCATTTGCATCATTTTTTTTATATTCCACATATAAGCAATATCATATATTTGTCTTTTTCTGTCTGACTTAACTTCACTTAGTGTGAAGTATAATCTCCAAGTCCATCCATGCTGCTGCAAATGGCATTATTTCAGTCTTTTTAATGGCTGAGTAATATTGCATTGGATATATATACCACATCTTCTTTATCCATTCATCTGTTGATGGACACTTAGGTTGCTTTCATGTTTTGGCTATTGTAAACAGTACAGCAGTGAACAGTGAGGTGCATGTATCATTTCAAATTATGGTTTTCTCCAGATATATGCCCAAGAGTGGGATTGCTGAATCATAGGGTAGCTCTATTTTTAGTATTTTAAGGAACCTCCATACTGTTCTCCATAGTGGCCATACTATTTTACATTCCCACCAACAGTGTAAGAGGGTTCCCTTTTCTCCACACCCTATCTAGCATTTATTGTTTGCAGATTTTTTGATGATGGCCATTCTGACTGGTATGAGGTGATATCTCATTGTAGTTTTGATTTGCACTTCTCTAATAATTAGCGATGTTGAGCATCTTTTCATGGGCCTCCTGGCCATCTGTATGTCTTTGGAGAAATGTCTCTTTAGGTCCTCTGCCCATTTTTTGATTAGGTTGTTTGTTTTTTCAATATTGAGCTGCATGAGCTGTTTGTAAAGTTTGGAGACTAATACCTTGTTTGCAAATATTTTCTCCCAGTCTGTGGGTTGTCTTTTCAGTTTGTTTATGGCTTCCTTTGCTGTGCAAAAGCTTTTGAGTTTTATTAGGTCCCACTTGTTTATTTTTGTTTTTATTTCCGTTACCCTGTGAGACAGATTGAAAAAGATATTGCTGTGATTTTTGTCAAAGGGTGTTCTGCCTATGTTTTCCTCTAAGCGTTTTATAGTATCCGGTCTTACATTTAGGTCTTTAATCCATTTTGAGTTTATTTTTGTGCATGGTATTAAAGAATATTCTAATCTCAGTTTTTTACATGTAGCTGTCCAGTTTTCCTAGCACTATTTATTGAAGAGACTGTCTTTCCTCCATTTTATAGTCTTGCCTCCTTTGTGGTAGATTAATTGGCCATAGGTGCATGGGTTTATTTCTGGGCTTTCTATCCTTTTGATCTATATTTCTGTTTTTGTGCCAGTACCATACTGTTTTGATGAGTGTAGATTTGTAGTATAGTCTGAAGTCAGGGAGCCTTGATTCCTCTAGCTCCATTTTTCTTTCTTAAGTTTGCTGTAGATATTTAGGGTCTTTTGTGGCACTGTACAAATTTTAAGATTTTTTTGTTGTAGTTCTGTGAAAATGCCATTGATAATTAGATAGGCATTGCATCAAAGCTGTAGATTACCTTGGGTAATATAGTCATTTTGACAATATTGATTCTTCCAATCCAAGAGCATGCTGCACCTAAGAAGTTCGCATGCCACAACTAAAGATCCCACATGCTGTAACGAAGGTCCCACTTGCTGCAACTAAGTCCTGGTGCAGCCTAATTTATTTATTTATTTATTTAGGCTGCACCAGGACTTAGTTGCAGCAAATGGGACCTTCGTTACAGCATGTGGGATCTTTAGTTGTGGCATGCGAACTTCTTAGGTGCAGCATGCAGACTCTTAGTTATGGCATGCAGGATCTAGTTCCCGACCACGGATCGAGCCTAGGCCCCCTGCATTGGGAGCATGGAGTGTTACCCACTGGACCACCAGAGAAGTCCCAACATGGTAGATCTTTCCATGTGTGTCATCTTTGATTTCTTTCACTAGCATCTTATAGTTTTCAGAGTACAGGTCTTCTGCCTCCTTAGGTAGGTATATCCCTAGGTATTTTATTCTTGTTGATGTGATGGTAAATGGAATTGTTTCTTTAATTTCTCTTTCTGATCTTTCATTGTTGGTGTATAGAAATGCAACAGATTTCTGTGTATTAATTTTGTATCCTGCAGCTTTACCAAATTCATTGATGAGCTCTAGTTGTTTTCTGGTAGCATCTTTAGGATTTTCTACATATAGTATCATGTCATCTGCAAACACTGACAGTTTTACTTCTTCTTTTCCAATTTGGATTCCTTTTATTCCTTTTTCTTCTCTGCTGTGGCTAGGACTTCTGAAACTATGTTGAATAAAAGCGGTGAGAGTGGGCATCCTTACCTTGTTCCAGATCTTAAAGGAAATGCTTTCAGCTTTTTGCCATTGAGTATGATGTTAGCTGTAGTTTTGTCATATATAGCCTTTATTATGTTGAGGTAGGTTCCCTCTGTGCCCACTTTCTGGAGAGTTTTTACCATAAATGGGTGCTAAGTTTTGTCAAAAACTTTTTCTCTGTCTATTGAGATGATCATTTGGTTTTTATTCTTCATTTTGTTGATGTGGTGTATCACACTGATTGATTTGCAGATATTGAAAAATCCTTGCATCCCTGGGATAAATCCCACTTGATCATGGTGTATGATACTTTTAATGTATTGTTGGATTCAGTTTGATAGTATTTTGTTGAGGATTTTTGCATCTCTGTTCATTAGTGATATTGGCCTGTAATTTTCTTTTTTCGTGGTATGTCTGTCTGGTTTTTGTATAACGGTGATGATGGCCTCATAGAATGCATTTGGGAGTGTTCCTTCCTCTGCTGTTTTTTGGAATAGTTTCAGAAGAATTGTTGTTAACTCTTCTAAATGTTTGATAGCATTTGCCTGTGAAGACATCTGGTCCTGGACTTCTGTTTGTTGGGAGTTTTTTAATCACATTTTCAATTTCAGTACTTGTGATTCGTCTGTTTATAGTTTCTATTTCTTCCTTGTTCAGTCTTGGGAGATTGTACCTTTCTAAGAATTGTCCATTTCTTCCAAGTTGTACATTTTATTGGCATATAGTTGATTGTAGTAGTCTCTTATGGTCCTTTGGATTTCTGTGGTGTCCATTATAACTTCTCCTTTTTCATTTCTAATTTTATTGATTTCAGCCCTCTCCCTTTTTTTCATGATGAGCCTGGGTAAAGGTTTGTCAATTTTGTTTATCTTTTCAAAGAACCAGCTTTTAGTTTCATTGATCTTTTCTGTTGTTTCCTTCATTTCTATTTCATTTATTTTTGCTCTTATCTTTGATTTCTTTCTTTTGCTAACTTTGGGTTTTGTTTGTTCTCCTTTCTCTAGTTGCTTTAGGTGTACATTTAGGTTGTTTATTTGTGATTTTTCTTGTTTCCTGAGGTAAGATTGTATTGTTATAAACTTCCTTCTTCGAACTGGTTTTACTGTGTCCCATAGGTTTGGGATCTTTGGGCTTTTGTTTTCATTTGTTTCTAGGTATTTTTTGATTTCTTCAGTGATCCATTGGTTGTTTAGTAGCATATTTTTTAGCCTCCACATGTTTATAATTTTTACTTATTTTTCTTGTAGTTGATTTCTAATCTCATAGCGTGTAGTCAGAAAAGACACTTGATATGATTTCAGTTTTCTTAAATTTACCGAGGCTCACTTTGTGGCCCAGCTTGTGATCAATCCTGGAAAATGTTCCATGTGCACATGACAAAAACGTGTATTCTGCTGCTTTTGGATGGAATTCTCTATAAGTATCAGTTAAGTCCATCTGGTCTAATGTGTCATTTAAGGCCTGTGTCTCCTTGTTGATTTTCTGTCTGGATGATCTGTCCACTGATGAAAATGGTGTGTTAAAGTCCCCCATTATTGTGTTACTATTGATTTCTCCCTTCATGGCTGTTAGTATTTGCCTTATACATTGAGGTGCTCCTATGTTGGGTGCATATATATTTACAATTGTTATATCTTCTTCTTGGATTAATCTCTTAATCATTATGTAGTGTCCTTCCCTGTCTCCTGTAACAGTCTTCATTTTAAAGTCTACTTTGTCTGATATGAGTATTGCTACCACAGCTTTCTTTTGATTTCCATTTGTATGGAATACCTTTTTCCATCCCATCACTTTCAGTCTGTGTGTGTCCCTAGATCTGAAATGGGTCTCTTATAGACAGCATATATAGGGGTCTTGTTTCTGTATCCATTCAGCCAGTCTGTCTTTTGGTTGGAGCACTTAATCCATTTATGTTTAAGGTAATTATCGATATGTATGTTCTTATTACCCTTTTGTTAATTGTTTTGGATTTGTTTCTTTAGGTCTTTTTTCTCCCCTTCCTCTTTTGTTCTCTTGTTAATTGATGACTAACTTTAGTGTTGTATTTGGATTCCTTTTTCTTTTTTGTGTGTGTATCTATTGTAGATTTGTGGCTTGCAGTTACCATAAGGTTTTGATATGGTAGTCTGTATATAAGCAAGGTTGTTTTAAGTTGCTGGTCTTTTAATTTCAAATGCATTTTCAATACCCTGCATTTGTTCTCTCCTCACTAATTGCTGATTTTGATATATTTGTGTACAGATGATTTCCTTGCTTTACACTATGTTTGCCTTTACCAGTGAGCTTTTCCATTCATAATTTTCCTGTTTCTAGTTGTGGCCTTTTCTTTTCCACTTAGAGAACAATCTTTAGCATTTGTTTTAAGGCTGGTCTGGTAGTGCTGAATTCTCTTAGCCTTTACTTGTCTGTAAAGCTTTAGATTCTCCATCAAATCTGAATGTGAGCCTTGCTGGGTAGACTCTTCTTGTTTGTAGATTTTTCCCTTTCATTACTTTAAATATATTGTACCACTCGCTTCTGGCCTACAGAGTTTCTGTTGAGAAATCCGCTGATCACCTTATGGGATGTGGGAGTTCCTGTGTATGTTTTTGTTGCTTTTCCCTTGTTGCTTTAATAATTTTTCTTTATCTTTAATTTTGTCAAGTTGAGTACTATTTTGTCTTGGTGTGTTCCTCCTTGGGTTTATCCTACCTGGGGGTCTCTGCACGTCCTGGGCTTGAGTGACTGTTTCCTTTCCCATGTTAGGGAAGTTTTCAGCTATTATCTCTTCAAATACTTTCTCAGGTCCTTTCTCTCTTCTCCTTCTGGGACCCCTATAATATGAATGTTGGTGCTTTTAATGTTGTCCCAGAGGTCTCTAAGACTGTCTTCATTTCTTTTCATTCTTTTTTCTTTATTATTTTCCATGGCAGTGATTTCCAACAGTCTGTCTTCCAGGTCAGTTATCCATTCTTGTGCCTCAGTTATTATGCTATTGATTCCTTCTTGTGTATTTTTCATTTTCAGTTATTGTGTTGTTCATCTCTGTTTGTTTGTTCTTTAGTTCTTCTAGGTCTTTGTTATACATTTCTTGCATTCTCAATCCTTGCCTCCATTCTTGTTCCAAGGTCTTGAATCATCTTCACTATCATTATTCTGAATTCTTTTTCTGGTAGATTGCCTATCTCCACTTAATTTAGTTGTTCTTCTGGGGTTTTATCTTTTTCCTTCATCTGGGACATATTCCTCTGCCATCTCATTTTGTCTAATTTTCTGTGATTTCAGTTTACATTCCGTAGGCTGCTGGATTGTAGTTCTTGCTTCTGCTGTCTGTCCTCTAGTGGATGAGGCTGTCTAAGGGGCTTGTGCATGCTTCCTGATGGGAGGAGCTGGTCCCTACCTACTGGGTGGAGCTGGGTCTTGTCCCTCTGGTAGGCAGGGCTGTGCTCAGGAAGATTTTTAGCAGCTTGTCTGCTGATGACTGAAGCTGTGTTCCCACCCTGTTGGTTGCATGGCCTGAGGTGTTCCAGCACTGGTGCCTACAGGCTGTAGGGTGGGGCTAATGGCAGCCTCCGGGAGGGCTCACACCAATGAGTACTCCACAGATCTGCTGCTGCCAGTGTCCTTATCCCCACAGTGAGCCACTGCCACCCCACACCTCTGCAGGAGACCCTCCATTACTAACACGTAGTTTGGGCCCCGTCTCTTATGAGGTCACTGCTTTTTTCCCCTGGGTTCTGGTGCACACACGATCTTGTGTCAGCCCTCCAAGAGTGGAGTTTCTGCTTTTCCCAGCCCTGTAGAATTCCTGTGATCAAACCCTGCTGGCCTTCAAAGCCAGATTCTCTGGAGCTCCTCCTCCTGTTGCTGGACCTCCAGGCTGGGAAGCCTGACGTGGGGCTCAGGACTTTCACTACTGTAGGAGAACTTCTGTGGTGTAACTGTTTTCCAGCTTGTGGGTCAAGCACCCAGCAGGTATGGAATTTGATTTTATTGTGATTGTGCCCCTCCTACTGTCTTGTTGTTATTTCTTCTTTGCCTTTGGATGTAGGGTATCTTTTTTGGTAGGTTTCAGTGTTTTTTTGTCAGTGGTTGTTTACCCGTTGATTGTGATTTTGACGTTTACATAAGAAGGGGTGAGCTCAGGTCCTTCTGCTCCACCATCATGAGCTAATCTGCACCAGACTCCATTCATATGCATAGTAGGAATCTGCTTACAAGAACTTTGTACCTAAAAATGTGTTATCCACATTTATCACAATTTCAGAGTCCTAACAACAGTCATTATTTGAGTCACGTATCTTTATTAGCTCACAGAGCATAACCCATTAATTGCTAGCAGAGAACACTCCCCCTTGAGGGAATGAGTTACCAGAAGATTTGGTAAATTTTAATCAACCTTTTAAAAAGGTCCAGAACATCAGTAGGATGTGAGAGTTTAAGTTCTGGAGGGTAGGAAAGAGGAGTCCTCCCCAGACATCACAATTTTTCTTAGAATTGACCCTGTGCTTGATTTTCAGTCTGCCATAGTAAAATATAAGGTCTTCTTTTCATGGGTAGCCATCTATTCATGATAATTTTATTTCTTTAATAAATACAGTGATTAGAGGTACCTTTAGGAAGCCATTGGGAATATCACCATCCCCCACACTGCTATTTCCATCTAGCTAGCTGTACTTAGACCCAGGTTTCCAAGTATAGGTGAATATGTATACAGCTGCCTTACATTTTACAGGCAGTAGACAAAAATGTATTTTCCAGAATGCCTTAAGAAGTCAGACTGCTTTTGAAAAAGAAGTTTTCTCAAGTTAAACATGCATCGTTGTCCTTGTCACCTTTTCCATCCTCTGTGTTTGAACTGAGGAAAAGCAACTGCTCCTGTACCTTTTGAGTTTCCTATCTTTCTTGATTTTTTTTGTACTTCTCCACATCCTATCACTTGAGTCCCTCCTCATTTTGTTTTTGCTCTCATTGTCCAGATAAACATATATGGCTATTATGCTCCTGATACCAGTGGATTCATCATTGTTATTGTTTGTTTTTATGTATAGAAAATATCTACCTTCTCCCAAACTTTATAATTTAAAGAAATATTGCTTATCTTAAAGCTAATTTTTTCCATAATAATATGTTCATATTCACCTTCCCTCTTTGATTTTATTCTCTTCTTAGTAATTATTAGATTAGGTAAAATATTTGGTAGTGGTATAAAGTTTATATAATACCAAATTAACTAGCATTTTATAGATTCTTTTCAGAAATACATGAGTATTTTAATATACATTTGCCTAATAGATAGATCTTTTTTTCCCCTCCTACTGTTCTTGTTGTCAAACTTGCAGACTATTCTTGGTGCCATGAGGGATGCAGTCAAACACAGAACTTCTATTTTCATTGCACACAGATTGTCAACAGTTGTTGATGCAGATGAGATCATTGTCTTGGACCAGGTAAGAGGTTGAACTTTAAAGTTTAGTGTTTGAAGAACATTAGAAATTGTTACAAACACAAGCAACTTAAATATTGTTTCTAAAGAAAGTTATACAATTTTGTGTTATTTGAGTAAGACTGAATCCTGATAGGATTCCATTTTTACCTCCTTTTGATAGGAAATAATGCATGCCACTTCCAAAAATGAATAAACTGTATTAACTCACTCTATTAAAGTTTTAAAAGCAAAGTTAGATGAGGAAGGCATTAAATCCTAATATGGTAGAGGCAGTTTTAAAGGGTATGTATTTAAAATAATTTTTCTTTATTCATTTTTGCTCTGTACAGAATCTTTGCTCATTGTCTTTACTGTATTTTGTATTTTCATTTTTCTAATACCTGCACATACCCTTGATGTCTAAAAGAAAATTACCATAAAATAAAGTCATTTTCATGCATGGCCATTTTTATCTTTTTCCTCATGAGGAAAGTAAGAAAAAGGACAGCCTGCTTTATTTCTCTGAGGGAATTACTATAAGAGTATACTGTCTAAATGTTCTGAACAAATCAGAGTGCCACTATTGCGATTGGTAGATTTGAAAATTGTAATCGTTTTTCTTTTCTCCTCTCTGTAGGGATATCTTATTCCCACCCCCCTTTGTACTTGATTATTTCTAACAGTGTTTTCTATGCTTATTTCTCCATTCTAATACATAAGCCTTCAATTTTTTATCATTTTGAAAGCCTGAATACTGGGAGTTAAGAGAGAAGCATTCTCTTGTACTGTCTATATTGAGAGAGAATTTTTCATGCCACTAAAATTTCTTATGGGATATTCAGTTCTGTGCTATATATATTATTTCTTTTATGTGTTACCTGTGCACTTTCTACCCTAGGTCTTTTTGTTCATTTGTTCAAAAATGCTAACATTCACTAAAATATAAACTGATTTTCTTCAGTATGCTTGTTCCAGCGTGTCTTAAATGGGAAATTTTATAAATATACTTTATTATCTCATTGATGTCCAGGTATCTGAAATAAAATCTGCTCTTTTGTGCTTTTTACTAAACTTTCCAGTTGTATGCAGTCATGTACATAGAGCCTTTTCTTGTAAATATAAAATGTTAAAAGTACTTTAACAAGCATGTGCTTACCTACCTCATGCCAGGAGGTTCACAGTATCTATACAGTTGTATCATAACATTGCCACTTGGGGTTTGGATTATAATTGGAACTAACTATTGATCATACCATTTGTATCTAAAATCTCTTTATGTTGAATTTGATGGTTCTATAATTGCTTGATTATGAAGATCAGAGATTTTCATTTTCTAGTGAAACTAATGTGACCTCATGTGTTCCGTCAACAGTCTCTGGTAGTATTAATATTAAGTCTGCATAACAGAGTTCCCAAGGCCCTTCCTCTTGCAGCCTGGTGATTACCCGTTCCCAGCCTTGGCAAGAGACTGGAGGTTTACTTGTCAGGAAATTGAGTCAGAGAGGCTCTGGACACAAGAAAATTACCAAGAACATTAACAAAGATGGACGAGATTAACTGGAAATCAAAACATACCGAAGAATAAGACCACAGACCCTCCTGTGCCACTGGCTCCAAGAACCTTGCCAACCAATTATTTATTTCTACTGTCACCACTTCTTCCCTCACCAACAGATAATTAGAGGATTCTTCTCTAGAGAAACAAAAGTAGCCCCATAAAAAACATGTTCATATTTGGGGACCCCCACAAAATGACCAGATACCCATATGATCATCCTACAATGAAACCCAACAGCTGAGAAGTCCACTCCCATGCACATAGAGCTTCCAGTCAGCTTTTTTTAATACTGTATTTTTAAGTGTCAGTGGATAATAAAGGAAGGCCTCCAAAGCAAGCAGAAAAAAATTCAGTAGAAAATATAGACAATGCAGAGAGCATAAGAAAACTTTAAAATATAATTAATATCATCAGAGGCCATGGAAAATATAGCATTTTAAAATAAGGACAAATGCTGTTAAGAAAAAAAGTAAAGAAGACTTAATATTGCATGAGTTCCAGGATACAGTGTTAAGTGACAGTAAGAAAGCTGCAAAAGAGTATACAGTATGCTACCTTTTGCAAGGAGGATGTGGGGGAAACATATGTATATTTACTTGTTTCTGCAAAAAGAAACCCTGGGAGAATAAACTAGAAACTAAAGACATTGTTTACCTGCAGGATGGAGACAAAAAGGGGTAGAAGACAAAGGGGAGGGAGTAAGACTTTGCTGATTATACTTTTTTGTATTATTTTTACTTTTGAACCATGCTAATGTTTTTATATATTTAAAAATCAACAAGGACGGGCAGAAACAGGAATTGGATACAAACAGAAAGAAGTAAAACTAGGTACATAATGAATTAATAACATAACTATGTAGAAGAAAAATAGCATGCAGAATTAACCCAAATAACTTTTGAACACATTACTCTGATTATTTAGCCTTAGTGGAATATATTATAAGGATAAAAATAACTCAGACTTGAAAAAAAATAACTCAGACTTGAACTTAGTAAGTTTGTTTTTGGTAGTAGCATGAGAGTAGCTGTTTTGAAACTATTTTGTGTATACTGTAAGACTGAGCATGTGAGTAAATATATTTATGTTGAGAAATAGAGGTCTTACTTGGGAGAAGAAATATACAGCTATGGAATGGGAAAAGAAGAAGAGCCTTGTGATGTTATATTGGAACAGAATTGTCAATATCAGTTCATGATGGAAAAAAATGTTCCTAACTCTGTTCAGTGAAAAGGCCTAGAAACAATGAAATTCCAGTAGTAATGAGTGTAACTAGCACCTAGATCTTGGACACTAAATACTGTTCCTCACTAAAAGGAACCAAGACTCCTTGGAGAAATGACTGATTCCATATTTGGAGCAGGGAAATTAATGAAGGCATATCACAAGGGCACAGGAACCATTTTGAATGGGTTCCCACTGGCCAAGTGTGGGATGATTTGAATGTCAAAAATAAATAAATAATGATACTAATGAATTATAACACATTGAATAAAAAACTAATCTATAATTCCATAATTGTACTTAGAGAAAGCTCTTTTTTAAAAATGAAATCTTGCCATTTAGAGCAATGTTAATGGACCTGGAGGGTATTATGCTAAGTGAAATAAGTCAGAGAAAAAGAAATACTGTACGATTTTACTTATATGTGAAATCTAGAAAACAGCAAATGAACAAACAAAACAGAAACAGACTCATAAATACAGAGAACATACTGGTGGTTGCCAGAGGCGGCAGGGGGGACGGATGAAATAGGTGAAGGGTACTAAGAAGTACAAGCTAAGTCATGGGGATGTAATGTACACATAGGGAATATAGTGAATAATATTTTCATAACTTTGTATGGTGACAGATGGTAACTGGACTTAACTGAGGTAGTCATTTCATAATATATAAGAATACTGAATCACTGTTGTACACCTGGAACTAATGTAATGTTGTACACCTGAAACTATCGTAATGTTGTATGTTAATTATAACTCGGAGAAAAGAATGCTAACATTCAAGGAATGATAAGTTTATAGAATCATATTTTGCAACCACCATTGTAATAAAGATTCACATAAGGATATCATTGTTTGCTAAAACCATATGGTGAAAAACTATTGGGGAATAGAATATTCACACAGTTTGAAAGCATAACCCATTGATTAATTATTGATTACAAAGAGAAAAAGTACCTTTAAAATAGAGAAATCTGATAGACACTACCTTAGCCAGTTATCAAACTGAAATCATTAATTGTGGAGCAAAATGACATCATGTACCTCCTAATATGATACACTGAGGACATATCACCTATATTGTATTGCAACAAAAATGTTTAGCCTGGATCTAAGAATCAGGAACAACTAGACAAATACAACGTGAAGGGCATTCTTTAAAAAACAAGCCTGGGGCTTCCCTGGTGGCGCAGTGGTTGAGAGTCTGCCTGCCGATGCAGGGGACACGGGTTCATACCCCGGTCCGGGAAGATCCCACATGCCACGGAGCGGCTAGGCCCGTGAGCCATGGCCACTGAGCCTGTGCATCTGGAGCCTGTGCTCCGCAACGGGAGAGGCCACAACAGTGAGGGGCCCGCATACTGCCAAAAAAAAAAAAAAAAAAAAACAAGCCTGGATATTTTAGAAATGTCATTGTTACACTCACACAGAGTAGGAAACTTATAAATTCAATGTGTTGATCCTGATTGGATCCTGGATGGAAAAAATATATAAAGGATATTGGGATAATTGGTAAAATCTAAATATGAACTATATATTAGATAAATTTCTTGGGTGTGATATTATTGTATTTTAGTCATGTAGGAGAATGTCCTTGTTTCAGGAGATACATGCTAATGAAATATTTAGGGGAGAAATGTAATGATGTCCAATACTCATTCTTAAGTGATTTAGCAAAAAGTAGTGTAAATTTAGAGCTAGGATGAAGTGAGAGGAAGCAAATGTGGAAAAACGAACAGTTGCTAACCTAGGAGAAGCATATATAGGCATTCATTTTTACCATTCTTGCAACATTTCAAATTTAAAATGGGGATAGTAAATAAATAAATGAACAACTAGAGAACGAGAGATTTTGAAAATGAAAATAGTCATTTCTGAAATAAAGTCAAGAAACTCTCTAAAGAGTAGAGCAAAAACAGAGAAAATAGAGGAAAGATAAGAAACCAAGAGAATTAGTCTAAGAGGTCCAACATTTGACTAATGGTTGTTCTAGAAAGAGGGGATTGGAAAAAGGGAAGGAAATAACTAAAGAATAATACCCCCAAAATGTTCAGAACTACAGAGCATGAGTTTCCAGATTGAAAGGGCCTACCAAGAACCCACCACAATAAATGGAGGAAAGAAAAATAAAAGTCAAATTATCATAAAATTTCAGAATTGAGCATAAAGAAAAGAACTTAAAAGCTGTGAGAGAAATATCTCTGGGCAGGGTGGGGACTGAATAATAGATTACCTAATATAGTTGATTATGAGAAAAATACTGTTCAGACAGGCTTAAAGTTTAGAGAGAATTACCAATAGTGACATAGAAAACTAAGCAAACGAATAAACAAGGCAGTTACTATGTCCAGGAAGAATAAAATATTATGAGAAAATATGTATAAAATCCTAGTACTTCACTTGGCTCAACAGATAATAATACATAGTCATAATAAAGTACATACTGTGTATTAAATAACATTTATGATATAACTAATGTTATTAAGAGAGTGAAGAGTGAGGCACTGGGAATGTGAAATAGTTAAAAGTGCTGAATCTCATTAATATGTATATGTGTGTAAATGCCAGAAGAAATAGGTACAGATTTGGAGATGAGATATTCAAGGGTGGAGAAGGAGGAGACAAAAGACTGTACTTTCTGTTATAAACTTTGTAATTATTAGCTGACTTTTTAAGCTGTGTACATTTATGCTTTAATACAAATAAAAATAATTTAAAACAATATACATTTTTATAGCAGGATAAATTTTTTGTGATTTATTTCATTGGTTTTCTGCAAAAATAATTCCATTATTTCTACTTTTTGATGCAGTTTTTATTGAGGATTTTTTTTTTTTTGAGGATTTTTTTAATTGAAGTGTAGTTAATGTACAATATTGTGTCAGTGACTCAGTTTTTTTTTCAGATTATATTCAATTATAGGTTATTACAGAAGATTGAATACAGTTCCCTGTGCTATACAGTAAATCCTTTTTGTTTATCCATTTTATATATAGTAATTTATATCTGTTAATCCCATACTCCTAATTTGTTCTTCCCTCCTCCCCACCCCCTTTGGTAACCATAAATGTGTTTTTTATGTCTGTGCAGTGAGATTTTTATTTTTTTTTTACAGTGGTAAATAAAAAAATATAAAATACGTAACCATGGGGACTTCTGTGCCAGTGAAGTGGTCCACAGATACCAAAGTTGAGGACTACATTCAGGATCCAGAGTTCATATAGCTGAGCAAAATAGTTCCTAGACCGTCCAGCCAGCAATCAAGGAGAAGCCTTAAATTTAACCACTCAGAAGTGGGCACACACAAATTTCAGTTATTTTGCTTAAGGGTATATTTGTAAAGGTCCTCTCACCAGGAGTACCAGTAAAAGTGAAAAAATTACTTTTGTCTCCCAACATGTTTAGCAGTAACTGTCCAGAGACAAATTAATTGTAGATAAGAGTTAGAAATCAATACCAATTCTATGCAATGTTAAGTTTAATAGCCAGTGTTAAGAAAAATAGTTACTGGAAGAAATAAACTTTTCATGGAGAAATATTTTTTATTTCAAAGTACACATAGGATTTTGGGATATTTTTTTAAATCCTTTAAATTTCTGTATAAATAACAGTGCTTTTGATGTAAATTTGATTTAAATTTGATTTACTGATTACAGAAAATACCACCTTTAGAAAATCTTCACCTTCCTTTTCTGCTCTTCAAAATGAAAAATGAAACATTCAGATTTTATTTCCTTTAAGTGAAATGGTATCTGGTGTATGGAATTTCATAGCTTTTTGTTTGTTCACTGGACTGATAGCTCAACAGTAAAGAAGGCATTCCTACCTCAGTTTTTCCTATTTGTACTATAATGAAGATTGGGAAAGGTATTTTAATGAATGCAAATCTTTCAAAATTCTTGCTTAGAAAGTATTATGTACTTTCAATTATTATGCTAGTTATATGACTTTCTCTACGTTTCTCTTGTTTTTGCTTATTAGGGTAAGGTGGCTGAACGTGGTACCCACCATGGTTTGCTTGGTAACCCAGGCAGTATTTATTCAGAAATGTGGCATACACAGAGCAGCCATGTGCAGAACCATGGTAATCCCAAATGGGATGCAAAGAAAGAAAATGTGTCCAAAGAGGAAGAAAGGATGAAACTACAAGAAGAAATTGTCAACAGTGTGAAAGGCTGTGGAAACTGTTCCTGCTAAGTCACATGAAACCTTTTCTTTTCTTTTCTTTTCTTCTCTTTTGTTTTTTCTCCCTCCCTCCCTCCCTCCCTCCCTTCCTTCCTTTCTCTCCTCTTTCTTCTTTCCTCCCTTCTTCCTTTCTTTTTGTCCTTGACTACACATTTGCACTAAAGCAGAATTGTTTTATTAAAAAAAAATCATACATTCCCATTTTCTATAATCCTTCTTTTAGATAAGATTTATTTGGAAAGGGAATTGAGTTTTACATCTTTCATAATCTATTTAATGTGATATTTATATTTATCCCCAAATTATTTTCTTGTTACTGCCTTAGTTGTGGTCAAAGCATAATTTTTGTTACTATTTGACTTTACCCCATTTCCATTGTTGAGGCCTGATAGCCATTTGCTATCCATAACCAGATGAATCAGATTGGTTTCCAAATTTTTTATAGTTTTTCAGACCTCCTTTATGCTGACAATTTAGATGGAAGTGTCTGTTTCTTAAAATTTTTTTAAAAATAAGAGATTGTAGGTTCATTGTTTCTCCTCCCCTGCCCCCATTGAAATACTTCAATGATAGTTAACTATACTTACATTTTAAAAATTATTTGCCACTATATACCTTTAAGAGGAAAAACCTTGACCCTCATGTTGGTATGTAGAATGTTCTTCATCATTAACCAGCATTGTAACTGTCATCTAGCGGTGGGAATTTTATTTTTCCACCAAATGAGGTGTTGCTTTTGTTTTGGACCAAAATTTATACATTTCTTTTTAAAGACGCATAAACCCTGATGTAATTTGAGAGTTACCATACTGGGAGTGATCTAAAAAGCTTAGGAAGTTAATTGCCTTTTCTATTTCCATCTTAAATGCACTGCTTTTGCTATCTGAAGTTATACAAAGAAACAACCAAATGGGATGTATGCACGCATGCATGTGTGTACATGTGTATAAAGCAACATCTACTTAAAAATTATTAATGACTTTTAGGCAAATAGGAGAGGATTTCACATATATTTAGATGATCAGGACTCTAATCTGTGTTGACACTTCAGAATTACTTTATTACTAGGTCTTACCTTCCTTTTTCAGTAGTTTAATGAGTTCCTTTAAGCTTGAAATAACAAGGAGGAGCCCAAACAAGATAATCAAGAAATAATTAATAAAATGTTGGTATATATTCACTTAGAAAGCTCCTCTCCCTTTCCAACTTGAATTTGCTTTAATTTGTTGATAGTAATCATTCAGCTTGAAAAACTTGTGTATCATGAACAGCCACATAACTATATAATGAGGCTTTATTTCTCAGAAAAGGTCTTAAAGTATTTATTTGTCTGTGGTTTTATTGTCTTTTAAGTGATAATTTGGTATGGGTGAGATTAATTTTTTTTCTGATTTGTATTGTCACTAGTAGGTAGATATCTAAACTTATCTAAACTTATTGGGTCTGCTGTTATATAAAGGTGATTTGATAAGTAGCTTGAAGCCAGTATTTTATGGTTAGTCTTTGAAAGCACAGTAAGTGGTGCAGGATCTTGCTTTTGGAATTGGAGTTAACGCTGAGATGCGTAATCAGCTTCAAAATGGGGGGTTTTGGACATTTCTTACTCTGAAGCCATAGACGTGATTGCTTTCCTGAGGAACAACAACAAAAAGTCCTTTGAATAACCCAGCTGCATTACTAGAAATGTGGTTAAATAGAAATTTTGCTTCTGTTAATTCCTTCTATACATTTCCAGTGTTGCTGATGGAAAATATTTAGCTTAGTTGCATAATCAAACAGGTAAGATTGAAGTAATCATTAGTAATATTCATTTTGAATGAATAGTGGTATTCAAAGTAAGTGATTTTGTGATATGGGAAACGTATAGTCAAAGGATAGGACCTGGTGTAGGCAAAGGGTTGGGGCCTGGGGCGCAGCTTCTGCAGCTCTCGCTGGAGCCGAGACGAGCGCCCACCACTGCCCACCACCTGCTGCATGCGCCTCCGCGCCATGGCTGGCCTCAACTCCCTGGAGGCAGTGAAACACAAGAACCAGGCCCTGCAGCAGCAGGTGGATGAGGCGGAGCACCGTGCACAGGGCCTGCAGTGTGGAAGCTGGATGGCGAGCGTGAGTGGTGAGAGAAAGCTGAAGGTGATGTGGCAGCTCTCAGTTGACACATCCAGCTCATTGAAGAGGAGTTGGGCAGGGCTCAGGAACGACTGGCCACAGCCCTGTGCAAACTGGAGGAGGCAGAAAAGGCTGCAAATGAGAGCAAAAGAGGAATGAAGGTGATAGAAAACTGGGCAACGAAGATGAGGAGAAGATGGAGGTTCAGGAGATGCAGCTCAAAGAGACCAAGGACATTGCTGAGGGGGCTGACCACAAATACGAGGAGGTAACTCGTAAGTTGGTCATCCTGGAGGGTGAGGACTGGGGCGCCTTTCACTCCACCCCGCTTCTTAGCAGCCAAAGGGGCGAGGGGTCAGGCCTGTGAGCTGCAGATCATGGTACTAGATTTGCGACTCTGGCGCCTCCTTCCTTTGGGACATAGCACTGCCCTGGGACCTCGGCTTCCGACGGGTGCTGCCGGAAGCTGCGAGCAGTGCGTTCTTTGGCGACTCCGTGGCGCTGAGGTGATGGGAAACCCAAGAGCTTTCAAAAGAAGTCTTTTATTCTCTGCCTTGTCTTATTTGAGTTTTGAAACTTATCAAGTCATTTCCCAGGCTGCTGTGATTCATGCTGCAGCCAAAGTCTTCAGAGTTGAAGAAATCCTTGAACAAGCAGACTATATGAAAGTGGAGAAACAGAAAAACTTTACCAGTTGCTATCCCAGTACGAGGACAGTGAAGATGCAGAGTTACTCTGGCGTTTGGCATGGGCATCACGTGTTATAGCTCAACTCAGTGGAACCTCAGAAAAGGAGAAAAAGCTCTTGGTGTATGAAGCCCTAGAGTATGCAAAAAGGGCACTAGAGAAAAATGAATCAAGTTTTGCAGCTCATAAGTGGTATGCAATCTGTATTAGCAATGTTGGAGATTATGAAGGAATCAAGGCTAAAATTGCAAATGCCTACATGATCAAGGAGCATTTTGAGAAAGCAGTTGAACTCAACCCTAAAGATGCTACCTCAATTCACCTTATGGGTATTTGGTGTTACACATTTGCTGAAATGCCTTGGTATCAAAGAAGAATTGCTAAAATGCTGTTTGAAACTCCTCCTAGTTCCACCTATGAGGAGGCCTTAGGCTACTTTCACAGGGCAGAGCAAGTGGATCCAAACTTCTACAGCAAAAACTTGCTGCTTCTAGGAAAGACATATTTGAAGCTACACAACAAACAGCTTGCTGCTTTCTGGCTAACAAACACCAAGGACTATCCAGCGCACACAGAGGAGGATAAACAGATACAGACAGAAGCTGCTCAGTTGCTTACAGGTTTCAGTGACAAGAACTGAGAATTTTTCAATGAAATATCTAAGAAGCAGTGCCTTTTCATCAAATTATAAAGATAATAAATACATTAACCATTTAAATAAATAAAATGTGGTAACCTGGAAGAAGAACTCAATGTCACTAACAACTTGAAGTTGCCAGAGCCTGCATCTGAAAAGGAGTATGAACATGAAGAAGAAATTAAACTTCTGTCTGACAAACTGAAAGAGGCTGAGACCCATGCCGAATTTGCAGAGAGAACAGTTGCAAAACTGGAAAAGACAATTGATGAGCTGGAAGAAAAATTTGCCCAGGCCAAAGAAGAGAACGTGGGCTTACATCAGGTACTGGATCAGACACTAAATGAACTAAACTGTATAGAACCAAAACAGAAGAGTTTTGTTCCAACAAAAACTCCAGAGCTCCGTGTCTTTCTCTTCTTTTGTAAGAAGTTTCTTTTGTTATTGTCTCTTTGCGTTGCTGGAAATGTCAAGCAAATTATGAATACATGACCAAATATTTTGTATCAGAGAAGCTTTGAGCACCAGTTAAATCTGTTCCTTCCTTTTTTCAAATAGCATCAGGTTTTTCAGCTCTATTTTTATCCTTAAATTGCATTTATTCCTGAGGTAGGCAGGGTATTTCATATTTAGCATACTCTCAAGACTGAGGGCATTTGGCTCCTGGCAGAATAGACAACCCCACACTTTTAAAATACAGATTCTGATGTCTAGTCATGGGTCAGTTTAGAAGGTTGAAGAATATCCACCGTTGGTCACACTATAGGAGGCCAGGGACCATCACATTAAAATGGGTGGGGATTTTCCATCCAGAGCAAAAAAGCGGGGCGGGGTTACTATGGGAAGTCATAAACCACACAGAGGTTAACCTAATCATCCTGGCTCTTTTCCACACTCCACCATGCAGAACAAACATCCTCTGAGCAGTCAGCATGAGAATGCTTGGAAAAGAGTCATAATAATTACCCAAATGTTTTCTGGATAGATCCTTGATATGCTCTTCTCTATGCTTCTTTCACTCTAAAGTTGTTCTCTGAGGAGCTGATGTCTTATTCCAAGATGTCTTATTCCAATAATGACCCATGCTTATCTGCTCTGATATGAGGCCATCCACTCAGCAGGAATGAATGTTGTAGAATTCAGTCCTATTCAGAGAAGCCATATCAAAAAGACTGCTAGCCATCAATAGTTGAGTAAGACTTTCTGTAAACAAATATTGGACAGAATAGCCCTCTCTGACAGCAAAGTAAGGGTGAAAAAGTAATTGGCCTAACTTCATCTCCTCTATCCTCCAGGGACTGGCAAATTGGAGATTTACTTATCTGGAATTTTAATTCCTTCTTCAGGACCAAGTTAATGAAAGACCAGGAAACTCCTGATTAAACTGGATATGGAGTATTTTGTAGACAGGGCTGCACAGTTTGGCTTTGTTAGATTTCTGCTTTCTCAGTTAACATCTCAGAGCTGGAATATTCCACATTCCCCAGCAGTGTGGGGGCCAACTCAAGTTTACAATTCTGACTAAAAATCACCCTGCTTCTAGTTTATCCAAATCCTCTGCCCCTCACTCCTATTTATTAATCATCACACTACCCAGGGGATACACTAGCAAATTGTGTAATTGAATAAAACCCACACTTTTCATTTAGATTCTTGCAACTGTATCATATGTAATAGTATCACTTTTCTACATTTTGGTCAAATAAATTTTTACATAAACTAAAAAAAAAAGATAGGAATGTTTTTAGGGTGGAGAAATTTCCCCACTAAGAAATTTGAAGCTGTTTTCATATGATTGGAGGTGGTCTCTGGTGGTCTCCACACCATTGGGTCATTGTGGTCATTAGCCAGTATTTTCAACTAATAAAAAATTACCTGAAAAACTCAGTTATTGTAGGGGCCACAACTAAGTCAAATATTTTTCTCTTAACTCCATCTTTGAAAGGTGGTTCTATACGGTGACATAATAGACAAAAGCTTCCTAAAATGATTCATTCAGAGGAAATGCCAAGAAAAGGGACATTTATTATAATGTACTAATTTTACATTACAGTATTACATACACAAAAGTACAAATTTCTAAATCAGTGTTGCAACATAATGTTTTCTTAATGTCTTGGGATAGATAAGCTACAATTTTGGAATATGGCCTCTGAAAATGGAGCAAGGGATAGGGTTTTGTTTCTTAATATCCCTTTGTTTTTAAGATTGAAAATTTTACTTTCTTCCTAAGGGAATCCCAGTTTACAAAAATTAAATTGAAACCAAGGTAATTTGGGATCGTGAAAACTGGGCCACATGCCTTCCTGCAGGTTTTTAACATAGAAATATCTTGGTGAGCAGATGGGCTCATTTGGAAATTTTTGAACAGCTCAAGTCTGAGGGTCACTTGTGAGAATCAGAAAGAGGCCTTAGCATTTGGATAAACTCAAAATATGCATTTACTTCTCCTGTGCAAGGATTTGCACCTTTTCTATACCTTTAGTTAAATATTTTGCCTTTTCCCTTAGACACTGACAAAGCTCAGTTTGTGAAGATGGCTAGTTTAAAAATATGTTTTGCTTTTAAAGACAAGATATTTAAAGATTATATGTTTCCTTATTTCTGGATCACTTTGTGCACACTGCCATCTTGCTCCTATCCTTCCTTATTGCTGGATGTCTCAGGGAGTAGCAACGTTTGCCAATGTATATTCATAATTCTCTTACCTTGTAGGTTTATCATAGGATATTCTGTTGTGGATTAGTAGTTGAAAGCATTTAAATATGTTTGCAATGGCAGCTTTCTTAAATTATAGAAAGGTCCCTTCTCTCCCTGCATTGAGTATATAGATTTTGAATGTAAATTGTATAATAAATGACAATATAAAGTCAAATAAGCTGGTTAAAACTGATTAGTTAAGACAAAATGACTGAGGGAGGTTCTTTACCAGATTTATTGTTACAACAATCTGTGCAGATAATCAGTACTAAATAAATAATATGTCTTTGTGACTAGAAATGGGTTTCCCATTGAAGCAACTCTTCTGCAATGCATAGGGAGAATTAGTATTTTGCCATTCACATACTCCAAATAAGTACAGATAATTTAATAGACACTCTGGGAGTATGGCCTTACAGCCTTATGCAAAAGGTGAAAGCTTGAAATTGTCTCAGAGGAAGTAATTGTTTGCACTGCTCATAATATGGGTAAAATGGTAGCAAGTTGTAGTGCTTTCACTTAGCATTAAGATGTCATAGTTTTAATGACCAATCAGTGAAAGGCAACTTTTTGTTGCCCCCAGTTTCTCAGTTCTGATGATTAGGATGGAAACCTTTAAGGTGGAAAAATGTCTTGACTGCAAACCACACATTAAACTAGTATCTTGATTAGCTAGGTAGAGTTGGAAATGAAGTACATGCTCTAATTAGAAATAGGTTGGAACATTTTGGGTTAAAAAAAAGGCAGTGGATTGTTTACATACTTCCTGTTCTCACACAGCTACAGTAGAATATTTTTCACTGGTGACTTCCTGTTCCATTTCTGTTTCATAAAGTCATTGGATTTTAGAGTTGGAAGGAATGTAGAGGTCCTCTAATACAATTCTTCAATTCTACAAATGAGGAAACTGTACTTCAAGAGAAGTCACTGAGCTTACGGTTAGCCAAGTTGGGATGAAAATTTTGGGTCCTGACACCCAATCCATTTCTCTTTTTGCTGGGGATGAAAATTTTGGGTCCTGACACCCAATCCGTTTCTCTTTTTGCTGAACATTTCCACTCAGAAGTTATGTTCAAAAATATATTGACACATCAAAAAAAATCTACAAACAATACTGGAGAGAGTGTGGAGAAAAGGGAACCCTCTTGCACTGTTGGTGGGAATGTAAATTGATACAGCCACTATGGAGAACAGTATGGAGGTTCCTTAAAAAACTGACAATAGAACTACCATACGACCCAGCAATCCCACTACTGGGCATATACCTGGAGAAAACCATAATTCAAAAAGAGTCATGTACCACAATGTTCATTGCAGCTCTATTTACAATAGCCAGGACATGGAAGCAACGTAAGTGTCCGTCGACAGATGAATGGACAAAGAAGATGTGGCACATATACACAATGGAATATTACTCTGCCATGAAAAGAAACAAATTTGAGTTATTTGTAGTGAGGTGGATGGACCTAGAGTCTGTCATACAGAGCGAAGTAAGTCAGAAAGAGAAAAACATACTGTGTGCTAGCACATATATACGGAATCTTAAAAAAATTGGTTGTGAAGAACCTAGGGGCAGGACACGGATGTAGAAAATGGACTTGAGGACACAGGAAGGGGGAAGGGCAAGCTGGGACGAAGTGAGAGAGTGGCGTGAACTTACATATACTACCAAATGTAAAATAGCTAGTGGGAAGCAGCTGCATAGCACGGAGATCAACTCAGTGCTTGTGACCACCTAGAGGGGTGGGATAGGGAGGGTAGGAGGGAGATGCAAGAGTGAGGAGATATGGGGATATATGTATATATATATCTGGTTCACTTTGTTATACAGCAGAAGCTAACACACCACTATAAAGCAATTATATTCCAATAAAGATGTTAAACATATATATATAGAGAGAGAGACAGGTGAGACATCCAGAATGGTAAAGTAAGGGGTTCGGTAGACCCTCTCTAACCAAACAACAACTTAACTGGTAAAAGTTATCTTTAAAAAAAAATCATTTCAAGTATCTAGAAATTGTTCAAATGGCATAAAGCAAATGGAGAAACATTCATTTGAGAGATTAAGTCTCTGTAAGGACAGCAGGAGTCTGTGGCATTTGAGGAATTACCCACATACTCTCCACCTCACCATGTCTTTGTTACAGACGCTCTACCCTTAGTGCTGTATTCTCTTCAGGTGTGGTGAAGATGTTAGGGAAAGGTAGAGCTCCCTCTCCCCAACTCCTCTGGGGCTACAGTTTCACCCTGGCAAGGTAGCTGCCTACATTTCCCATCTCCCCAACACTGTGTTGTAAAAACCATTCCAAGTAGGCACAACCAAGAGTACTGGAGATCCCTTCCACCAGCCAGCCCCACTCTTAGGGTGGAAGCACTACTCCATGCACAAGCTGAGTATACTGGGGCCCTGATTTTTTCCACCTCAGCTAACTCAAAGGTTAGAGGTTTCACTCAGAGAAAAACCAAGAGTACCAGGGACTGCTACCATGTCCTGGTGCCCACTCAGAGTGGTAGTTTCGCTCTGGGTCCCCCTGCCCCTAGCTCTGGTTCAGTGATGCAGAGGTTTTTTCCAAAGGGAAAGGCACTCAGGACATAAAGTTCCACAGGTCTGCCTCAGAACACTGACTTCATTGAAACAGAGCATGGAGAACTCCATCCCTAAAGAAATTGTTAAAAACAATGGAGATCTTGGTGGAGAGCAATTTGGAGGAGCTGTTGCAAGCAAAGCAGCAGAGGAGCCAGAAGTTTAATAGAAACCAGAGGGAGCCCAGAGGAGTCCTCCTGCGAGTACAGTCAACTCGGGATTGAGAAGACTGTGCATGTGCTGGGCTGCACCCACTCAGGACAATCAGAGAAGAACGTGGGACAGACTCAAAAGCATTTCCCAATACATGCAGACCCATCAACACATGGCAAAAGCTTGATTGGCACAAGGAACTTGACCAAATACTGACTGAACAAAAAGTTGCTCTGACCCTAGGAGCACAGGCTTAGAAATAAAATCACATTCATTCCTGGCAATCTGGAAGACTGTATGTCCAAGGCTCTGCCCTCTCAGAACAGAGAAGGTACCTCCAAGCTATACTGTTCCCTGGCTGAACATGGGTCAAAAGTAAACTTTCTGAACTATGATAGCATCCTCCAAGCACATGCATATCCAGTGGTAAAGGGTAAAAATCTTACTGACCAGTAATTGCTTTATGCCAAGCCAGGGGCAACCCTTAGGTAGCTAAACTAAAAGATAGAGAAAGGTGATATCAGACTGCATACTGCAGGGGAAATAAACAACCAAGCAAGTAAGAATCCCCCAGAGGAAGAGGATCATTATCCAGAGATGATATAAGATACTACATAAAATGTCCAGTTTATAACATTTATAAAACATGCAAAGAAACAAAGTTACCCAGATGCACAGGGGTTGGGGGGAGCAGGCAATAAACATTGCCTTAGAAAGGCCCCAGATGATGGATGTAGCAGAAAAAGATTTGTCAATAAAGAAATAGAATTAAAAAAATAAAAAGAACCAAATGGAAATCCTGAAGTTGAGAAATACAATAAATGAGAAATTTACTAGAGGAGCTCAATAGTATAGTTGAGCTGACTGAAGAATCAGTGAACTTGAAGATAAATCAATAGAGATTATGCAATCTGAAGACCAAAGAGAAAAAGTAATGAAGAAGAATAACTTCAGAGAAATGTGGAACACCATGAAGCATGCCAATGGGAATATGCATAATGGGAGTACTAGAGGAAAGGAAAGGAGCAGAAAAGCAATATTAAAGAGATGGATGGAAATGTCTAAATTTGATGGAAAACATTAATCTACACATCAAAGAAGCCCAACAAACACCAAGTAGGATTAATGCAGAGATCCCACACTCAGACACATGATAGTCAAATGTTGAAAGCTAAAGATGAGAAAACTCATAAGAGCAGCAAAAGAAAAATGACATCACATACAAGGAAACTCCAACATGATTAACAGGTTAAGTTTCATTAGAAACAGTGAAAGCCAGAAGACAGAAGGATTACATGTTCAAATTGCTGAAAGTAAAAAATTATCAACCAAGAATATTATATTCAAAACTATCATTCAAAAGTAAAGGTGGAATAAAGATGCTACCAGATAAATAAAAAGAAAGTCCATTGCTAGTAGACCTATATTACAAGAAACATAAAGGGAAGTATTCAGGCAAAAAGCAAGTGACACCAGGCAGTAATTCAAATCCACATGAAAAAACAAAGCACCAATAAAGGCACTCATATAGGTACTTACAAAAGAGAGTATAGGTGCATGTTTTTCCTTTCTTAAGAGACTTAAAAACTTCTTTTGACTTAGAAAGCAACCACATGAAATAATATGTGTATCATTCTTCTGTTGGGGGTGGAAACAAAGCTGTCTTGGAGTAAGGAAATGATAGCAGATGATACCGAGAATCTACAAGAACAAAGGAAGAGAGCCAGAAATGATATATAATATGGTCAATATGACAACTATGAATATATACCTGCACTCCTCTTAGCTGTCTTAAAAGATATAAGATCATATAAAGTAATAATTATAGCTATATATTTAGTTTGTAACATATATAGATGTAATATATGTAATAATAGTACAAAAAGGTTGGTATGGAAAGGAGCTATATAGGAGTAAAGTTTCTATATTTCACTGGAATTAATCAGTGTAAATGAAGTAAATTCTGGTAAGTTAGAATGTATATTGTAAGCCCTAGAACTACCACCAGGAAAATAACTCTTAAAAATACACTTAAAATATTAAAGGGATCAAAATATTACACTGAAACATATCCACTTAATGCAAAAGAAGATAACTGAGGAACAGAAAAATAGACAGGCATATAGAAGAAAGTTAAAATGGAAGACGTATACCCAGCCATATCAATAACAACATTAAATATGAATTAATTAAATCAAAAGGCAGAGATTGCAGATTGAATTTAAAAAATCAAGATCCAACTTGATTCAACAGATATGCTGTCTATGGGAAAAGCACTCCATAGTCAAAGATACAAATAAGTTGAAAGTAAAAGGATAGAACTATATATATATATATATATATATATATATATATATACCATGCCAGCACCAACCATAAAATTGTTGGAGTAACTATACTAATATCAGATGAAATTCACCTCAAAACAAATAAATGTTACTAAAGATAAAAAGGGACATTTCACAATGATTAAAGATTCAATCTGTCAAGAAGATATAACAATTTAAAACATACATGCACCTAAGAACCTATCAAAATAGATGAAACAAAAACTTGACAGAATTAAAGGGATAGACAATTCAACAATGATAGTGTGAGATTTCAAGGCCCCACTTAATAATGGATAGAACAATCAGGCAGAAGATCAACAAGGGAATAGAATGGAAATACACAATTTGCTCAAGTGTGCTGGAACATTCTTCATAGACCATATGCTGGGCCATAAAACAAGCTTCAATAAGTTTAAAAAGATTGAAATCATACAAAGAATGTTCTCTGACCACAATATATTAGAAATCAGTAATAAAGGATAAAAACTTGGGGACTTCAGAAGGAAATTATACACTTTAAATATGGGTCAAAACTTACAAGGGAAATTAGAAAATACTTTGAGATGAATGAAAATGGAAGCACAACAAAAACATATGGGATGAAGGTAAAATTGTCATTGGAGAGCAGTTTATAGCTGTAAATATCTATATTTAAAAAGAAGGAACATCTCAAAACAATAACCTAAACTTCTGCCTTAATCTAGAAAAAGAAGACAAAACTGAACCCAAAGCAGGCAGAAGAAAAGAAATAACAAAGATTAGGGCATAAATTAGTGAAATAGAGAATATAAAGTTAATAGGGAAAATTAACAAAATCACAAGTTGGTTCTCTGGAAAGATCAACATTTTTAACTCTTAACTAGCCTCACCAGTAACAAAATAGTGAAGACTCAAATTAGTAAAAGAATGAAAGAGGATATCATTACTGATCTTACAGAAATAAAAAAGACTGTAAAAGACTATGAACAATTGTGTGCCAACAAAGCAGATAACCTAGAGGAAATGGACAAATTCTTAGAACGATACAACCTACCAAAACTGACTTAAGAAGAAATAACCAAGCCGAATAGGTTTATAAGAAGTAAAGAAATTAAATTACTAATCCAAAACTACCCAAAAAGAAAAGCCCAGGCCTAGATTGCTTCATCACTGAATTCTACCAGAGATTTAAAGAAGGATTAATACCAATACCTCACAAACATTTCCAAAAAAAAAAAAAATAGAAGAGGGAATTCTTCCGAAGTCATTCTGTGAGACCTGTATCATCCTGATACCAAAATAAAAGACATCACATGAAAACTGCAGAACAATATCCCATAAGTGTATAGATAACAGAAGTCTTCAACAAAATACTAGTAAACAATCCAGCAACTTTTTAAAAGGATTGTAGAGCATAGCCAAGTGGGAGTTATCCCAGGAATACAAGATTAATAAAACATCCAAAAATCAATGTAATACACTATTGTAATAGAATAAAGGACAAAACCCATATGATCATTTCATTAGATGTAGAAAAAGCATTTGACAAAATCCAACACCCTTTCATGATAAAAATGCTTAATAAACTAGGCATACAAGGAAACTTCCTCAACCTGATAAAGGCCATCTATGAAAAACTCACAGTTAACATCATACTTAATAGTGAAAGACTGAATGCTGTCCTCCTAACATCAGGAATGAGACAAGAATGTTTGGTCTTACAACTTCTATTCATTATTGTACTGGAGGTTCTAGCCAGGGCAAATAGGCAATAAAAACAAAGTTGGAGGACTCTCAACTTCAAACTGTAAAACTTACCCCAAAGCTACAGTGATCAAGATGTGTACAGTACTGATATAAGAATAGAAATATAAATCAGTGGAGTAGAATTGAGAGTCCAGAAATAAACCACTACATTTATGGCCAATTGATCTCTGACAAAGGGTGCCAAGATGATTCAATGGGGAATGAGCATTCTCTTCAACAAATGCAAAACAATATTACACCATATATAAAAATTAAGTAGATCATAAACCTAAATGTAAGAGCTAAAACTATAAAATTCTTAGAAGAAAACATAGTAAATCTTCATGACCTTTGGTTAGGCAATGGTTTCTTAGATGAGACATCAAAAGCACAAGCAGCATAAGAGAAAATAGATAAATTGAACATCATCAAATCAACAGTGCAACAACTTTTGTGCTTCAAATGATGCCATCGAAAAAGATAAAAGACACTTAGAATGGGACAAACTATTTACAAATCATATATCTGATAAGAGACTATCCAGAATATAGAAAGAATATATAAATATAATTACAACTCGATAATTTAAAAATCTAATAACCCAATTAAAAAATGGGCTGAAGATCTGAATAGAAATTTTCCAAAGAAAATATACAAATGTCCAATACGCACATGAAAAGGTAGCCATTAGGGAAATTCATATCAAAACCACAGAGATACAACTTCACACTGACTATAATCAAAAAGACAGAAAATAATAATGTTGGAAAGGATGTGGAGAAGTTGGAACCCTCATACATTGCTGGTAGGAATGTAAAATGGTGCAGCTACTATGGAAAACAGTCTGACAGTTCCTCAAAAACTTAAACATAGAGATACTATATGACCCAGAAGTTCCACTCCTAGATATAATGCCCGAGAAGTGAAAACATATGTCCACACAAAAACTCATATATGAGCATTCATAGTAATGTCATTCCTAATAACCAAAAAATATAAACAACTCAAATGTACATCAACTGATGAATGGTAAATAAAATCTTTTCTATCCATACCATGGAATATTTGACAATAAAAAAGAACAAAGAACAAATCCATGTTACATATGGATGCTTCCATTCTAGAACATGCAAATCTATAGAGATAGAAGGTAGATTAGTAGTTGCCTAGAGATAGGATTGTGTTGTGGGGGGATGGGAAGTTACTGCTAATGGATACAGGATAAGTGTATTGACTATAGCCTGTATTTTGTGATTCATGATACAAGATGTGTTTTTTACATATGCTGACACTGTAGTATGTTGTTGCTAGTATTTTACTTCTGTATTCTAAGTGATGCCATTGAAGTAAGAAATCGGTATCCTCAAACAGTTTTTCTTCTGGTTTCAATTATAGGAGTCTTAAACTGCTATTTCCAAAGGTTCATTCACCTCACTTGAAACATTTTTAATGATTATATAAAAAGAAAAAACAACAACAAAAATCCTCTATAGATGCTGCCTTTAACTGTAGTCATGAAACATGAAGAACAAACCCTTCTTCCACTAGTAATATTAGATGCCAGATTGTCTATAAAGAAAAGCCACTGCATAAATTAGATGCTGTAAGTTTATAAATAGGATGCAATTATAAGTTAATAATTTCATTATTAATAATTTCATAGTTGTATAGATTATCAGAATTGGAAGAAATCTCAGATGGTTTAGTCCAGGATTCAGCAAACTTCCTGTAAAGGGAGTATCTAAATACTCTACAGTCCTGAAAATTTCTGATTTTCCCCATGTTTGGCTCCCTTAATTTAGTTTGTAGGTTTTCTGGCTATTCATGTTCCCTCCTTCTGCTTATTTTTCTTTTAATGCAACACCTATCACTCATTTATACCACAATAAATAACTGGCACTGAAACAATGAACTATTAGCTAACTTCATGGTGGTCAGGAATTCTCAGAAATACATGAAATTCATAAAAAATTGTTAAGTCCCATTTCAATTTCCTATCCACCAACCAGATTCTTTAACATATGAAAATCAGTTACTTACCCTTTCTTTTATCTCACTTTAGCCCACTGATAATGGGGGAATGGCAAGATGACCAAAGTTCTAAAATACAAATGAAGAGGAAAGTTTAGGCGTTGCTAATCTGAGAATCAAATTTTCAGCTATGGAATAATTAGGAATTAATTAAGTGAACCCTTGGTTGAGACAGTTGTTCTCCCAGCTGACTTCCCCTCCTGATTAAAGCTCTGGTGTTAAGACTTTCTTAAGCAGAGCACACAAAATAGAATGAAGAAAAGAAAACAGCTTTCTAGACTTGTTGCTGTGTGTCCTTTTCAAAAATAATAGTTCAGGATTTTGCTTTCCCTGAGGTCCTGCCATTTCTATCTGTGTTTAGGAAAAAGGAAAAATGAAGAGTAATATAATCAAGTGAAGGCTTCATAGTAATTTCAAATGGTTGTGCCCTCTGTAAGGTCTCAGAAGTATTAACACTCCTCTTCATATTTTAAGATCACGTGAAATCTATTAATGTATCATTTAACCTCTAGCTCAATACAGCTTGTTTGTGTGGTCTCTGCATCCATTTGTGTAGCCATTCTAATTTAATATTTGAAATTATAGTTAATGTTCTAAGATGGATGATTAACACGACCAGCTCTAACACAAGTATGGTAGAGAATTTCAATGAACTCTTCCTGATTAACAATAAAATGTTTTCAGGCCCTGGTAAATAGGGTTCGTGTGAAAGATTTCATAGTAATATCACTCACTGAATAAATACCATGGCAGAAAAATGTGAAAATGCAAGGACAGACACAAGGAGAACACAGCCAAGTGATGACAGAGTCAAAGATTGGGGTGATGGCATCCTCAAGCCAAGGAATGCCTGGGCCTACCAGAAACTGGAAGAGGCAAGAAGGTTTTGGAAGGACCCTGACCCTGATAACACCTTGGTTTTGGATGTCAAGCCTCCAGAACTATGATGAATTGGAGGTCTCAAGTCATTGAGCAACAAGCCTAGTGTCAGCCAACTGACAACAAGCAGAGCTAGGGTCTGCTCCACATCTCAGCTAACCAATGGATCTTCAGTTATGTTGGAGTCAGGAGTGGTTCTCTACTCCTTCAACCCTGTATACAGGTTGAAGAACCTAGGCCTAATGGGTGATAATTTCCAAGGATGGGGTCAAGGTATGAGCAGAAACCACTGGGGGGTTCTATTTTCAGTCCATTCAGAGAGCATCATACTACAAAGCTAATTAGGGTGCATAATGACTACAGTAAGAGACCATCAATTAAAATGGGCAATTTAATGTCTTGTGTTTTATTACATTTAATTCTTTAATCCAGTCACTAGTCTATACAGTTTTGTTGTCCTAAGACAGTAAAGCTAAAAACAAAACAAAACAAATACCCAGACTTTCCAGATGTTAGTTTAAATCTAATATTTACTCTTAGTTAAATCTAAGAATTACAAGGATTCATCATACTACATATTTGTGGAAGATTCGAAATTTATAATAAGATTTATATTTGTCAATTAGCCTAGTTAATCCTAATTGGCCACTTCTATGTTCAGGTTTGAATATGGGTTTGCTAACCAAGCCCATGGGTTTTGTTTCTAAGAGTCAGGGTGAGACTTCTGAGCACTCATTTGCTAATCAGGAGCTAAAGAAGCAAAATTAAATTATGAAAGAATTTAATAGAAAAGTACACTATATTTGCTTTCATTAACTTCCTGAGTCAGGAATAACTGATATACATATATAATCAATTATTTCATTCAATAAATATTTTTGAACACTACACAAATTACATCCTGAAGTACTAAAACTGATATGGAATAGATCCTCAAAGGTTACATCCCCATTCTTTTCCTTTCTATCTATGCCTTATTTGTAGATTGGCAGCAATGTATTTACTTTCAAGAGAATTTTGTCCTTTGGAAAAACTGGATGCACAGCTCACCACTGATTAGAAACAATTAACTTATTTCTATTTAAAAACCATTAGGGACTTCCCTGGTGGCACAACTGTTAAGAATCTGCCTGCCAGTGTAGGGGACATGGGTTCGATCCCTGGTCCAGGAAGATCCCACATGCCACGGAGCAACTAAGCCCGTGCACCACAAATACTGAGCCTGCAATCTAGAGCACACGAGCCACAACTACTGAGCCCATGCACCACAACTACTGAAGCTTGTGCACGTAGAGCCTGTGCTCCACAACAAGAAAAGCCACCACAATGAGAAGCCCACACACTGCAACAAAGAGTAGCCCCCACTCACCACAACTAGAGAAAGCCCACGTGCAGCAATGAAGACCCAATGCAGCCATAAAAAACAAATAAAAAACCATTAGATAGAAGCAACCTAAATGTCCATCAACAGACGAATGGATAAAGAAGATGTGGTACATATATACAATGGAATATTACTCAGCCATAAAAAGGAATGAAATTGGGTCATTTGTAGAGATGTGGATGGACCTGGAGACTGTCATACAGAGTGAAGTAAGTCAGAAAGCGAAAAACAAATATCATATATTAACACATATTTGTGGAAGCTAGAAAAATGGTACAGATGAACTGGTTTGCAAGGCAGAAATAGAGACACAGATGTAGAGAACAAATGTATGGACACCAAGTGGGGAAAGGGTGGGTGGGATGAATTTGGAGATTGGGATTGACATATATACACTAATATGTATAAAATAGACAACTAATAAGAACCTGCTGTATAGCACAGGGAACTCCACGTCACTGTACAGTAGAAAATAACACAACATTGTAAAACAACTATATCCCAATTTAAAAAAGAGAGAGAAAAGCCATTAGACTAACACAAGAAACCTGAAGAAGAGCAATGCAGATCCCAATATATCAACAAAGTATAGTAAGACCTATTAATCAAAGGAAGTGACAATATAATGCTTACCCATAAAGCAGTAATGTACTTGTAAAAAAAAAAAAAGAAAAGGAAAAAGCTTACTGACCATATACTTCCTTATTCAAAGAAAAGGAACCAGGCTCATAAAGGTCAACGTGTGGCAGTGTGATTGTGTCCAAATAGCAATGAATGGTAAATGTGAAAGCATAAGGATGAGTTCCATTAAAAGTAAGAAAAGGGCAGGAAATAAAATCAGTACTCAAAATTACAGTTTCTTGCAACAGTGTCATTCAATTAATCACACTTGGAGACTTTGTTATTTTTTGTATGTAATGGGAGTTTTCACTCATATAAACTAGTAATAAGATTAAACTCTAGAATGATGTTTCAAAGGAGGTAGTAGAATCTCTGTCCCTAGAGATTTTAAAGAATTGGACTGACATCTGTCTTATCTGATTAAGTACTTTAGGAAATTTAACTCTACAGCAGAGAATTTTATGAGTTGACTTCTTGAATTTACTTTCAATATTAAAAATGTAATTTTGAAAATATATGATAAAGTCCATTAAAGCTTAACAAATAAGTTTTGTTGTTGTTGTTTTTGTTTTTGAGTGAAGGAAGATCTATTCCTGGGAGAGGAAATATCATTGCTTCTTCTGAAGGCAAACCTCTCCTTAGGATATTAGAAGTATACTATCATTCATCAGAAAGAACTTTGTTCATTTTTTATAAATGGCACAAAAAACCAGCTTGTAACAAAAGACATCCTGCTAACTCACTTATATGAATGTCTGTGTGTAGGAATGCTTGAACTCCAGGTTTTCTTTTTTATTCCTGCCAGAAGAAAGGTTCTTTGACTTTAAAGAAAGACTGCTTTTGCTAGTGTTTACACACTAGATATTGTCTTTGTTAGTTATAATGCACTGCTATTAGTAATAGAAAATTTTATAATGATGTTAATAATAATTTTATGCATTTAAGGTGTACAATATGTTGTTTTGATATACGTATATACATCGTGAAACGATGACTATAGTCAAGCTAATTAACATATCCGTCTCCTCACATAGTCACTTTTGTGTGTGTATGTGTGGTGAGAGCACCTGAAATCTACTCCCAAGGCAAATTTCCAGTATACAATATGGTACTATTAACTATAGTCACCATCCTGTAATTAGATATCTACAGTATATTTATCCTACATAACTGCAACTTTGTACCCTGTAGCCAACATCTACACATCTCCCCTACCTCCCCACCCCTGGTAACTACTGTTCTACTTTCTTCTTTTATGTTCTACGTATAAGTGAGATCATACAGTATTTTTCTTTCTGTGTCTGGCTTATTTCAATTATAATGTCTTCCAGATCCATCTGTCATGTTGCAAATGGCAGGATTTTTTTTTTAAGACTGCATAAAACTCTGTGTTTGTGTTTGTGTGTGTGTGTGTGTGTGTGTACACACACACACACACACATATATATATACTTCACAATTTCTTTATCCATTCATCAATTGACATACATTTACGTTTCCATAACTTGGCTATTAGGAATAATGCTGCAGTGAACACTGGGAGTACAGATATCTCTTTGAGGTACTGATTTCATTTCCTTTGGATGTATGTTCAGAAGAGGAATTGCTGGATCCTATGGTAATTCTATTTTTGATTTTATGAGGAAACTCCACACTGTTTTCCATAGTGTCTGCACCAATTTACATTCCCACCAACAGTGTACAAGAGTTCCCTTTTTAGCCATCCTAAAAAGTATGAGGTGATATCCCATTGTGGTTTTGATTCACATTTTCCTGATCATTAGTGATGTTGAGCACCTTTTCATATATCTGTTGGCCATTTGTATGTCTTTGGAAAAGTGACTTTTTAGGTCCTTTTCCCTTTTTAAAATCAGGTTCTTTGGGTTTGTTTGTTTTGTGTGTGTATGTGTGTTTTAACTATTGAGTTATATGAGTTCCTTGTATATTTTGGATATTAACCTCTTATCAAATATATGGGCTTGCAAACACTTTCATTTTGTAGATTGTTTCCTTTGCTGTGCAGAAGCTTATTAGTTTGATGTAATCCCACTTGCTTATTTTTGCTTTTGTTGCCTAAGCTTTTGGTGTCATATCCAAAAAATGATTGCCAAGACCAATGTGAAAGAGATTTTTCCTTATGTTATCCTTTAAGAGTTTTATGATTTCAGGTCTTACATTTAAGTATTTAATCCATTTTGCATTTATTATAGTGTAAGATATGGGTTCAATTTCATTCTTTTGCATGTGGCTATCCAGTTTTCCCAGCACTACTTATTAAAGGGACTGTTTTTCCCCATGGTGTACTCTTAGCATCCTTGTTGAAAATTAGTTGATCATATATGCTTGTGTTTATTTCTGGGCTCTCTATTCTGTTCCATTGGTTTATGTGTCTGTTTCTATGCCAGTAACATACTATTTTGATTATTATAGATTTGTAATATAATTTGAAATCAGGAAAAGCCTCCAGCTTTATTCTTCTTTCTCAATTGCTTTGGCTATTTGAGGTCTTCTGTGGACCCATACAAATTTTAGGATTGTTCTATTTCTGTGAAAAATGCTATTAGAATATTGTTAGGGATTACATTGAATCTGTAGATTTCTTTGGGTGGTGTGGACATTTTAACAATATTAATTCTTCCAGTGCCTGAAAACGGGATACCTTTACATTTATTTGTGCCTTCTTCAGTTTTGTCACAAGTGTTTTCGTTTCCAGTGTACAGATCTTTCACCTCCTTGGTTAAATTTATTCCTAAGTATTTTATTCTTTTTGATGTTATTGTAGATGGGATTTTCTTCATTTCCTTTTAAGAAAGATCACTGTTGGGGTAAAGAAACCCAAATGATTTTTATATTTTGACTTTGTATCCTGCAACTTTACTGAATTGGTTTCTTAGTTTTAAGAGTTTTTAATGGAGTCTTTAGGGTTTTTCTACATATAGGATTATGTCATCTGCAAACAGATAATTTTCCTTCTTCTTTTCCAATTTTGATGCCTTTTATTTTTCCTGTCTGCTTGCTCTTGCTAGTACTTCCAGTACTATGATGAATAGAAATGGAGAGAGTGGGCATCTTCGCGTTCTGTTTTCCCCATTGATTATGATGTTAGCTGTGGGGTTTTCATAAATGGCCTTTATTGTACTGAGGTTAGTTCCTTCCGTACATATTTTGTTGTGAGCTTTTATCATGAATGAATGTTGAACTTTGTCAAATGCTTTTTCTGTATCTATTGAGATGATCATGTAGCTTTTAGCTTTGATTCTGTTAATGTGGTGTATCACATCGATTGATTTGCATATGTTAAACCAACCTTACATCTCAGGGTTAAATCCCACTTGGTCATGATGTATAATCTTTTTCTTAAAAAATATTTATGTATGTATTGGCTGAGCCAGTTCTTAGTTGACCAGGGATCAAACCTGGGCCCTCTGCATTGGGAGCACGAATCTGAGCCACTGGACCACCAGGGAAGTCCCCATGATGTACAATCTTTTTGGTGCATTATTGAATTTAGTTTGTTGGTATTTTATTGAATTTTGCATCTATGATCATCAGAAATATTGGCTTGTAGTTTTCTCGTGGTGTCTTTTTCTGGCTCTGGTATCAGGGTGATGCTGGCCTCATATAATGAGTTTGGAAGTATTCCCTTTACTATTTTTTGGAATAGTTTAAGAAGAATTGGTATTAATTCTTCTCTGAATGTTTGTTAGAATTCAGCTGTGAAGCCATCTGGTCCTGGATTTCTCTTTGTTCAGAGGTTTTTGATTACTGCTTCAATCTCCTTATTTATTGTTGCTCAGTTTACGCTTTCTATTTCTTCTTGATTCAGTCTTGGTAATTTGTATATTTCTAGAAGTTTGTCCATTTCTTCAAGGTTATCCAATTTGTTGTTCATAATAGTACCTTATGATCCTTTTATTCCTGAGATATCTATGGTAATGCCTCCTCTTTCATCTCTTTCATGTCTGATTTTGTTTATTTGAGCCTTCTCTGTTTTTTCTTAGTCTAGCTAAGGGTTTGTTGATTTTGTTTATTCTTTCAAAAAAATCAACTCTTGGGACTTTCCTGGTGGTCCAGTGGTAAAGAATCCGCCTTACAATGCAGGGGAGGTGGGTTCGATATCTGGTCAGGGAACTAAGATCCCACATGCTGCAGGGCAACTAAGCCCACGTGCCACAACTACTAAGCTCGTGTGCCTCAACTACAGAGCCTGTGTGCCACAAACTACAGAGCCCATGCGCTCTGGAGCCTGCGTGCCACAACTAGGGAAGAGAAAACCCGCACACCACAACTAGAGAGGAGACTGCACACCACAATGAAGAGCCTGTACACCACAACAAAAAGATCCCACATCGCCTCAATGAAGACCCTGCATGCCACAACTAAGACCCAATACAGCCAAAAATAATAAATAAAATAAATAAATCTTTTAAAAAATCAACTCAACTTATTGATATTTTTCTATTGTTTTCCATTCTCTATTTGACTTATTCTGCTCTGATCTTTATTTCCTTCCATCTCAACTTTGATTTATTTCTGCTTTTTCTGGTTCCTTGAGGTGTAAAGTTAGGTTGCTTATTTGATATCTTTCTTCTTTTTTAATGTAGGTATTTATCACCACAAAGTTCCCTCTTTGTAGTGCTTTTGCTGCATCCCATACATTTTAGTATGCTGTATTTTCGTTTTTGTTTGTCTCAAGATCTTTTATAACCTTTTATTTCCTACTTGACCCAGTGGTTGTTCAAGAGTATGTTATTTAGTTTCCAAATATTCATGAATTTTTCCATTTCTTGCTGTTATTAATTTCTAGTTTCATTCCATTGTGGTTGGAAAAGAAACTAGGTATGACCACAATATTCTTAAATTTATTAAGACTTGTTTTGTGACATAACATGTGATCTATCCTGGAGATGTTCCATGTGCACTTGAAAAGAATGTGTATTCTTCTGCTGTTGGGTGGAAAGTTCTGTATATGTCTGTTAGGTTCATTTGGTCTCTAGGGTTGTTTAGGTCAACTATTTATTTTCTGTCTGGCTATTTTATTCATTATTTTTTTTTAAACATCTTTATTGTATAATTGCCTTACAATGGTGTGTTAGTTTATGCTTTATAACAAAGTGAATCAATTATACATATACATATGTTCCCATATGTCTTCCCTCTTGCGTCTCCCTCCCTCCCACTCTCCCTATCCCACCCCTCCAGGCGGTCACAAAACACCGAGCCGATATCCCTGTGCCTTGCGGCTGCTTCCCCCTAGCTATCTACCTTACTACGTTTGTTAGTGTGTATATGTCCATGACTCTCTCTCGCCCTGTCAAAGCTCATCCTTCCCCCTCCCCATATCCTCAAGTCCGTTCTCCAGTAGGTCTGCGTCTTTATTCCTGTCTTACCCCTAGGTTCTTCATGACATTTTTTTCCCTTAAATTCCATATATATGTGTTAGCATACGGTATTTGTCTTTTTCTTTCTGACTTACTTCACTCTGTATGACAGACTCTAGGTCTATCCATCTCATTACAAATAGCTCAATTTCATTTCTTTTTAAGGCTGAGTAATATTCCATTGTATATATGTGCCACATCTTCTTTATCCATTCATCCAATGATGGGCGCTTAGGTTGTTTCCATCTCCGGGCTATTGTAAATAGAGCTGCTATGAACATTTTGGTACATGACTCTTTTTGAATTTTGGTTTTCTCAGAGTATATGCCCAGTAGTGGGGTTGCTGGGTCATATGGTAATTCTATTTGTAGTTTTTTAAGGAACCTCCATACTGTTCTCCATAGTGGCTGAACCAATTCACATTCCCACCAGCAGTGCAAGAGTGTTCCCTTTTCTCCACACCCTCTCCAGCATTTATTGTTTCTAGATTTTTTGATGATGGCCATTCTGACTGGTGTGAGATGATATCTCATTGTAGTTTTGATTTGCATTTCTCTAATGATTAATGATGTTGAGCATTCTTTCATGTGTTTGTTGGCATTCTGTATATCTTTGGAGAAATGTCTATTTAGGTCTTCTGCCCATTTTCGGATTGGGTTGTTTGTTTTTTTGTTATTGAGCTGCATGAGCTGCTTGTAAATTTTGGAGATTAATCCTGTGTCAGTTGCTTCGTTTCCAAATATTTTCTCCCATTCTGAGGGTTGTCTTTTGGTCTTGATTATGGTTTCCTTTGCTGTGCAAAAGCTTTGAAGTTTCATTAGGTCCCATTTGTTTATTTTTGTTTTTATTTCCATTACTCTAGGAGGTGGGTCAGAAAGGATCTTGCTGTGATTTATGTCATAGAGTGTTCTTCCTATGTTTTCCTCTAAGAGTTTGATAGTTTCTGGCCTTACATTTAGGTCTTTAATCCATTTTGAGCTTATTTTTGTGTATGGTGTTAGGGAGTGATCTAATCTCATACTTTTACATGTACCTGTCCAGTTTTCCCAGCACCATTTATTGAAGAGGCTGTCCTTTCTCCACTGTACATTCCTGCCACCTTTATCAAAGATAAGGTGTCCATATGTGCGTGGGTTTATCTCTGGGCTTTCTATCCTGTTCCATTGATCTATCTTTCTGTTTTTGTGCCAGTACCATACTGTCTTGATTACTGTAGCTTTGTAGTATAGTCTGAAGTCAGGGAGCCTGATTCCTCCAGCTCCTTTTTTCGTTCTCAACATTGCTTTGGCTATTCGGGGTCTTTTGTGTTTCCATACCAATTGCGAAATTTTTTGTTCTAGTTCTGTGAAAGATGCCAGTGGTAGTTTGATAGGGATTGCATTAAATCTGTAGATTGCTTTGGGTAGTAGAGTCATTTTCACAATGTTGATTCTTCCCATCCAAGCACATGGTATATCTCTCCATCTATTTGTATCATCTTTAATTTCTTTCATCAGTGTCTTATAATTTTCTGCATACAGTTCTTTCATCTCCTTAGGTAGGTTTATTCCTAGATATTTTATTCTTTTTGTTGCAATGGTAAATGGGAGTGTTTTCTTGATTTCACTTTCAGATTTTTCATCATTAGTATATAGGAATGCAGAGATTTCTGTGCATTAATTTTCTATCCTGCTACTTTACCAAATTCATTGATTAGCTCTAGTAGTTTTCTGGTAGCATCTTTAGGATTCTCTATGTATAGTGTCGTGTCATGTGCAAACAGTGACAGTTTTACTTCTTCTTTTCCAATTTTGATTCCTTTTATTTCCTTTTCTTCTCTGATTGCTGTGGCTAAAACTTCCAAAACTATGTTGAATAAGAGTGGTGAGAGTGGGCAACCTTGTCTTGTTCCTGATCTTAGTGGAAATGCTTTCAGTTTTTCACCATTGAGGATGATGTTTGCTGTGAGCTTGTCATATATGGCCTTTATTATGTTCAGGAAATATTTTATTCATTATTGAAAGTGGGTTATTGAAGTCTCCAATTATAATTGCATTGCTGTCAATTTCTCCTTTCAGTTCTGTCAATGTTTGCCTTATATACTTAGGTGCTCTGATGTTGGGTGCATATATATGTAACTTTGTAATTTTTTCCTTTTGAATTGACCCTTTTATCATTATGTATTGATCCTTGTTTCTAGAGAGAGTTTTTGACTTAAAATCTACTTTGTCTGATGCAATTATAGATGCTCCTGCTCTTTTTTGGTTACCATTTGCTAAGAATATTGTTTTCCTTCTCTTTACTTTCAGCCTATGTGTGTTCTTAAATCTAAAGTGAGTTCCTTGTAGATAACATCTTGGTTTTCTATCCATTCAGCCACTTTGTATCTTTTTATTAGGGATTTTAGTCAATTTATATTTAAAGTCATTATTGATAGGAAAGGATTTACTGTTATCATTTTGTTAAGTTTTCTGTTTGTCTTGTAAGTTTTTTATCCCTCTTTTTCTCTTTGCTGCCTTCCTTTGGGTTTTGTTGGTTTTGTTGTTGTTGTTGTTTTTGTTTTGATAGGTTTTGATTCTTTTCTCTTTTTCTTTGTGTAACTTCTATAGTTATTTTATTTTTGATTACCAAGGGGCAGTAGTAGAAATTTTAATTGTTCATGACACTTAAGGACATTTTTCTGTAATTATTTTCCTGTTCCAGAAACTGATTTGTCAGGGGAAAAGGAGGGAAGTATTGGAAACTCTGTTGCTTGGGGAGAAGAAGTACAGGCTAGCTTTTCTCTGACTGCTCTGTTCTCAATACTTTACTTTTAACTGGGGAAGTCATATCACCAAATTTCAAGTGAATCATAAGCATGATCTAATGGGAAATAAGTGTAAACCTGGGGAGGCTGAAGAATAATAATTCTGCTAATCATTCATCTTCCTATCTGAGAATTGTAAGCCATTTCAGAAGGTTGCCCAGTCTAATTTTCTTTCATCTTGCCAGTAAGAAAACATATAGAAATTGATTAATTGAGTGGCTCCATGTCATATTGGGAAGTGGAAAATCTAGATCCGAGATCCTCAGAATGTGGTCTGGGGGTTCCTAAGATTCTTCAGAGTCTCATTATTTGCCTTTTTCATTTTCATTCTCTTGTAAGTATAGTGTTTTCCAGAGGCTACATGATATACAATGACATCATTGTTCTGACAGTTAATGTGTATGTTCTTGTGTTTTCTAGAATTTTCTAAGGTAGTAGTTTTAGGGTACAAACATGGCTATGTTCATTTACATACAAATAACTCAGTTTGTTCTCAATACTTATACTGTTTTTTTACTGGCTATCTATGGCTATACCTTCAGTAATCTCTGTAATCTCCTTATTATCCACCAAATAGTGATTTTTAAATTCTAGAATTTCCCTAATGCCTATGTGGAAACACAAGAAGTAAGTACACTTTATTTTTCTTGTTTTGCAGTTAAAATTTTTTTTAATTTTCAAAAACTTCTAAATTTTTACATTTTACCTAAACCTTATTATACAATTTAATAATATTTATACTACTATAAAGTCATATTTATATTTTTTTTATTCTTAGAGTTAGATCATTGGCTTATAAAAGGGAGACTAGGAAAATAACTTTCTCAACACATAACTGCTCCAACCATTTCTAGAGATGCTGAAAAGCATTTTTAGCTTGAAGCTGACATCACAATAGAGTTACAGAATTTTTTGACTCAAGGAAGGGAAGACTATACTCCAAAGAAACTAGGCAAAACTGTAAATTAAATATGATGAAAACTATTTCTCTCGGCTTTATAGATGTTAGTAATTTACCCTATTGTGTCTCGTGTGACAGAACATTTTCAGGTAGTATTATGGTACCAGTTAAATTGCAACAACATTTTGAGTTCAATTACTCAATGATTATGGAAAACAGAATTCAATATTTTAAACATAGATGGATAAGCTCTTTAAATCCAAAAATTGCTTGTTACAGCTTTAAAACAAAATAAAGCCACCAAAGCAATTTATGGGTAAATTATCATGAATTGGCTAGAAAAGCACACACAGTAACTAAGAGACTAAGCCTTGTACAGTTGACATTGCTTAATGAATGCCTACCAAATGAAAAGTCAGTAAAAGAAATAGTGGTACAGACACTTTACAATGATACAGTAACTCATCTAATTAAATATTTAGCTGCAAATATGAAGAGTGACTTATTATTTCATCCTCAGAATTATACTTCTGCCTTACAAATGGCTGAATCTAAATGTGGCTGAGGGCTTCCCTGGTGGCGCAGTGGTTGAGAGTCTGCCTGCCGATACAGGGGACACGGGTTCATGCCCTGGTCCGGGAAGATCCCACATGCCACGGAGCGGCTGGGCCCGTGCGCCATGGCCGCTGAGCCTGCACGTCTGGAGCCTGTGCTCTGCAACGGGAGAGGCCACAACAGTGAGAGGCCCGTGTACTGCAAAATTAAATAAATAAATAAATGCGCTGAAATTGATGAGAATGCATGGAACCACATACAAGTATTGATAATATGCAAAGTGCTGAATAACTTTTTTGAATCTCATGGTTTATCCTGAAACAACCATGTTGACACTTGCACTGATGGTGCAACAGCATTAGTAGGTAAAACTGCCAGTCCCTTAGCATGAATCAAGACAGTGGCACCAAACTATACTTAGTCATTGTATTCTTCACCATCATGTACTTAAATAAATGTACTAGTTTCATTTAAGAATATCCTTAATAAAGTCATAAAAGTTAGTTTATTAACTCAACCCTTGAGCACAATTTTTAAAAATATTCTATAGGATGAAATGGCAAGTATACACAAAGCACTTTCACTGTATATTGAAGCATGATGGTTGTCTCAAAGAAAAGCACTTGTACATTTGTTTGAGTTGAGAGCCAAATTAGCCACTTTTTTTCATGGAACACCACTTTCACTTGAAAGAGGGACTTATAGAACTATGGCTCTTCAGATTTGAGTATTTGACAGATGTTTTCTCAAAAATTAATGAAGTGAGCAAGGAAAGAAATGAACCATATTTATTACCAATGATAAAATTTGAGTTTTTAGGAAAAAAATTAGAATTTAAAAAACTTGTATCCACCACTGTAAGCCTGACAGCTTCCCAGTACTTAGTGAATTTTCTGAAGAGATATGTGGTGATATTAACATATGTGATATTCTGGATGTTTTTGAATGGAAGGCATCAACATTTGGAATACCTGCATAATTCAGTGCACTGGTAATTTCCATATGAGTGATGTTACAAAATCATGCATAGGTAAAAGATACATTCAAAGGGTAAGATAAACCAATGGATATCAGTGTAACTGAGTCTAAAAAATTCATCAATATGGTTTCAGATTCTACACTGTGCCAACTTTAAGAAACCACCACTTGTCAAGTTTTGTTGTAGAATCAAAAAAGAATATCCACAGTTATCTGAAAAAGCTGTTAAAATACTCCATGCTTTCCAACTATATATCTGAGTAAGGCCGAATTTTCTTTAAAACAACATATCACAGTAGATTGAATACAGAGCAGATATGAGAATATAGTTATCTTCTGTTAAGCCAGACATTAAAGAAATTTGCAAAACTGTAAAACAGTGCCACCTTTCTCACTAATTTGTTGTAAAATATATTATTCACTAAAATGTTATATTATTTCTGTCATATAATAGGTTTATCATTTTAAAATAATAAACAGATATATTACATGTTTTATCAGATTTAATTTCCAATGCAGTAAATATTGATAGATATAGCCCATATGGACAAAAGCTATTTGGGGTCCTCAATACTTTTTAAGAGCTCTAAAGCAGTACCGAGACCAAAGCATTTGAGAAGTAGTCTACATATAGGATTTGGATTCATGACTTGAAGCTCCAAGCATTATTAGAAATGTGGCCTCTTGGGACCTCCCTGGTGGTCCAGTGGTTAAGAATCCGCCTTCCAATCTAGGGGACACAGGTTCAATCCCTGATCGGGGAACTAAGATCCCACATGCTGTGAGGCAACTAAGCCCATGGGCCACAACTACTGAGTCTGTGAGCCTCAACTACAGAGCCCACGTGCTCTGGAGCCCATGTTCTGAAACTACAGAGCCCTGCACTCCGGATCCCATGCACCACAACTAGAGAGAAGCCCACGTGCCACAACAAAGAGCCCATGCGCCGCAATGAAAGATCCTGCATGCTGCAACGAAGATCCCACAACTAAGACCCGACACGGCCAAAAATGAAATTAAATTAAAAAAAATAAAAGAAATGTGGCCTCTTGTCAAGCAAGGAAATTGGTTTCTAGACAGAGAGGGAGTCATGGTCTCAACTTTGACTTGGAGTGAGCTATATGAATTCCATGCAAATTAAGTAAGTTAACCCTTGAGAATAAGTGTGGGAAAAAAGCAAATTGTGGTATGTGCTATCTTTGGGCAAAGCATATACTCTTAACATTTTTTTACAGTGTTTTGCCATTAGCAAAGCATTTTCACACTCATCTCTTTTCTTCAAGATTAAGTGTTTTTAAAGATCAAGTCCCCGACTTTCATTTTTATAGATGGAAAAATTCAGGCCCAAGAAGAGAGGTGATTTACCTCAAGTCACACAATATTGTTCACCATTGTATCCCCAATAACTAGCACAATGTAGACACTCAATATGTATTTGCTGTATGCATATCTAAATGAGTGAATAAATGAATGAATGACAGAGCTTGTAGAGACCAGGACTCCTCATTATGAGTCCTGTCTTTTCTTACTTTTGCATGGGCTTCTCATATTATTTTGCAAAACAAGAGTAAATGTGTTTCTGTTACAGAAGGACAGACTTAGATTATTCACAGTAAAGAACTTTTTGGCAATTTAAGACTCTTCCTGGCACATAAATACAATGGATTACTAGTCAGCCATAAAAAGCAACGAAATTGAGTTACTTGTAGTGAGGTGGATGGACCTAGAGTCTGTCATACAGAGTGAAGTAAGTCAGAAAGAGAAAAACAATTACTGTATGCTAACACATATATATGGAATCTAAAAAAAAGAAATGTTCTGATGAACCTAGGGGCAGGACAGGGATAAAGACACAGATATAGAGAATGGACTTGAGGACCCAGGGAGGGGGAAGGTTATGCTGGGACGAAGTGAGAGAGTAGTATTGACATATATACACTACCAAATGTACAATAGATAGCTAGTGGGAAGCAGCTGCATAGCACAGGGAGATCAGCTCAGTGCTTTGTGACCACCTAGAGGGGTGGATAGGGAGGGTGGGAGGGAGACGCAAGAGGGAGGGGATATGGGGATATATGTATATGTATAGCTGATTCACTTTGTTATACAGCAGAAACTAACACAACATTGTAAAGCAATTATACTCCAATAAAGATGTTTTAAAAAATGGTTCTGAAGAACCTAGGAGCAGAACAGGAATAAAGACCCAGGCGTAGAGAATGGACTTGAGGACACGGGGAGGGGGAAGGGTAAGCTAGGACGAAGTGAGAAAGTGGCATGGACATATATACACTACCAAATGTAAAATAGATAGCTAGTGGGAAGCAGCTGCATTGCATGGGGAGATCAGCTCGGTGCTTTGTGTCTGCCTAGAGGGGTGGGATAGGGAGGGTGGGAAGGAGACACAAGAGGGAGGAGATATGGGGGTATATGTATATGTATAGCTGATTCACTTTGTTATAAAGCAGAAACTAACACACCATTGTAAAGCAATTATACTCCAATAAAGATGTTAAAAAAAAAGACTCTTCCTAGTCTTTTATCTCAATCAAGATATGGAGTATACCCCCACTACTTTTAAGAACAGGAAAATTTGTACTTTATCCTCTTCAAAACCCTATTGGGCTTTCTTATTTGGAATTATAGATTTTCAAGTAGAGCTAACATTGTTGAGTTCAGTTTTATTCCCACCTGTGTTACAGATCCCTTTTCATCAGAAATAACATTTCAAGTATACTTATATATGTATGTATGTACCTATATATATATGTATTTGTGTATATACATATACATGTATAGCGTGTGTATACATTCAAACACAAACACAAATTGTAACCATCCACACACCACATTCAAGAACTTACAACCTAAAGAAAGAAGGAATATTTGGTAATCCAGATCTAGGTTTCCAATTTCTCTTTGCTTTCAGGCATCCTGGCTCAGCTATTACAAGAAGGTGAAATTCTAATTTATGTCATGCCTAGCACATAATAGGAGCTCAATGTGTTGTTTGACTGACAAATCTTATAGAAATATGACTTAAAAAGGCATCCGGGTAGTGGTAAGTCCCCATATCAAAATAGGCTCCAGTTTTTAAGGGAGAGTAGCTGCTAAGCTCAGTTTTTGCTCTGCCTTTTGGTGAATTCACAGGGAATGTCACACACCTCAGAGTTTTAAAAGTCCCTGTTAATGGTGGGATTTATTAGGAATTCAGTCTACAGACCCTGCCAAGTCTGCCTAGATTTAAGAATACATCTCCAATAAATTCCAGTGAAATGTCTTTAAAATATTTCCAGGGACTAAGATTTAGAATGAGCGAAAATGTCATAAACAAATTATAGTTGACAGTACCTAATGGAGAGGATTTTACTTCACTATTTTTTAAAGTATCATCTTGGGAAGGAGTGGAGTTTAAATGAGGGGAGATTAGAGTGAGAATTAGGAAACCTACATTCCAGTAGTTGCTCTGCTATTTATCGTTGAGGAATCTTGGAGAGATGACTCCACTGCATACTCTGGATAATGTCTGTCTCCCTGTACCTCACAGGAATGGTAGAGGAGAGTGAGAATGTATGTGAAAACACATGGAACTCCTTAATATAAAAAGTTGAATGCCACAGCTAGACTTAAGAATAAAGTTGTCTTTTATTTTCCAATCCAAAATGCCCCTTTCCACTCCACATATTTTGAGAGCTGTTAAAGTGTAATGTTTAAGGCATGTTACAAGCCATGGACCCTGACAAAAAAAAAAAAAATCAGGTGGCCCAATATAAAAACAAATACGGGTTTTTTTTCTCACCTGTACTAAGCACTAGCCACCCTTCCAGTTAGTTACTCAGGCATGTGCACACTGTGATTTTTTGTCTTATCTATGCCACACTAGACTGTACCTCCTGGAGAGCAGAGACCATTTTGTCTACCTTTGTAACTCCCACAGCATCTAGTAAGGCCCTCACTTATTGCTCAGTTAGTGTGTGTTAAACGTAATAGATTCTGTTTAACTGCTTATAGAGCTTCTCACCTTTTAATTCTTGTTAAGAGCCTTTTAAGTGGCCTCCTTACCTCTACTGAACAAATTAAGGCCCTGAATTATTTTCCCATTCCTATATTTCTTTCCAACCTATTCTCCCCATTACTCTGTGAAGTTAAGAGGTCATCAGACGTTTATTATCAAAAATTTAACTAATAAATTATTCTAAAATTATATTTAAACTTTTAGGAAAAAATCTCTGTGCAAATGAAAGATAAAAAGTTCAAGGGAGGGGCTTTCCTGGTGGCACAGTGGTTGAGTCCACCTGCAGATGCAGGGGATATGGGTTCATGCCCCGGTCCAGGAAGATCCCACATGCTGCGGAGCGGCTGGGCCCGTGAGCCATGGCCGCTGAGCCTGCGTGTCCGGAGCCTGTGCTCCACAACAGGAGAGGCCACAACAGTGAGAGACCCGCGTACCGCAAAAAAAAAAAAAAAAAAAAAAAAGTTCAAGGGAAACCTAAGTAATGCCTAACTTACACTAGTGTGAAGCTTGAGTTATTTTAAGCTCTAGGATCTACTGTTCCTCCATCGATTGCCCGAAGACCTGCTTGGAACATATCCGGAACTCCCCAAGCAACGTTTCATATCAGATGCATGAATGATTCACAAAGCAACTTCTTCCTTTATTCTTTATTTTGTCTAAAGTCAGACATCGCATCCTAGTCTCCTAGTGATGTCTTCAGAATCCCTCCAGAAACAGTATTTTGCCAAATAACATTGATTTACCATTGCTTATTTATTCAAACAACAGAATTTGCTTGTAGAGTAGCTCCAGTTTGTCTTTCTTTGTTCTCATTTCACTTCCCTAGATTAGGCTTATTATCTCAAACATCCAACCCATTTATTACTTTCAAATGGAGGTTGTAGCACCCTAAGTGGTCTGTACCTCTACTTTCATCTCCCCTCCAGTTCATTCCTTCCCATCCCCAAGCTATCAAAATTATATTTCTAAAACCCATGTCTATACTTGGGCTCACTTCTTAATAAAATCCTGATTCCTCAGACGGGCATTCAAGACCCTCCACATGTTTTACTTTTACCTTTTGGCCCTTGTTTATTACTTCTTCACTAAGCACTCTTGTAACTTGCCTCTCAAAGGTTTATTCATTCCTCAAAGAAGGTCCAGGTAAAATTATGCATCCTTCAAAAAACTTACGTTTCTATCCATAATTGAAATTTATCTTTCCTGATTCCATACTTCCTTCACACTTTGGACTTGTGGACATAAGTATTTGTGTCCTTCTTTACTGTAAGCTTCTTTTGAAATTTCCTCATTTACGATTGCTCCACAGCACCACCCAGCACAATACTTTGCACCTAATATAGATAGTATCATTCAGCTTCTGGATTCTTACACTTAGTGTAATGTTTTTGAAGGTCATCTATGGGCTAGTATGTACCAATTGTTTGCTCCTTTATATTACTGAATAGTATTCTATTATATGGATATACCCATATTTTCTTCATCCATGTACAAGTTGATAAAATATTTTGATTATTTGCAGTTTTTTTGGCTATTATGACTGCTATTTCTCTGAAGATTTCCTGGGATAAATCCTACTTGATCTTTTTTTTTTCTTGGAAGTTAAAACGTTTTATTTTTATTTATTTTAGATTTTTTTATTGAGGTAAGATTGGTTTATAACATTATATGAGTTTCATGTGTACAGTTGATATATAACCCTCTGAATATGCTGCTGGATTCAGTTTTCAGTATTTTGTTGGGGATTTTTGCATTCACAAGGGAATTGGTGCACATAGTTTTCTCTTCTTGTGATGTCTTTATCTGGCTTTGGTACCAGAGTAATTCTGGCCTCATAGAATGAGTTAGGAAGTATTCTGTCATGTTCTATTTTTTGGAAGAGATTGAGAATACGTGATGTTAATCCTTCTTCAAATGTTTGGTAGATTTCACCAGTGAAACTATCTCTCCCTGGGTTTTCCTTTGTTAGGAAATTTTTGATTATCAATCCAGTCTGTTCACTTGTATATAAGTCTGTTCTGATATTCTATTTCTTCTTGAGTCTATTTTGGTCTAGTTTATGTATTACTAGGAATCTGTCCATTTCATCTAGGTTATTGTAATTTGTTGTCATACAATTATGCATAGTATTCTCATAATCTTTTCTTTTAATTTCAGTAAGATACACAGCAATGTTCCCCTTTCATTCCTGATTATAGTAATTTGAGTCTTCTCTCTTTTTACCTTAGTCTATCTAAAGTTTTGTCAGTATTTTGGATTTTTTTAAATGACCAATTTGTGGTTTTGTTTATTTTCTCTATTGTTTTTCTATTCTCTGTTTCATTTTTCTCTAATCTTTATTATTGCCTTCCTCTTGCTAGCTTTGGGTTTAATTTCCTCTTCTTTTTCTAGTTCTTTAAGGTGTAAATTTAACTTATTACTTTGGGATCTTCTCTCTTTTTTTTTTTTTTAATGCATGGGCTGTTTTGTTTTGTTTTGTTTTGGTTGTGCCTCGCAGCTTGTGCAATCTCAGTTCCCTGACCAAGGATTCAACCCTGGTCCTCAGCAGTGAAAGCCCAGAATCCCAACAACTAGGCCACCAGTACTCCCTAGGGTCTTCTTTTTTTGTTTGTTTGTTTTTGTTTTGCGGTACGCGGGCCTCTCACTGTTGTGGCTCTCCCATTGCGGAGCACAGGCTCCGGATGCGCAGGCTCAGCGGCCATGGCTCACGGGCCCAGCCGCTCCGCGGCATGTGGGATCTTCCCGGACTGGGGCACGAACCCGTGTCCCCTGCATCGGCAGGTGGACTCTCAACAACTGAGCCACCAGGGAAGCCCGGATCTTCTTTTTTAAAGTAGGGATTTGCAGCTCATTTCCCTCTGAGCACTGCTTTTTCAGCATCCCATAAGTTTGGCTATGTTGTGCATTTTTTTCTTTTTTTCTTTTTTTTTTACAGATTGCAAACGATATAATACTACTCTTTATGTGCTTTTGTTTTCATTCACTGAAATATATTTTCCACTTTCCCTTGTAATTTACTCTTTAACCCATTGACTAAGAATGTGTTGTTTAATATCCACATATCTGTGAATTTTCCAGTTTTATTTCTGTACTGATTTCTAGTTTAATTCCATTGTTGTTGGAGCACATACTTTGTATGATTTAAGGCTTTTTGAAATTTATTCAGACTTATTTTGTAAGTCTGGTCTATCCAGGGGAATATTCATGTGCACTTGGGAATAATGTGTATTCTGCTGTTGCATGGAATATTCTGTATGTTTCTGTGTCTGTTAGGTCTAGTTGGTTTATAGTGTTGCTTAAGTCCTCTATTTACTTATTATCTTATGTCTAGTTGTTCTATCCATTATTGAAAGTGGATTATTGAAGTCTTCAAATACTGTATAAATGTCTATTTCTCCCTTCAATTTTGTCAATTTTTGCTTCATATATTTGAGGTCTCTCTTGTTAGATACATGTATGTTTATAATTGTTGTACCTTCTTTACTGACTTATCCTTTAATCAACATATAATGTCCTTCCTTGTCTCTTGTAGCAATTTTTCATTTAAAGTCTTATTTTTTCTGACATTTGTATGGCCACCCCAACCCTCTTTTGGTTACTGTTTACATAAGATATCTTTTTCCATTTTTCACTTTCAACCTATTTGTGTCTTTGGATTTAAGTGAGTTTCTTTTTTTTTTTTTACATCTTTATTGGAGTATAATTGCTTTACAATGGTGTGTTAGTTTCTGCTTTATAACAAAGTGAATCAGTTATACATATACATATGTTCCCATATCTCTTCCCTCTTGGATCTCCCTCCCTCCCACCCTCCCTATCCCACCCCTCTAGGTGGTCACAAAGCACCAAGCTGATCTCCCTGTGCTATGCGGCTGCTTCCCACTAGCTATCTATTTTACGTTTGGTAGTGTATATATGTCCATGCCACTCTCTCGCTTTGTCACAGCTTACCCATCCCCCTCCCCATATCCTCAAGTCCATTCTCTAGTAGGTCTGTGTCTTTATTCCTGTCTTACCCCTAGTTTCTTGTAGGTAGCATATAGTTAGTTGGCTCACGTTTCTTCCTTTTAACTGCACAGTTTAATTTATTTACATTTAAAGTAGCTACTGAAAAGGAAGGACTTACTTCAGCCATTTTGCTCTTTGTTTTCTGTGTCTTACACCTTTTATTATTCTTCAATTTCAACATTATCTTCTTTTGTATTTAATTGATTTTTTGTATTGTAACATTTAGATTCCCTTCTCTTTTCCTTTTATGTATTTTTAAAGTTATTTTCTTAATTATTACACTGAAAATTACAATTTATATCTTAAATTTATAGCAATCTAGTTTTAATCAATACCAACTTTGCTTCAGTCCTATACAAAATTCTCCTCCTATACAGCTTCTTTCCTCACCATTTATGTTGTTATTGTCACAAATTACATTTTTATATGTTGTGTGTGCCCATTAACATAGATTTATAATTATTGCTTTATACATTTTCCCTTTTAATCATATAAAGGGAAAAACTCAGTTTAATTTTAATGTTCATAACACACAAATCTTGGGTAGCATGTCTGTATTCTAAATAGCACATTCAAGTCGCTGCTAAGTATCACAGTGTCCTTGTCTAGAATAGAGAGCTGTCAGATCTAAGTTCTTAGCACATTTCATATTGGTCTGAATAACTTGTTTAGATCTTCCAAAGCACTGCAGTTGTTTCTGACCTCTTTCGTGTTAAGCACACATAGAAAAATTCTAATATTTGCACGGCTTCCTGAGATATGTGACCAAGGCAGCTCATAGCTTGAGTCCACTAAGCTTAGGGGCTCATTCACCTCAGGTTCAGACTCATCTTCCCAAAGACTGAAGGAATCAATATTTGGTTTTACATATTACCTGTTCACGGCATATCAATTGAGAAGTTATGCTATACGTCATTCAGCCTTCATTCTGGATGGAGAATTAGCCATTTCAAGGGAAATTAAAAAGAAAAAGCAGTGTGTCCTGTCGTAGGAGGGATTATAAAACATCCCTCAAGATTTCTCTCTCCCTGGTGTGCATGTCCTGCATAATCCCCAGGACTGTGAAAATGATGCATTTTATGCCTATGATTAGGTTATGTATGTCCTATGGCGCACTTGATCTTAAATAGGGAGATTATGTAGTGGACCTGTCCTAATCACATGAGCACTTTTAAAAGTAGAGAGTTTTCTCCAAGGAACAAGTCAGAGAGTGAACTCCAGCTGGCCTGGAATAAAGCAAACATCCATGTTGTGAACTGCCAATGGAGAGGGGCAGCTTCTAGTAGCTAAGAGCATTCCCCAGTCAACAGGTAGCAGGAAAATAGGGAATTCTGTCCTGCAGCTGCAAGGAAATGAATTCTTCAACAACCTGAATGAGCTCGGAAACAAATTCTTTGCTAGTCTCCAGCCAAGAGGACAATTTCAGCCTTGTGAGACTGAGCAGAGAGCACTGCTACACCATGTGTGGACTTCTATAGAACTGTGAGGTAACAAATGAATTTTTTTAAGCAGTTAAGTTTGTGGTAATTTGTTACACAGCCATAGAAAACTCATATAGTCCTTTTCCTTGATGAGTTCAGGTTTATAGAGAAGACCCTCTTAGAGACAAATTTGTGAGAACATACCCTATAACTCTGAGTGATGCTATGGTTACTTTCTGGGATTCTGTAGCAAGAGATCTTAAGGCTTTATGCTACTACTACAAGCATACCTCGGAGATATTGTAGGTTCCATTCCAGACCATAGCAATAAAGTGATTATCACAATAAAGTGAGTCACACAAATTTTTTTGTTTCTCAGGGCATATAAAAGTTATGTTTACACTATACTGTAGCCTATTAAGCGTGCAAAGCATTGTGTCTAAAAAACAATGTACATACCTTAGTTTTAAAAATACTTAATTGCTAAAAGAATGCTAACCATCATCTGACAACGCAGGGTTGGAAAACCTTCAATTTGTAAAAACCGCAATATCTGCAAAGCAGTAAAGCAAAGTGCAATAACATGAGGTATGCTTGTATATTACTGTTTCAGGGTCTCACCTGAAGGATGAGAATATTAGTTGTATTAGTCACCAATCAGTTGTGGATAAAATGTTAGATGGGAAACTATGAGTGGATGGTGATAAAGGCTTAGGGATATGGGTACTTGGTGGAAGAAAGGAAAATAAGGAATAGGTAACAGGAAATACATTGACTCCTGCCATATGGAGATTTAGAGAGTGAGTAAACAGTCAAGGTACCTGGGAAGTTGTAATAGCCACTGCCTAAGGGCTGAAGCACAAGTAGCTAAGGAGACAGAATAAAGCATGGGATATGGCTTAAGAGCCTTATAAGCAAGTTAACTAGTATGGAATTAGAAACAAGTTGTTTTGAAGCTTGATTTTGTGTGTATGTGTGTCTTGTACTTCTTTATTTTCCTTGTGTTCTTCCTTCATCTTTTTTTGTCTTTTAAAAATTTCAGCCTTTTACAGCTGTGCTAAGAGAAGCCAAGCAAAGAGGAAATTGTTCACACTTGTGCCAGAGATTTAATGAGAAAATAGTGCTCCTCTGGAGGCCAGGCATGGCAGTTTGATCTGGAAGAGAGGTTTCAGGAGAGTATTTCCTGACAGAGGCTGCTTCAGAGAGGTTAAAATTTAGTTAAAACTGAACACTCCTGCTGTGACTGACTATAAAAACGTAGCACAAGGGAACTTTTTCTGGTGATGGAACAGTTTTGTATCCTGATGGTAGTGGTAGTTTACATGTGATAAGATTTCATTTAAAAATACCCAAAGAAATGAATGCATGTAAACTTGATGAAATCTGAATAAGGTATGTATGTAATTTATAGTATTGTGCCAATGTCACTTTTCCTGGTTTTCATAATTTACTATGGTTATATAAGATGTTATCACTGGGGAAAGCTGGGTGAAGAGTACACGGGAACTCTCTACTATTTTTGTAATTTCTTATGAGTCAACTTATTTCAAAATTTAAAATGTTTAATTGGAAAAAAAAAGAACACTCTTAGATTTCTGGCACCAGCCAGAAACTGCTTCCTGAAATTGCTAGCCTGATCCAGACAATGAATCAATTGAAAAGTGTTTTTACAAAGTTGTAACAACCATGAGACACTCACTAAACCCCAGCCCTGTGACAGAATCACAAAGCACCTGGACATAAGAGGCTCTGCCTCAGGCTGCTCTGTCAGTATCAGGGCTGCGAATGCATTCTAAAGAAATACTAACCATGTCTTTCAATCCTGTAACTCTCTCTTCACCTTCCATCCCTAAACCAGCCAACTCTCCTATGGGAATTAATACACAGAAGTGAGGAGCAGAGTGTGTTAAGCAAAGGCCAACAACACTGTTACCGAGCTGATTGCAAGCAAAGCCCTCAGGCCTCTGACTTACTGTCCTGCTGGTACATGTTATACACCACATGGCTTTGCTTATTGTCATCTCTCTTGTATCTCTATGTGACTTGATAATATAATGCACTATCTCAAAAGCTAGTGTTTGGCCTAGAAACATTGAGAGAACCAAGTAGCAGAAGACTTTGTATGCACTAAGCAGCTGTTCATTAGGGCTACCTCCCTCCACTGAGAGAATGCAGGCACCTGACACGTTAGCTTCCTGTTTTACCATCCAAGCACACCAGTTTTTGCAGACGTCTATATTTTCTTCCTGCCTATCTCCCTTTGTGTCTTTAAAAAATATATATCCTTTCTCTTCTTTAAAATCCAGGCTTGAAGATCCCCCCAAACTACGCCATGCAACCCTGGTTTAAAGCAAAGGGAAAAGAAAATGCATTTTAAAGGAAGACAAGGGTGATATAATATATAAGAACACTTTGCCTAGGCTAGTATTGGTTTAAGGTAGTTTTTTAAAAAAACAACAACAACAAAAAAAAAACAGCTTGAGTTCTAAACTTAACCAGATGGAAATGTGTGCCTGCTGAGAGTTGGACCTAATTCAAAAAAGATTGTTAGCCAATAGACAATCCAATTTAGACCAGCATGTGCCAAAAATGGTCAATCAAGTTGTCGAAGTGTGACTCCCCCATAGCAGATGTCACTGTCTCTCTGAAGGCTTTTGAGTGTCATCCTTTAACATAGAGGTGGGCTTTATACGTGCACACATAGACATAAATAAAACCTTGGTCTGTAGCCACGCTTTATTTTATTGCACTGTGGCCCCATCACCCTATCAGCAAATAGCATAAGCCCTCTCCCTGTCTTAGGGCTTTTAAATGAATATAGATTTTGCAAATCAAACAAAAGCTATGAACATACACAATTAATTCCAAGCAACTATCTTTACTTTTCTCATTTTTATGTTCTTCTATTGTATAAGCAACAGAAATCTGAGACCACAATTGTCCACATTCTCATCACCTAATAAAAGTCAATCTTTTTACTTGTCCATGTTACTTTCTATTCCTTGTCCTTCTGCTTATTCAATTTTGACATTTTCAATTTTCTTTAATATGGATCAGGAATGAAAATTTGCCCTCCTAAAAACAGGTACACACTAGAAGGGCTCTGCTTTCCCAAACCTGGACAATAAATGGATATCCAAAATACAATTATGACATTTACAGTACTTAATGGTTCAAAAGCCCCATTCATATCCATTGCTTCATTACATCCTTATGACAAGCTTGAAAGGCAGACAGGACTCTAGGAAACTGAAAAAAGTAGAGGTTCTCTTGTCATCCCTTCTCCCTGGTTAAACCAGAATACAAGCCCTTCCTAGGCAGAAGGCCAGTGTGAAGAATTTCAGAAGCATAGAGGAGGCTGAGGTCATTTCTAAGTGACCTGAATGACATTTGAATGGGGTATTGAAGGATGAGTAACATTTAGATGTGTAGAGATGCCAAAGGAGGGAATAGAAGTTAACAGCCATAGCAACAAGTTAGGAAAGCATGTGACATATTCAGCAAACTGTTTGCAGGAGTGCAAGATATATGAAGATGAATCATAGGAAACAAGGCTGGATAGATAGGCTGCAGCCAAATCATAGAAGGTCTTGAATGCCATATTTAAAAGTTTAAATTGTTTTCAGTAGGTAGTATGGTTTTTTGAAGGAAAAATATGCCAAAGATTTCTTGCATTATTAGGGTTCTGTTATTTTCTAATCAGGTGATCTTGGGCATATTAACCTCTTTGTGCTTCAATTTCCCCATCTATAAAATGGGTATAATAACAATTCCTACTTCAGAGGATTATTGTAAAGATTAAGTGAGATAATGCATGTAAAGCACTTAGGACAGTGCCTGGCACATAGTAAGCAGTTTGTAAATGCTAGTTATTATTATTATCATGTAACAGTTCCATCATCAGGCTCTGTTTCCTCAACTGTAAAATGAGGAAGTTGGACTATTTAATTTCTAAGGCCCCTTCACATCTTCAACAATACTTATAATCTTCATCTTCTTGCTCCCTCTTGTACTATGCTATCCAAAAGCCCCACCTCTGAGATGGTGGGAATTTTGGCTTTTTATAAAGAGAAAGATTAGAAAAAGTGATCACCAAGCCCTAAAATATTTCATCCAGATGAGTAAACTGCAAGTGTTTAACTGAGAAGCTGCAAGCTTTCTTTAGGATAATCACACCCAACTGTGATAAGAAAAAATCAGTTTGGATGAGCAGTCCCAATAACTGTTAGATGCTCTGGGCTGGAGAAGACCAGCTTGCTCTCAAAATCAAAACAACTCCCCAACCCACATCCACACAATTGTGTGGATTATGAAGCACTTTCTCATTTCAGCCTCACACCAACTCTGTGAGATTATTATTACTAACATTTTTACAGATAAGGAAATTAAGGCACAGAGAGGGAAATGACTCTTCCAAGTCATACAGCTGGTTAGTGGTAGAACCAGTACTCAAACTCAGGTTTCTAATATTGTTACCACCACAGATCACCATGTCTGCTACATCAATGAGCAATCTAGAAACCTGTTAACTTGCTCAATTTAATTCAAAGAGGCAGACTGAGCCTACCAGAGAAATGGCACCCCATTTGGCTCTCTGTAGAAATACCAATAACAATATTAACAACATAACTTTGTGACAAAGCAGTTGGAACCATTACAAAAAAGTGAGATCTCTTGCTTATATGAGAACTTTCTCCTCTTCCCCACTTGCTTGGAAAACTGAAGGTGGAACTAAGCTCTGTTTTTGTTGAGAACAAGTAGATGGAAGCAGATTCTGGATCTTCAGTTAAGAAACATGGATTAATGTTTTAAATGAATAAAGAATACTGCTATGGAGAACAGTATGGAGGTTCCTTAAAAAACTACAAATAGAGCTACCATACAAGCCAGCAATCCCACTACTGGGCATATACCCTGAGAAAACTATAATTCAAGAAGAGTCATGTACCAAAATGTTCATTGCAGCTCTATTTACAATAGCCAGGACATGGAAGCAACCTAAGTGTCCAGCAACAGATGAATTGATAAAGAAGATGTGGCACATATATACAATGGAATATTACTCAGCCATAAAAAGAAATGAAACTGAGTTATTTGTAGTGAGGTGGATGGACCTAGAGTCTGTCATACAGAGTGAAGTAAGTCAGAAAGAGAAAAACAAATACCGTATGCTAACACATATATATGGAATCTAAAAAACAAAAAAAAAAATGGTCATGAATAACCTAGGGGCAAGACAGGAATAAAGACGCAGAGCTACTAGAGAATGGACTTGAGGATATGGGGAGGGGGAAGGGTAAGATGGGACAAAGTGAGAGAGTGGCATGGACATATATACACTACCAAATGTAAACTAGATAGCTAGTGGGAAGCAGCCACATAGCACAGGGAGATCAACTCGGTGCTTTGTGACCACCTAGAGGGGTGGGATAGGGAGGGTGGGAGGGAGGGAGATTCAAGAGGGAAGAGATATGGGGATATGTGTATATGTATAACTGATTCACTTTGTTATAAAGCAGAAACTAACACACCATTGTAAAGCGGTTATACTCCAATAAAGATGTTAAAAAAAATAATGCTATGTCAAGAGATAATGTTTCAAGGTATTAGTAGAAATTGACCACACTTTGTGCTAATCTATTTGCACTCAGCACATTGGGCCTTGCTTTAAAATTATGTTTTCTAATTACAGGCCAATATTTTTAATGAATATAGATGCAAAAATTCTCAACAAAATATTAGCAAACCAAATCAAACAACACATAAAAAAGATCATACTCCATGACCAAGTGGGATTCATCCCAAGTTCACAAGGATGGTTCAACATATACAAATTAATCAATGTGATACACCACATCAACAAAAGAAAACACAAAAAACACATGATTATATCTCAGTAGATGCAGGAAAAGCATCTGACAAAATTCAACATCCATTCATGATAAAAACTCTTACTAAAGTGGGTATAAAGGAACATATCTCAACATAATAAAAGCTATTTATGACAAACCCACAGCCAAAATAATACTCAATGGTGAAAAGCTGAAAGACTTCCCACTAAAATCTGGAACAAGACAAGGATGCCCATTCTCACCATTTCTCTTTAACTTAGTCTTGGAATTCCTAGCCACAGCAATCAGACAGGAAAAAGAAATAAAAGGTATACAAGTTGGAAGGGAAGAGGTAAAATTGTCATTATATGCATATGACATGATACTATATATAGAAAACCCTAAAGATTCCACACAAAAACTATTAGAACTGATAACTGAATTCAGCAAGGTAGCAGGATACAAGATTAACATACAGAAATCAGTTGCGCTTCTTTACACTAATAATGAAATATCAGAAAGGGAATGTAAAAAAAGCAATACCTTTTAAAATTGCACCATAACCTAAAATAGTTAGGAATAAACCTGACCAAGGAGGTGAAAGACTTATATGCTGAGAACTATAAAACATTAATAAAGGGAATTAAAGATGATTCAAAGAAATAGAAAGATATCCCATGCTCTTGGATTGGAAGAATTAATATTATTAAAATAGCCATATTACCCAAAGCAATATACAGATTTAAATTGATCCCTATCAAATTATCCATAACATTTTTCAGAGAACTAGAAAAAATAATCCTAAAATTCATATGGAACTATAAAAGACTGAAAATTGCAACAGCAATCCTGAGGGGCAAAAAACAAAGCAGGAGGCATAACCCTCCGAGACTTCAGACAATACTACAAAGTTACAGTAGTCAAAACAGTGTAGTATTGGCACAGAAACAGACATACGGATCAATGGAACAGAATAGAGAGCCCAGAAATAAACCCACGCACCTACGGTCAATTAATCTTCGACAAAGGAAGCAAGAATATAAAATGAGAAAAAGTCTCTTCAGCAAGTGATGCTGGGAAAGTTGAACAGCTACATGTAAATCAATGAAGTTAGAACACACCCTTACACGATGCACAAAAGTAAACTCAAAATGGCTTAAAGACTTAAAAATAAGACAAGTCACCATAAAACTCCTAGAAGAGAACATAGCCAAACATTCTCTGACATAAATCGTACCAATGTTTTCTTAGGTCAGTCTCCAAAGGGAATAGAAATAAAAACAAAAATAAACAAATGGGGCCTAATCAAACTTACAAGCTTTTGCAAAGCAAAGGAAACCATAAACATAATGAAAGGGCAACCTATGGAACGAGAAAAAATATTTGCAAATAATGTGACCAACAAGGGCTTATTTTCCAAAATATACAAACAGCTCATACAACTCAACAACGAAAAAAAAACTAATCGAAAAATGGTCAGAAGACCTAAATAAACATTTTTACAAAGAAGACATACAGATGGCCAATAGGCACATGAAAAGATGTTCAACATCACTAATTATTAGAGAAATGTAAATCAAAGGTACAATGAGGTATCACCTCACACCAGTCAGAATGGCCATCATTAAAAAGTCTACAAATAATTCTGGAGAAGGTGTGGAGAAAAGGGAACCCTCCTACACTGTTGGTGGGCATTAAGTTGGTGCAGCCACTATGGAGAACAATATGGAGGTTCCTCAGAAAACTAAAAGTAGAATTACCATATGATCCAGCAATCCCACTCCTGGGCATATACCTGAACAAACCTATAATTCAAAAGATACATACACCCCTATGTTCATTGCAGTACTATTCACAGTAGCCAAGACATGGAAACCTAAATGTCCATCGTCAGATGAATGGATAAAGAACATATAGTACATATATAAACAATGGAATACTACTCAGCCATAAGAAAGAACGAAATAATGCCATTTGCAGCAACATGGATGCAGCCAGAGATTTTCATATTAAGTGAAGTAAGTCAGAAAGAGAAAAACAAATACCATATGATATCACTTATATGTGGAATCTAAAATATGACACAAATGAACCTACCTGTGAAGCAGAAACAGACTCACAGACATAGAGAACAGACTTGTGGTTGCCAAGGGTGGAGGGGAGGGATGGATTGGGAGTTTGGAGTTAGTAGATGCAAACTATTACATATAGAATGGATGGACAACAAGGTCCCACTGTATAGCACAGGGAACTATATTCAACATCCTGGGATAAACCATAATGGAAAAGAATATAAAAAAGAATATATATATTCATATATATATATATATATATATATATATATATATATATATATATATAAAACTGAGTCACTTTGCTGTACAGGAGAAATTAACACAACATTGTAAATCAACTATACTTCAATTTAAAACAAAGTTATTTTTTTCTTACTGTACCCACTGAACTGTAAGCTCCTCAAGAGCAAAGAGGGCATCTTCCTCAGCAGCTTCCTCATCTGGGTCCTCTATAGTAGGAATTTGCCTTGAACTTTGCACGTTAGAGACACTAGATAATAACTACTTGTTCAGCGAATCTATCAGCTCTTTTATTGGCTACAACTTAAGCCAATGATTCTCATCTTGTTTCCTATTTTGTGAAGTGAAATGAAAGGCCATGTTGTTCCCTCCCATAGCGAGAAATCATTAAGTGAAATTAAGTTTGTAAATCAAAGTGAAGAGCTAAAATCTCTAGCAACCCTCACTGGCTCACATTTGTGATCTTTAAAAGTTCCTGCCCTTTTTGTTTCTCTCTTTATGTAAGAACAATAAAACAAAGTTTTATGGAACGGCAAAAAATAAAACAAAACAATGAAGATGTTTTTAATTAAGAAAGCCCTACATAGTGGGGCAGCTCTAGCAGCTCTAGATGCCAATGATCATTTGTGGGCTGCACCCTAATAATAACAACCATTATTGATCAGTTATTATTGGAAGAAAGTTATCTCACCTAATACTTATTAGAACCCATTTTATATCTGGTGAAACTTTACTTCAGTTAGTTTAAGGAGATAACATAAGATCACAAGGGATCTGAATCCCCAAGACTGATACTAGAGCCAGTGATCTTGACTATGTTATATTCCTCTCAAAGCCTTGCTCTAGGTTTTCTACATCTGGAGGAAAGCCATCATGTGGGAAAATTGACCCTAAAAGAAATCATGAGATAAACAATGATCTTTAAAGATAAATGTATCCTGATTGTATCAAAAAAGATTGTAACTTTAAATTATAAGCAGTTCAAAATATTAATTAAATAAAAATAGACCAGTAGTTTGTTATTTTAAAAGGATATTTACTACAGGTAGTTAGTTTCTGATCTTATGTTCATTTTTCTAATGTAAAGCACTATTTATACTTTTTGATTTGTACTCAGAATTGTTACTAACACTTTATCAGAAAATGACCTTCCCCCCCACTTAACTGTCATTTTAAAAGACTTACTGCATTCTTGAGTGTGTGCTTTTAAAATTATCATTTGGGGGCTTCCCTGGTGGCTCAGTGGTTGGGAGTCCTCCTGCCGATGCAGGGGACACGGGTTCGTGCCCCGGTCTGGGAGGATCCCGCATGCCGCGGAGCGGCTGGGCCTGCGCGTCCGGAGCCTGTGCTCCGCGAGGGGAGAGGCCGCGACGGTGAGAGGCCCGCGTACAGCAAAAAAAAAAAAAAAAAAAACAAAAAAATTATCATTTGGTCCCAATTTTTCCTATTATAGAAGCCCATCTCTGGTTTTGTAATGAAAGACATTGAAAATGTGATTTGATTAACAAATGTGCTTTGTAATAAGGCAGATTTTATTTAAAGTAAATATATTTAAATCACAGGTTAGTAAGACTTGATTTCATAGAACCATAAAATACTGGCATTGGAAGGGAAATTAGAGGTCACTCAAACCAGTCCTCTGTCTGACTCATGAATCAGATTATTAACTACAACATCCCTGATATTTTTCTTGGAAAAGTGCTTTCTTGTTGTTTGCTATAGCCTTAATGCAGGTTCTTCAACTCAGCAGTAGATGTAGGCTTCACTTTAAAAGGTACACACTAATACACTTTAAAGCAACGACTCATTTATTTTACTCTTTTCAGATTGATTTTGCATCTACATAAGGAAACTAAATAATGAATTTTTTAATTTGCCAAGGCCAATTGAAGTAGATACTTGTAAGGTAACTAGGAGACAAGTCATTTACTATTCAACAGATTAATCACAAATATTGGTGAGTTATTTTTTGCCAGGCTGTATTAAAAAAGAGAATTAAGGTGTTTTATTTTAACAACAACAACCAGCTTATTTTGGTTTTTTTCCTTTGCTAAAACACATATAATTATTTTAATAAGACGTGAATATAAACTGTCAAATTGTTTACTTAGTGATGTGTGTGTGTGTGCGCACGTGTAATTAACCATAATTTTAAACAAAAATCAAGGCCTTTTCCATCCAAAAAACTGAAAGTATTTTGTGTAAAGAACACAGTTTTCATCTTCAACATCCTATTTTTTTGTACACATGAAATACTAGTATTCTTTTAAAATATTTTTCAAAATTCTTCTTAAAATGAATTTGTCTAATGGGAGAAAATAATCCCTTTTTATCTGTATAATAAGCTTTCTGGTATTAAAAACCTAGATCTATCACTGTGAGCATCTGAATCCAGGTATTTATAAGGTTTCTATCCATTTGCCAGTGTAACTTTGCTGAAAGTCTCAATAATAAGACTATATTGTTGAAGGATTGATCGTTGACAAATATTTTCTGAGTCCCTGCTTTGTACCAAGTGCTGTGCTAGAGGCTGGGGATGTAAACTTGATTCCAACCTAGACCCAGTTCCTACCACTGAATTTAGTGGGGGAGTCAGAGATGTTAAAAAAGCAGTTATAGGGCTTCCCTAGTGGCGCAGTGGTTGAGAGTCCGCCTGCCGATGCAGGGGACACAGGTTCATGCCCCGGTCCGGGAAGATCCCACATGCCGCGAAGCGGCTGGGCCTGTGAGCCATGGCTGCTGAGACTGCGTGTCTGGAGCCTGTGCTCCGCAACGGGAGAGGCCACAACAGTGAGAGGCCTGCGTACCGCAAAAAAAAAAAAAGCAATTATAATGCAATGTGCTTATAACAGAGGATTGTACACAGCATAGAACACAAACTAGCTACCTCTGCCTTGGGAAGTCAGGAAAGTCTTCACAAAAGAACTGACTTGTGAATTGGACTGATAGATGAATAGGAGTTCACCATGAAGAGTATGGGAAGGAGATGGAATAAGATGTGCAAAAGCATGGGGTATGAATAAGCATGACATGTTAGGAAAACTTTAAGAAGGTTTGTATGACTGGAGGGTACACATGTGGGAATTAAGTGGTAGGAGATAAGGCTGAAAGGATAGATAAGATATAGGTTGTGAAAAGCCTTGTATGCTAAAGATGTAAGGATGCTTTTCCTGTCAGCACTGAAATGCCATTAATGGTTTTTAAACAAGGGAATGATAAGATGAGTTTTATATTTTTTAAAAGGATCATGCCAGTTGTGTTATGGAAAATTAAGTAAGGTCAACAAGAGCAAAGTAGCAAAACTGATGAGGTTTCTATAATAGCCCAGAATGAAGGGTTGACCTAGAGCAGTGGCAGTAGGAGAAAAAGGAAGGGGGGCATATTCAACAGAGATTTCTGAGGTAGAATAGATTTGGATGAGGGAGAAGAGGAAGACAAGGATGACTCTGAGATTTCTAGGGGACAGGGTGGAATAGTAGGGAAGGTAATAAGTTCATTTTGAAGTACCTGTAAGATAGCTAGGTAGAGAGGGCATGTTGGCATATTTATGTAGTTCAGAAATATATCCCAGATAGTGTTATCACAGGATGCTTGCTAGACATTTGTGTCAGATTCTGTCTTTCAGTTCTGGCCAGGACCAACTATTGAAAATTCTCTCAGAGAGAGACAGAGCCACATGCTCTAGTATGAAGGTATTTGTAAACTTTTGCGACCTATTGATCAGCTGAGAAAACTTTTCTAAAATGTTTTACTCTATGTAATTAGAAAATATAATTTCTATTCCACATGAGTCTCAGAATACAAATACATTGGTTACCCAGTTCCTATTGGTTAAGTGCCTACTTTCCAGGCCAGGCCCTGAGCTAGATGCTGGGGATAACAGGATGAGTAAGATGTAAGCCCAGCCCTCCAAATGCTCAGGGCCTAGTAAGAAATATGTAGAGGCTTTTCTGGGATTTCCTCAAACTTTGAAGTCATCTCCCTGTTCTCCTAAGTTTAACTGAGATTTAGGGAGAAAGTGGGTAAGCTTTGAAAAGAAGAGACGATTGTCCTTCTAACTTAAGGTCATGCCAAGATAAAATTCTCACAGAGAGAGACTTCAGCTTCATCAGCTATTGCTTTACAATTTTACCACAAGAAGTGGGCTGTTGGTTTGGACTTAGAAATGTTTGTGTCATATAGATTTTGCCTCCATTTTGGGAGAACAGAGTTCTGCTTACAATGGCTAAAACACGAAGGTCATTAAGGCAGTTAATTTTTACCACACTGATTATATTTTTCCTCACATGTGTACTTTATTTTTTCTTTCTGTGTGAGTAACAGAAGCCCTCAAACCAAAGGCCTTTAAGAATGTGCCTTCTGAAACAGGGACTTAGGTTGTTGTGCTTGCTCTTATACCAGGTAGTGTCTATTCTTTTCCTTTCTTTTTTAAAAAAATAATGTTTATTATCTCATATTTCTTTTTTTTTTCTTGCATTTTAAAATTTCATCTCATTAGATGCAGAAAAAGCATTTGACAAAATCTAATACCCTTTCATTAAAAAAAAAAACTCAATAAACTAAAAATAGGAGGGAACTTCTTCAACATGATAAAAGCCATATATGAAAAACCCACAGCTAACATCATACTCAATGGTGAAAGACTGAAAGCTTTTCCCCTAAGATCAGGAACAAGAAAAGGTTGTCCCCTCTTACCATTTCTATTCAATATTGTAATGGAAGTTCTAGCCAGAGCAATTAGACAAGCAAAAGAAATAAAAAGCATCCAAATTGCAAAAGAAGAAATAACACTATTCCTATTCATAAATGACATGATCTTATACCTCAGAAAACTTCAAAAGGCCACAGAGAACTATTAGAGCTAATAAATTAAGCAAAGTTATAGGATATAGCAGGGGTCTCCAACCCCCAGGCCATGGACCAGTCCTCGGCCTATTAGGAACCGGGCGGCACAGCAGGAGGTGAGCAGTAGGCGAGCAAGTGAAGCTTCATCTGCCACTCCCCATTGCTCCCCATCACTTGCATTGCCACCTGAACCATCCCCTTCCCCCACCCCCATCTGTGGAAAAACTGTCTTCCACGAAACTGGTCCCTGGTGCCAAAAAGGTTGGGGACCACTGGGATATAGAATCAATGCACAGAAATCATTAGTATTTCCATACAGTAGCAATGAACAATCCAAAAATGAAATTAGGAAAACAATTCCATTCATAAAAGCATCAAAAATAATAAAATACTTAGGAATAAACTTAACAAAAAAGTACAAAACTTATATTCTAAAACTACAAAATATTGTTTTAATAAATTAAACATACATAATTGAAAAGACATCCTGTGTTCATGGACTGAGAAATTTAATATTGCTAAGATGGAAATACTCCCCAAATTGCTCTACAGGTCCCTATAGAATAGGTAAATCTATAGAGACAGAAAATAGATGAGTGATTGCCTAGGCTCAGGGGGAGATTGGGGGAAATGGAAAATTACTGCTAATGGGTACAGAATTTCTTGTTTCTTTTGGGGGCAACAGTCATGTTCTAAAACTAATTGTACAACTCTATGAATATACTAAGACCACTGAATTGTACATTTTAAAATAGTGAATTGTTTGGTATGTGAATTATATCTCAATAAAGCTGTTATTTTTAATAAAAAACATAACAAGTTGAAAGCATGGGGAGAGAGAGATGTGAATGTTGCTGAAAATTGCTGGCATGACTGGGACAGCCGAGGCTAGGTGGTCCCTGCTGATTACCAAAGGAGAGAGAATATCCCAGAGTTGGCAAAATAAATTCTACAAAGTAAATTACTGGACAGGGGTTAGAATATTGTAACCTAATTACGTTTAAGTGTTGCCAGGAAATGTGCTCACAATCACAGTCCTCTCAGTTGAAACTTGTCTTCCACCATTTTCTTCTTCCCTGTGGCACTTAACTGCAGGTCTCTTGTATTCCAGAGCTTCTGCAGCCACTGCTGCCATCACTGCCACCACTGTCATTGTCTGCCAAAGATGGTGCTACCACCGGGAGCTGATGTTAAGGACCTTATTTTCTGCGCCATGTGTCTTCTTTTAGCCAGGATATGCCTCCATTTTTAAGTTTCATTTAATAAGAAAGCTCCCAAAGCAGGGCTGCCTCGTGTTTTTTAAATCTGCCCTATTTTTGGCAAAAGTGCTGTCACTGTTCTTCCTCCTGTCACACACTTTTTAAAACTCAGGCTGGAGTGTCCCAAGACCTGGGCCAAAGAACAAACTAAGTGGTAGACACTGCAACTGGTGCTCTATTCAGTTTTACCTTTCTTTCTCACGCTATCCATCCAAACCTGTCAGCCTCCATTCTTTTTTCCATAGGATGAATTCTTTCCCAGAAGTCACTAAAGAGACTACCCCACCACTCCTCTAGATATGTCTGAATCCTATGCTAAACAGTATGTGCTTAAGCTGAGACCCCCTGCTCTATCCCATAACTGACACAATTTTCATTCAGTCATTCATACCTTATTTACTAAGCACCTCTTATGTGTCAGGCTCTATTCTAGACACTGAGGATACAGAGGTGAACACAGTGCAATCCTTGCCCTCATGGAGATTCTGTCTTGAGGGGGACAGACAACAAATAAGATATTATATAATTTGTTATTTAATTGCAATTGTGCTCTGTAGGAAAAGTATAGGCTGTGGTAACAAGATTTGATAGGAGGATCCAACCAACATTAAAGCAGCAGGAAATCTTTCTTGAGGAAGTGATACTTCTGCTGCATTCTAGAGGCTGTGGAAGAGTTAATCAGGTGAAGGGGGTTGAGGCAGAGAGATGAGATTTTCAGACAGAGGGAGCAATAGTCATCATTCGTTCATTCATTCATCCCTTCCTTTGTTCAACAAATAGTTATCGCAGACTCACAGACATAGAGAACAGACTTGTGGTTGCCAACGGGGACAGGGTGGGAGAGGGATAGATTGGGAGTTTGGGGTTAGAAGATGCAAACTATTATATAGAGAGTGGATAAACAACAAGGTCCTACTGTATAGTACAGGGAACTATATTCAATATTATGTGATAAACCATAATGGAAGAGAATATAAAACAGAATGTATACATATGTATAACTGAATCACTTTGTTGTACAGCAGAAACTAACACAACATTGTAAATCAACTATATGTCAATAAAAAATAAATAAGTAAAGGTAACCATCACGCACACAAAATAGTTATTGAACACCTACTATGTATCAGGCAAGATGTTCCAGGTGCTGGGATACAATAGTGAAAAAAACAAAGAAAACCCATGTTATGTTGCTTACATTCTAAAGAGAGAGGGGCCAAAAATAAACAACTTAAAAATGTAAAACAATTGGTATGTTAGATGGTAAGTGCTATGGAGTTCAAAAAACAACAAAGCATGATAGGGAGTGCTCATGATAGGTATTGGGAAGGGGGGTAGAGTGCAGCTTGCAAAGATCTAAGGTAGGGATGCCCCTACTACTTTCCAGAAGCTGAAAGTAGGTAAGAATGGCTGTGAGGCCAAGAGTGGATGCTTGTACTGCTCTCACTACTAGTACTATCTTCTAATTATATAGCACTTTGTTTTCATATACATCATTTCACACACTGCCCAGTCTTGCCCAGTCCTTGCCAACACAGCATAGTTGACCCTTCTTCACCAAAAGCTTTGATTCAGTGTTTTGTGGGGACCGTTTCTATGGGAACACGCCTTCAACTTTATAATGGAAGTCAAGAGAATTAGAATTTTCTTTACAGAAATGTGTTTTTAGCCAACTTTGCTGAGTTACAAGTGTGTTTGTGGAAAATAATATTTTAGAGCTTTAAATTCTAGCTGATTAGGTCAGACAAAAGTGAAAGCATGTTGGCAGGATGACCAAATGTGCAAAGGAAGAGAATTCTGATTTCCGGAGGAAGGCAATATTCAATGACTTCTGCAAAGCAGGGAAGCGGTGGATCTAGCTTTCATAGAAGGTGATATGTAGCTGAATGTTTAGAAGTCATGTCTTCTCTAACAAGTAGTCAAGTCAAAGCCCATCAGCATGTCTGTAGAGAATGAGTATATATCACATTTCCAGAATGAGTTCCTGGCACACCTGACACACTGCATGGCATTCAAAGCAAAGCACTGAGAAATAGTGTAGGTATTAGGGTTTAAAGTAGAGGAGAAGACGGAGACATTAAAGCTACTGAGCAAACATCTTTTAGTCTGGGCTTTGTCACTTACTACCTATGAGTCTGAACAAGCCTGAGCCTCAGTTTTCTTACCTGTAAAATGAGGATGGAATACACCTTTCACAGGATACTGTGAGAAATAAATGAGATGGTGAGTGTGGAAAGTATTTTAGGATAACAATAGGTACTATTTTTGAGATTTTAATATCTACCAGAAACAATTTGACATAAATTAATTCATTTAATCCTAACAACAACCCTAGGAAATTGGTACTATTATTATTCCTCCCACTTTACAAATGGGGAAACTAGGGCTCTGAGTTGTTAGGTAATTTACTCAAGGTCACACAATAAACCAGGATTAAAACTCCAGAGACCATGCTCCTAACTCTTATACTACACTGCCTAGGTAGCAATTCAAAGGGTGACGGAGTTAATGTCTCAGAAGGAGGATATGAAATCTAGCTAGTAAATGGCAGAAATAGAATCCAAACCTTGGTCTGTCTCCAAAGTCTGCGTTTTTTCACTATGCAGCTTCCTGAAAGCACATAATAATAGTAGCTGTCATTTGCTGACTGTCTATTTACCAAGCACTTTTTGTATAGTCCCACTAATCTTCGTAAGGTAGATAACCCTACAAGGTAGATATTATCCTTATCTTAAAGATGAGGAAAATGAGCCTCAGAGAGTTGTTCTTTGCCCAAAGTCACACAGTTCAGGGTTTGAATACATATCTGCTTCACACCAGAGCTTATGTCAACTGTACCTTGCTACTATCCTTGCAAAGTGTAAAGGGCACAGGTGTTCATTGTTAAAGTCAGAGTGCATGACTAGAACTCAATTGATATTATTTTACATGAGGATGGTACCAATTAGCTAATGCCTACAACATCCACCATCTGATTTAAGGTGGCACATCTGCTTATTTCTGGTATCCCCCTCCCTCCTAGTTCTTTCTCTCCTCTCCAGCATCTTTCCCTCCTTGTCTCCCTTCTCTTTCCTTCCCTACTGTCCTTTTTTTCTCTTCCTGTTTCCATTCTAACCTCCTCTCCCTCTCTATGGCCACCTAAATTCAGGCAGGGAGACATGAGGACATTTTCTGTGGGATGGGTTATCTTCAGGGTCACACCAATCCTGGAACTGAACCTCTTGTAGAGACAGTGGTCCCGGTCAGGGTGACCTCATATTAAATGAGGAGCCTGGCGATTAGCCCAACCTCATCTGGTTTTTGATAAACATGTTGACTGACTGAGCTAGGCTCAAGAGGGAACCAACTTCTTTGGAGATATGGGGCCATGGCTGTTATAAAAGTATACATAAAATCTTCAGCTCATTCACTTATTTAGACATTTTATTCTTCAAATGTAAGTGCCTAGTACTGTCTGAAGAATGGAGAGACAAAGAGAAGGAAGCAAGGTTCCTGCCTTCAAGGAGATAGGAATTCTCAGTTCAGTGTGAGAGTGGACACATGCCCAAATATTTGTAATACACTAAGATAAGTACTTTAATAGAGATTTATACTATATTAGGTACTGTAAGAGCTCAGAGGAGATAGCCACTCATTCTTTTAGGGAAGGTATGAAGAGTCAGGGAGGCCTTTGGTAAGGAGGTGGCATTCAACTAGGCCTTGACAGGTGAGCAGCAGATCACCAAAGGAGGGAAGGCCGTACCAGGCAGAACAAAGCACTCTTGCAAAGGCATAGAGGCATGAAAGAACACACAGCTTCTGGTAATAGCAAGTCGTTCAGTATTTCTGGTAAATGTTCAACTGCATCACTTACCAACTATGTGACTGGGCCAAGTCACTTGCCCCTCTTGGCTCGGTTGCTCTTCTGTTAAATGGTAAGTATAATGCTAATGATCATTTTCTTCACTAAGATTGTATGAGAAGCAAATGAAATGGTTAATATGGAATTCTGGCATCATGAGGAGGTGTGAATTTAGTCATTCTTTTCAACCTTTAAAGGCTATGTGATAGTAGATGTGAAATAAATTTATAAATTGTAAAGCACCATACAAGTGTGCATTGGTATTATTATAAATCTCATGGGCCAAAACTGCAGCACCACAGGAAAGCTCAAGAGTTTAGTTTTCTTTTTCTGACTTACTTCACTCTGTATGACAGACTCTAGGTCCATCCACCTCACTACAAATAATTTTGTTTCTTTTTATGGCTGAGTAATATTCCATGTATATATGTGCCACGTCTTCTTTATCCATTCATCTGTCGATGGACACTTAGGTTGGTTCCATGTCCTGGCTATTGTAAATAGTGCTGCAATGAGATAGGGAGGGTGGGAGGGAGATGCAAGAGGGAGGAGATACGGGGATATATGTATACGTATAGATGATTCACTTTGTTATACAGCAGAAACTAACACAACATTGAAAAGCAATTATACTCCAATAAAGATGTTAAAAAAATGGTTCTGATGAACCTAGGGGCAGGAAAAGAATAAAGATGCAGATGTAGAGAATGGACTTGAGGACACGGGGAGGGGGAAGGGTAAGATGAGATGAAGTGAGAGAGTGGCATTGACACATATCCACTACCAAATGTAAAATAGATAGCTAGTGGGAAGCAGCTGCATAGCACAGGGAGATCAGCTCGGTGCTTTGTGACCACCTAGAGGGGTGGGATAGGGAGGGTGGGAGGGAGGGAGATCCAAGAGGGAAGAGATATGGGAACATATGTATATGTATAGCTGATTCACTTTGTTATACAGTAGAAACTAACACACCATTGTAAAGCAACTATACTCCAATAAAGATGTTTAAAAAAAGAGTTTAGTTTTCAATCACAGTGTTCAGCCACCTGACTCCAAGCCCTCCTCCAGTCAGTTTGTTGCTGGGACTCCCCACTCCATCCCCTCACCCCCATGGCTACTTTTTATTAGTTTATGTGGGGGGATATATGAGCAGTACTATTTCCCTGTACCCAACCTCCATCCTATTCTTACCTTCTTAGCTTTTTGCCCCTGGGCCCCAAAGGGAAACATATATCCTTCCACTTTCCCCTCCTTACTCCACTCTCTGCTACTTCATTCCAGGAGTTTCAGGCAGCCTTTAACTCTACTGCTTTATTCAAGCATCTTAATTGCAGCATCTGGGACCCAGGATTGTAAGTTCCAAAGTCCTACTCACAGTGTCTCCCAGAGTGGGGGTGGTGGTGTATGTCCAGGGGACACCATGCAAACAAACTTCCTGGTGGTCTGCCTTAACCTCCTGGGATTTGTTATAGAATAAAGAGTTGGGTTACTCTTGTTTTTTAAAGGGTTGGTAGTTAGATAGAATTTGGTAATTAGGCATGTTTTATTCTGATCCATGAAATGGGCAGTATATATGTGCCCTGGGTAATTAATATTGTTTCACGGGAAGCCCAAAGAGAAAGAAAGTTTCTGGAAAAAATGGTAGGCTTTCTTGGATGAGTCCATGCTTCTAAGTTCTACTGAGGTAATGGACTCTTTAACTTATCTGGCAGTAGTCCTTCAGTCACACCTACCTGCAGATGGTTATATCTGACCCCATAAATGTCATATGTATATGTTTCCTTTCTGGATAGACACAAAGCTCATAACGGGCAATATCTATATCTTGTGGGTTTATGTATCTCCATACCAGGCCTAGCCTAGCATTTGGCACATAGGGGGTCAATTAACTGAATGAACGAATGATAGATAGATGGGTAGATAGATAGATACTTGAATAATAATTTACTTGAATAGTAAATACTTAAATAAATCAGTAAATGCTAAGGGAGAAAGTATAGGTTGAATTGGTAATTCTCAAGAAATCCTTGCTGTTTGGATTATAATACTTGTGCCTCCTTGTGAAAGGGGAGCTAATACTTTCCCAGAGGCAGGCACTTATTCTAAATCATAACTCTGATAGTTAGGTAGCACGTTGTTGCCCCAAGCCTGCCTTCCACAGCTTCTTCCCTCTATGCCAGAAGTAGAAAGTAAATTAACCATTTTAAAATGTCAACAATAACCAACTGAATACCTACTATATGTCAGTCACTGGGATAAGTAATGAATTACACAAAGATGAATAAGACATAGTCCCTGGCATTGAAGAATTTTCCCTCTGGTAAGAGAGACAGAACTGTATTCATAAATCTCTAATATAGATGGGAGAATATGCTGTGTAATGTCAAAAGAAGGGGATATTGATTTGGTCTTAGAGGATGTAGTGGGTTGAATGGTGACGCCCCCAAAAAATGATACACCCAAGTCCTAACCCCCTGATACCTGCAGATGTGAATTTATGTTTATGTGGATAAAGGGTGTTTGTAGATTTAATTAAGTGACATATCTCAAGATGGGACCATCCTGGATTGACCGGATAGGACCTAAATCCAGTGACAGGTGTCCATATAAGATGAGCAATACAGAGATACAGGCAAGAAGGTCATATGAAGATGGAGGCAGAGATTGTGGTTATGCTGCCACAAGTGAAGGAACACCAGGAGCACCAGAAATTGGAAGAAGCAAGGGAAGATCCCCCTCCAGAGCTTTGGAGGGAGCATGGCCCTGCCGACACCTTGATTTTGGATTTCTGGCCTCCACTATGAAATAATGAGTTTCTATTAAACCACCAAGTTTGTGGTAAAGTGTTGCAGGAGTCCTAGAAAAGTAATACAGGGGGATTAAAGAAAGGCATTAGAAAGGACATGACACTTCAAGGACCTTAAAGGAAGAGAAGGATTTTTTTCTTCTTTAGCTGCTGCAAAAAGCTTTATTGTTTCCATTTGGTCCAAGGCTTGGGAGAGGGCTTCAGGGTGGTTAAAAACTGCCTGGTGGCTGCAGAGACGGGCTTCAGGCAGAAGCCCTGACACCAAAGGGGCTCCTCAAAGGCCACTGGGCTCCAGAGGCTCCTAGTCATACTTGACGGTGAGCCTTTCGAAGAGATACTCGCCCAGCCCAGCCTGGGGACCAGCCAGCCTGCAGAAGTTGGTCAGGTGGTCACCTATCTTCTTGATGAGCTTCACCTCCTCATCTAGGAAGTGGCTCTCCAGGAAGTTGCAGAAATGTGGGTTTGCGCAGGCAGGACCCAGGGCATGCAGATCCAAATGGGCCTGGTTCAGGTTCTTCTTCATGTTAATGGCGGCTTCCATAGCATCCTGGGTTTTACCCCACTCATCCTGAGATGGCTTCTGCACGTTCTGGAAGACGGCATGGCCGCTGTGCTGGTTTTGCCTTTTCAAGAGACACTCGGCACCCTCACGCCTCTCTTTGGTCAATTCGCGGGAAAAGTGGCCCACGCCCTCCAGAGCCACATCGTCGAGGTCAAAATAGAAGCCCAGAGAGAGGTAGGTGTAGGAGGCCTGCAGACGCATGTTGACCAGGTGGTTGTCGGTGGCCTACACCTCGGTGGAATAATTCTGATGAATCTGGGAGCTCATGGTTGATCGGTAATAAGGAGTTAAGCTCAAAAAATGGTGTTGGCTGGTCCCGGTGACCAAGGATAGCTGAGCGGCTGACTCCGAAGGTTGCGACTGGAAAAAGGGTTGGAGGGTGGTCAGAGGCTGGAGCAAAGGGCATCCCTGGGTCTGTTCCATCCAAACACTGTTGAAGCAAGAGACAGATCAAGGGGACCACTGAGCGCACTGCCGAAGAGAAGAATTTTGATGTGCAGAAGAGCACAAAGCGAATTCCAAGCTGAGGGAACAGCATAAGGAAAGACATGGACATATTAAATGGAGAATGTCCTGTGGTTGGAGTGCCAGCTATGTAGAGCTGGAAAGATACTGGAACTATTTCATGATTATTAGCCTAGAGATTTTGACATTTTGTTATTCAGACTTTAGGAAGCCATTGAAGATTCTGAAGGTTTGAAGTAATGAGAGAGAATACCCTGTTATTTAACAAAGCTGAGGACACTCGTTGACTGCTCTGTGTGTGTGTGTTGACTCCACATTTCCTAGATGCCAATGGATTGGTTTGTATGTAGCCAAAGAGGGTGCTCAGGGAGCATTTGTGTTACATGGATGGGAACATCTCTTTTCTTGCCTTGTTCTGCACTTGCTCTTTTGAAACACATCCTCCATTCTGGGCAGGATCTAATTAGGACCACATATTTTGCTGCATAATTCCCAGTGCAATGTCCTTGGGGATTTGACATGATTGCCTATATGGATGGAGCTGGAGAGGTTAGTTCAGGGAAGGCCAGGCCTCAAATTCAACCAGAGCTTCTGTTTCCTTCCTAAAGTAATATTTTCTCACTCTCCTTTTACCTGTAGTATTTGTTCCATGATCTGAGACAGTCATTATTCACCACATTACACTATCACCATCACCATCATCACCACCATTATCAACATCAGCAGTAGGAGCAGCAGTTATGAACAGAGTAAAAGGAAGATACAACAGGAAATACTAGCGTGGATAGAAGGAAACTCATGACTTCATCAATGACTTAGGAAAGCAGAAAGGGAGATTTCAGGAACTTCTGGAATACATGCACAAGCAGACATATTTATTTTATGCTTGTATATGCCAAGCCTTTTGCCAGGTGTTTTCATACACCTTAACTCATGAACTTCTCTCTGTGAGGTAGAGATTATAATTGTTAGCCCCTTTTTACAAATGAAGAGATTGTGGCTTTGAGAAGACTCTGTAAGCCATCTAGGATTACACTATTAAGGGGCAGAACCCGAGGTCATTTGATTCAAGTCCAGTGCTTTTCTACTACAACACAGCTCAGCTTGCTTCCCTTTGCCTGGGTTGGTGGCGGTCAGGGAATGAGGTATACTCTGGGGTACCGGATTTTATATTAAGAGGAATCCTTTAAGATCCTTTCCTTAAAGGAGAACAGGGAACCATGTCCAAGAAGCCTTGAACCAGATGTTTCTAAGGCTAGTTGAGCTCAGTCTGACTGGGTCTCTACTCTAAGGCTACTGTTCAAACTACAAGACTACATTGCAGTTTCCAACAGTGTACATTTGGCACTACTAATACCTCCCACACTAAATAAGGCCTGTGAGTCCGTGCCTGAGAGAAAGATCACACTGTGCAGGGCAGTCTGATGGTGCCCAACCCAAGGAAGCTCAAAACCCACATCACACGTTCCATACATTATCTGCAGAACACAGAATGCCCAGCCGCATGATGGAGAGCTGCATTTCACTGTGGGATCTGGTTAAAGATGCCTGATGATCTCTGTCCATGGTCCTGCTCTAAGTCTGGACACACTCACCACCCACCAACACCCCTACTACCACCTTGCTTAGGCCCTCCTCAGTGCTGCTAGGCCACAAACATTTGACCTGTGCCTTCATCTGGGGCTTCTTCAATGGCCCTTGGCAACTGAAGATGAAAATGGTTTTCTCCAGACCTCAGTTCCCTAACCTTGAGTCATGCAGCCTGTCCCAGCATGTTTCAAAGGCTCATCCTGAGAAAGTGCTCAATGGGAGAAGCTGTCCTTGCCTAGGCTGGCTTTGAACACAGCAGCTGAGCATGCTGAGAAAATGGGGGCAGGACACCCCAGACACACTTAATTGGAACCAGCACTTAACTCATTTGGCTTTGATTTATGGGCCCAGATGTTACAACTCAGCTCTACCTTCAAAGAACAATGAATTCAAGCAAAGGGTTTTGTTTGTTTATTTGTTTTAAGGCTTCAAGGAAGGGAATGTCCACAGTGGGGCATTGTTTTTTAATAAATTGTCATGAACAAATGACATGATGTATGTGAACGTCCATCATAAATCACAAATGTTCATCATTGTTATCATCTAAACACTAAGGTTCAGTGCCTCGTCTAGCTACCTAATATGTGACCATGACCTTTATTTTCCACGTTTATAAAGTAGAGAGTGAGAATTCAAGGATAAAATGTCCTAGAGTTCCAAAGCCTTCCCAGTCTGGCCCCATTCAACCCATCCAAATTTGGCTTCCTCCTTGGAGCAAGCCCTGGCTCCAGCCATGATGTTCATGTCACTGATTCCCAAATACATTGCTCACCATTCCTCTTCAGCACTTCCTCAGCTCATGCTCTTCTCACTGCCTAGCAAGTCCTACTTCTCCCCCAGGGACACCCCTACCTGGCACATGCCCTGGGGAACCCCAAACTCCTTTGGCCTCCTGACCAAAAAGGCCCTGACTTATTCTCACCTCTCACTCAGCCCTCATTCTGCACTGCCTGAGAGTATTGCTCTCCTGTGTTTCCATCCCTAGGCTAATAGACTTTAGGCTTCTTTGAGGTAAAGACTATGTCTTTAGTTGTCTCTGTTTTCTCCTCCTGAGACCTAATACAGGGTCCCAAACAAACACTAACTGAATAACTCATAAATGAAGATTCCCTTGCTCCTCCTAGGGTTACTGAAAGAAAAAAAGTGACATGTCTGTCTATTGTCAGGAGGGAGAGAGCTATAGTTTTCTAATGCTATTTACGACAAAGGAGGGAAGTATTGAGGCAATTTGTCAGTTCCATTATATTTAATGGGAGCCCTCAATGTGCTGGGTGCTGCCCCTCAAATATTTAATGGGAGCCCTCAGTGTTCTGGTACTGCCCTTCAAACACGAGGAACAGCTAATGCTGGTTTCAATTCACTGCCCTCTCAAATCTGTACCCCCCCCCCGAGTTCCTTTGGTCCATTCTTTGGAATTTGCAAGGGAAAGGTGCCATAAAGTCCCAGCCAGAGGCCATTATTATGATGGTTATATAGTCTCTGGGCACAATGGTGGTACATTATATGAAAAATAATATGGTAGTTTCCTCCCTTGTATATGCATGTGATACTGCGATAATGTTATTCTGTCATTCACCTTATTTTATCCCTGTGGGCTAAGGTAGAAAACAAATTTGAGCTGAAAAACATCCTATGTCTGTCCTCAGCATAATGGAGAGAAACTTTCTGGGTCCAACTCCAGGAAAGAAGCACCTCTTATGTCCCCAAAGTTTCCAGACACTATAGTTCCCTTCACTGGGAACAGGCTGAATTGTGGGACTGTTAGGGAGTATGGCAGGCTAAAAAATCACAATACCCATGGCACTTGCTTGGCATCTGAAAGGCTGTGACCATTTTGGAACACCAGTTCCAGAGGCTAAGAATCATCCAGGCATGCAACATGGAAATAATGGAGGAGTTAAATATTTTCCCCAAAGAGAAATTCCAGTAAGCTCTTTTTAATCTTGCTATCAAGCTCTATTAGCCAGTGAATAAAGAGATTATTCTCTCCATTTCTGCCATAGAGAAACTGAAAGTCAGAGAGGTTCAGTGCTTTGTTGAACATTATACAGTTTGTCAACAGCAAAATTAAAGTCAAAACCAAAGATTCTGGGTCCTAGTCTCATACTCCTTCATTATTCCACTTTGCCCCAATGGACATGCTACAACTGACTGCTAAATAGCAGGGGCTAGTTGTTCCCAAATGGCACCTTCTTGTATTGAAGTCTTATGGTGACTCTCTCCTTTAGATCTACCTTATAGGGAAAACACTATGTAAGAGATCCTTTGTTACATTTTTAGTCAATAAAACCCCAGGGAAAGGGGCAATGTGAGCTAAGACAAGGCAGCTAAGACAGCTGCGTTGACCTGAGTTCCACTTCAGACAAGGCAAAGAATGTAGTGAAAATCTGATCAATGCCTTATATTCAGTGCCTCTGTTGTGCTAGGCACTGTGCTCAGACATAGGTACCAAAGTTATAAGTACCTGCTTTCAAGTGAAATCAGTATCTTGAAGATATCCCTGTTCATTTCAGCATTATTAACAACAGCCAAGATACGGAAACAACCTAAATGTCTGTCGATGGATGATTGGATAAAGAATTACACACACACACACTCACACGCACACCTACACATTCACAATGGAATATTATTCAACCTTACAAAAGAAGGAAATCCTGCCACTTGTGACAACATGGATAAACCTGGAGGACATTATCCTAAGTGAAATTAGCCAGAAACTGAAAGACAAATACTGCATAATCTCACTTACATGTGGAATCTAAAAAAGTTGAACTCAAAAATGGAATAGAGCGGTGTTTGGTAGGGGCTGGGTGTGGAGGAAATGGGGAGCTATTAGTCAAAGGGTATATAGATTCAGTTATACAGGATGAGTAAGTTCTTAAAATCTAGGGTACAGCATGGTAACTATAGTTAATAATACTGTATTTTATAGTTGAACTTTGCCAAGAGATTTGATCTTAAGTCTTCTCACCACACCAAAAAGGAAACAAAATCATAACTATGTGAGGTGTTGGATGTGTTAATTATCTTGATTGTAGTAATCATTTCAAAATGTATACCTATATTAAAATATCACATTGTCCACCTAAATATATACAATTTTTATCTGTAAAGTTTAAAAGTACCTGCTCTCTCCTCTATAGGTGAACAGTCTAGAAAGGGAAGAAGACACATAAGCAGACAGCGTCAGTATCATATGCTGAGTATAGTGATTAAGGTAAACATGGGTGCTGTGGGAGCATAGGGGAGGACACTCAGGCTAGCCTACAGGTAGGAATGGAGCCTCAGAAGTTTTCTTGGAGTAACTACAACTAACAATAGTGCCTGGCATATTGAAAGCACTCAATAAAAGTTATTTATTATTACTATGACAATAGACATTATTGCTGCCCTCAGGGAGCTCGTAGTCTAGTAAGAGAGAATATATCAATACATAACTATAATTTCATGCTAAATGGTCTGCTTGAGAAGAGAGAAATGGATAATAGCCCATATTCAACGAACGCCACCTATGTGCCAAGCCCTGTTCTAAGGACATTATGTATATTCCTCCATTTAGTTCCCACAACTACCCTGTGTTTAATTCCATTTCCCTTAAGTATAGGTGAGGCAACTGAGGCACAGAGAAGTAAAGTAACTTGCCTAAAGCCAAGTTAGTTACAACTAATGAATGGCATTAAGTAGTCACATACGAGAAAGGAAAAAAAAGCAGCCCCTTACATCTGAAACCTTGCTTGGCACTCACAGATAGGACACAAACCTGTTGTTCTCCTGCTGGACATAAACAATCTCACAAAATACCCACAGCAGACAATGTTACTCTGAGAACATCAAAAAGTGAGACAAAGCAAAGCTGCTTCATAATTTAGTCTAAGCACAGACAAAAACAAGGTCACTGTGCCACCCACAAAAGCTTAATTCTCACTTTAGTCTTCCTTCCTTATAGATAGGATTTATTAAGGTGCTCAGTCATAGAATTGCCCTTCCTTTCTGATAGCATTCAATATAGAATGAACCCCTACTTTCTTAGACTCTCCCCCAAATTACCCAGCCAAAGCTCAAATCCTGTAATAAGTCCTTTCTACCACGCTTTTACTAAGACACCTCATAGTTTCCTATTGTATAGTCTCCTAGTTCTGTCATAACAAAATACCACAGACTGAGTGGCTTCAAAATATTTCTCACAATTCTATGGAGGATAGAAGTCCAAGATCAAGGTGTTGGCACATTTGGTTTCTCCTGAGACTTCTCTCTTTGTCTCGCCGATGCCTGCCTTCCTGCTGTGTCCTCACATGGTCTTTTCTCTGTACTCATGTGCCCCTAGTGTCTCTTAGTGTGTCAGAATTTTCTCCCTTTATAAGGGCACCACTCATATTGGATTTGGGCTCACCCTAGACACCTCATTTTAACTTAGTCACCTCCTTAAAGACCCAACTCCAAATACATTCTGAGGTATTGGGTGGTTAGGGCTTCAATATGTGAATTTGGGAGGGGTCACAGTTCAGCAGTTACCCTTATTTTTCTTCACATTTATCCCAGTGACTGAAAGATGCAAATGTATTTGCACAGGGCCTGACACATGCAAGATAAAGAAGATATTGCTTTTATTCTCAAGATATGTATATCTAACTTGTTTATGGCTCAATTTTCTCACCTGTAAAACAGGAATAATAAAATTGTGTTTGTTGTGAGGCTTAAATAAAATAATTCATGTAAATTGCTTAGCATAGTATCTGGCACATAGTAGGGACTCAAAAAATATCAATTACTTGAAGACGAGCTATTATTTATAGATGAGTTTCACAGACATAAATGAGAAGGAGAAATACAAACATATGCAGGCTGAACAATATACTGCTTAATAACCAAAAGATCACTGAAGAAATCAAAGAGAAAATTTTAAAATACTTAAAAACAAATGACAGTGAAAACATTATGATGCAAAACCTACGGGATGCAGCAAAAGCAGTTGTAAGAGGGAAGGTTATAGCAATAAAATCCTGCCTTAAGAAACAAGAAAAGTCTCAAATAAACAACCTAACCTTACACCTAAAGTAATTAGAGAAAGAAGAACAAGAAAACCCCAAAGTTAGCAGAAGGAAAGAAATCATAAAGATCAGATCAGAAATAAATGAAAAAGAAATGAAGGAAACAGTACCAAAGATCAATAAAACTAAAAGTTGGTTCTTTGAGAAGATAATATTGATAAACCATTAGCCAGACTCATCAAGAAAAAAAGGGAGAAAACTCAAATTAATAGAATGAGAAATGAAAGAGAAGTAACAACTGACACTGCAGAAATACAAAGGATCATGAGAGATTACTACAAGCAACTATATGCCAATAAAATGGACAATCTGCAAGAAATGGACAAATTCTTAGAAAAGCACAACCTTCCGAGACTGAATCAGGAAGAAATAGAAAATATAAACAGACCAATCACAAGCACTGAAACTGAGACTGTGATTAAAAATCTTCCAACAAACAAAAGCACAGGACCAGATGGCTTCACAGGCGAATTCTATCAAACATTTAGAGAAGAGCTAACACCTATCCTTCTCAAACTCTTCCAAAATGTAGCAGAGGGAGGAACGCTTTCAAACTCATTCTATGAGGCTATGTCACCCTGATACGAAAACCAGACAAAGATATAACAACAAAAAAGGAAACTACAAGCCAATAACTCTGATGAACATAGATGCAAAAATCCTCAACAAAAAACTAGCAAACAGAATCCAAAAGCACATTAAAAGGGTCATACACCATTGGGCTTCCATGGTGGCGCAGTGGTTGAGAGTCTGCCTGCCAATGCAGGGGAAACGGGTTCATGCCCCCGTCCAGGAAGATCCCACATGCCGCGGAGTGGCTGGGCCCGTGAGCCATGGCCGCTGAGCCTGTGCATCCGGAGCCTGTGCTCCACAACGGGAGAGACCACAACAGTGAGAGGCCCGCGTACCGCGGGAAGAAAAAAAAGGGTCATACACCATGATCAAGTGGGGTTTATCCCAGGAATGCAAGGATTCTTCAATATATGCAAATCAATCAACGTGATACACCACATTAACAAATTGAAGGAGAAAAACCATATGATCATCTCAATAGATGCAGAGAAAGCTTTTAACAAAATTCAACGCCCATTTATGGTAAAAACCCTGCAGAAAGTAGGCATAGAGGGAACTTTCCTCAACATAATAAAGGCCATATATGACAAACCCACAGCCAACATCGTTCTCAATGGTGAAAATCTGAAAGCATTTCCATTAAGATCAGGAACAAGACAAGGTTACCCACTCTCACCACTCTTATTCAACACAGTTTTGGAAGTTTTAGCGAAAGCAATCAGAGAAGAAAAGGAAATAAAAGGAATCCAAATCGGAAAAGAAGTAAAGCTGTCACTGTTTGCAGATGCCATGATATTATACGTAGAGAATCCTAAAGATGCTACCAGAAAACTACCAGAGCTAATCAATGAATTTGGTAAAGTAGCAGGATACAAAATTAATGCACAGAAATCTCTTGCATTCCTATGCACCAATGACGAAAAGTCTGAAAGAGAAATTACGAAAACACTCCCACTTACCATTGCAGAAAAAGAATAAAATACCTAGGAATAAACTTACCTAAGGAGACAAAAGACCTATATGCAGAAAACCATAAGACACTGATGAAAGAAATTAAAGATGATACAAACCGATGGACAGATATACCATGTTATTGGACTGAAAGAATCAACATTGTGAAAATGACTCTACTATCCAAAGCAATCTACAGATTCAATGCAATCCCTATCAAACTACTAATGGCATTTTTCACAGAACTAGAACAAAAAATTTCACATTTTGTATGGAAACACAAAAGATCCTGAATAGCCAAAGTAATCTTGAGGAAGAAAAATGGACCTGGAGGAATCAGGCTCCTGGCCTTCAGGCTATACTACAAAGCTACAGTAATCAAGACAGTACGGTACTGGCACAAAAACGGAACTATAGATCAATGGGACAGGATAGAAAGTCCAGAGATAAAGCCATGCACATATGGTCACCTTATTTTTGATAAAGGAGGCAAGAATATACAATGGAGAAAAGACAGCCTCTTCAATAAGTGGTGCTGTGAAAACTGGACAGCTACATGTAAAAGAATGAAATTAGAACACTCCCTAACATCATACACAAAAATAAACTCAAAATGGATTAAAGACCTAAATGTAAGGCCAGATATTATAAAACCCTTAGAGGAAAACATACGCAGAACACCCTATGACATACATCACAACAAGATCCTTTTTGACCCACCTCCTAGAGAAATGGACATAAAAACAAAAATAAACAAGTGGGACCTGATTAAAATTAAAAGCTTTTGCACAGCAAAGGAAACCATAAACAAGATGAAAAGACAACCCTCAGAATAGGAGAAAATATTTGCAAAGGAAGCAACTGACAAAGAATTAATCTGCAAAATTTACAAGCAGCTCATGCAGTTCAATATCAGAAAAACAAACAGCCCAATCCCAAAATGGGCAGAAGACCTAAATAGATATTTCTCCAAAGAAGATATACAGATTGCCAATAAACACATGAAGAATGCTCAACATCATTAATCATTAGAGAAATGCAAATCAAATCTACAATGAGGTATCACCTCACACCAGTCAGAATGGCCATCATCAAAATATCTACAAACAATAAATGCTGGAGAGGGTGTGGAGAAAAGGGAACCCTCTTGCACTGTTGGTGGGAATGTAAGTTGATACAGCCATTATGGAGAACAGTATGGAGGTTCCTTAAAAAATTAAAAATAGAACTACCATATGACCCAGAAATCCCACTACTGGGCACATACCCTGAGAAAACTATAATTCAAAAAGAGTCATGTACCACCACAATGTTCATTGCAGCTCTATTTAAAATAGCCAGGACATGGAAGCAACCTAAGTGTCCATCAACAGATGAATGGATAAAGAAGATGTGGCACATATATACAATGGAATATTACTCAGCCATAAAAAGAAACGAAATTGAGTTATTTGTAGTGAGGTGGATGGACCTAGAGTCTGTCATACAGAGCAAAGTGAGCCAGAAAGAGAAAAAGAAATACCGTATGCAAACACATACATATCAAATCTTAAAAAAAAAATGTTATGAAGAACCTAGGGGCAGGACAGGAATAAAGATGCAGACCTACTAGAGAATGGACTTGAGGACATGGGGAGGGAGAAGGGTAAGCTGGGATGAAGTGAGAAACTGGCATGGACTTATATACACTAGCAAATGTAAAATAGATAGCTAGTGGGTAGCAGCCGCATAGCACAGGGAGATCAGCTCGGTGCTTTGTGACCGCCTGGAGGGGTGGGATAGGGAGGGTGGGAGGGGGACACAAGAGGGAGGAGATATGTATATGTATAACTGATTCACTTTTTTATAAACAGAAACTAACACACCATTGTAAAGCAATTATACTCCAAAAAAGATGTAAAAAAAAATGAGAAGGAGAAAGGACTAGAGCGTTCCAAGCAGGTGGAGTGGCAAAACAGAAGGCATGGAGATGAGGAATTGTAAAAGGGCCCCGTTTACCGCTCAATGATGAAAGACCCAAGGAGAGTGCCTCAAACTTGAAAAGGCAACCCAGACCTTGTTGGCACTGAGATATCTAGAAGTATGATATTTCATACTTTGCCAGGGAAAGGGAAACAGACCCCTCCCAACCTGTGCTATTTCTGGGGAAGGGTTATGTGACAGGCCATAGAGGTTCTGTTGAGGGTGACTGTGAGAGTTGCACATAACAGGTCTCAAAGTCTGAGCTTTGGCAGCAAAATGAGGCTGCAGCTGTGGCAGCAGATAAATTTGAAATTGGGCCCTGCCAGACTGGAGAAGCTGTGCTGTGGTAATGGCTTGCTGGAACAAGTGCACACAAAGTAGCTTAGTTTTACCCCTTCTGATCTAGCACTAGCCTTTCCATCTTTTGCCCTGGCTCCTAGTGGTGGTGACTCAGGGGATTAGGCCCCAACATTACACCCAGAGCTCCAGGAGTGCTGAATGGTCCCTTCTAAGTTGCTCTCAAATCCCTTGCTGTTTCCTGTTGGTTCCCAGGAATTCTGAAGGAAAATGACCACCTAAGGGATTTCTCTATGACAGCAGTCAGGCACATCCCATATCCTTCCAGGCACATTCACGTTTCCTTCTTCTCTCCTTCTTTATTCCAAAAAACCCCTCACCCTTCTCCAGTTCTCTGGGGAATGTCCCTTCATCCAACCCTTCCAACACAACCCACCCTACTGGGGGCCTAGACTCTGAAGTTAAGGGTAGGTAGAGGTTGAATGGTTAGACGCTTGGTGGAAGAAGCCATTGCAATATTCTTCCCCAAACTTCAGAGCGCCCTCTCGGTACACATAACTACCCTAAAAGGCGTGGGAGAGTGATGTCCAGCTGCGTGTCTGCTGGGGGTGGAACGCATCACTGGCGCGGTGGACTGGGCTGGCTGCAAGAATGCGGGGTGGGGGGTGGGGGTGGGGAAGGGGGTGCGCGCCCTTTATGACAGGTGGCCGCGCAGTGCGCGCTCCCGGGCGCCTGAGGGGAGGGAGGGACAGACGGACAAAGTGGGAGGGGGCACATGGGAAGGGACCGTAAAGAGGGTAAAGAGAGCACGGGAGGAAAAAAAGAGGGCTGTGGTGGGGAAGGGAGGTAGAGGGGGGATCGCGTCCAGCAAGAACAGCCCTGTTGGAGGAAACAATGGCAGGGGCAATAGCGATGGTGGCAGCCGAGGCAGTCCCACTCTGGGCACCTTTCTGAATGGGCAGAGGCAGATCAGGAAGAAGAGGAGACCAGGCAGCGCCCGCAGAGGCTCTGAGAAAAGCGGCGCGGGAGGAGAAGGGGGAGGAGGAGGAGGTGGAGAAAGGCCGGGGGGGGGGGGGAGGAGTGGGCAAGAGACAGGGGGAGAACCCGGGAAGGAAAACCAGTAGCAGCAGCAGCAGCAGCAGCAGCAGCAGCAGCAGCAGCAGCAGCCACCGCCACAGCAGTAGCAGTAGCAGCAGTAGCAACATTTAGCAATAGCTTTAACAGCGATAGCGACAGTAGCAGCCGCCCTCCTTCTCTCTCCTTCCCGCGGACGGCCACAGCGACCGCACTAAGCAAGGCTCCAGCGCCGCGCGCGCAGCCCGCTAGTGAGATAGCTCCGGCCCGAGCAAGCGGAGGTGCACGCTGAGAGCCGACTCCAGGAGCAGCCGGCGGCCACTGAGGCGCTGAGTTTCAGGGCCAGAACCTGATAGCTCTGAAGCCATCTAGCATCGCCGCAGCGGCGGCGCCTGAGGGAGACAGTCGCGTCCACCTGGCGGGCCCGGCGCATGGAGCTGAGGCAGAGGCGGCGGCGGCGGCGGCAGCAGTAGCAGCAGCGGCGGCGGGGGCAGCTCGAGCAGCTGCGGCGACGGCGGCAGCCCAGCCTTGACTGCGGCTGCTCTAGCCCCAGCGGCCGCTGCTTGAGCCCGCCGGCAGCGTGCACCTCGGGAGTCGGCCCGGGAGGTGAGTATGAGCGCTGCCATCCAGCCCCCTGGCCTTCTCGCCGGCTTCTCGGTTGATGCAGGGTGGCGGCGGCAGGGGGTGGAACGAATTGGGGGAAGCCGAGCGAGAAGAGGAAGGGAAAACAGAAGGGAGGACGTCTGTGTGAGAATGGCGTGCGTATGTCTGTATACGAGGGAGTGAGGCCGCGAGGGCGAGAGATCCCGGCTAGCCCTGACAGGCACTGCAATCTAGGAAAGGCCTCTGTGCTTGCGCCGGCGTGTGTGGGGTGGGGGTGGGGGGGAGGGGAAACGAGCGGGCTGGAGCCGCCGGGCTCAGAGCCGGGCGGCTGGGGCCAGCTTAGTGCCGCTTCCCTTCAGGCCGGCTTCCAGGAGATCCTGTCTGGGGAACGGGCACTAACACTGCACGCTCCGGCGGGAGCGGGCAAACGCACGCGGCGGCGGCGACCGGGCGTCAGGGCCAAAGCGGCAAAGGTGCGAAGCGCCGTCGCCGGCGGCTCCCATGCGCGCTGGGCTGCCCTGGCGACCACAGAGCGCCCCTGAGCACGCGCCACCCGACCAAGGCCGCGGGCGGGTCTAAGTTGGGGGCCTACCGAGCCTCACCCGGCTTGTCACCTTTGCATAATTGGCCCACGGCCCCTTCCCGCTCTCGGTGGCAGGCGAATCGACGCTTTCCTGCGTGGCTTCTGGCGCTTCGCTCTGCCGCGCCCCGCAGCACACGTCCGCTCCGCTCTCGCACACCCGGTGGGGCGGGGAGGCCGCGAGCCCGCTCGGGGAGCGGGGCCAGGCTCCGGGAAAGTGTGGAAAACGCGCTGCTGAGTTGGCGCCGTTCTGCTGAGGAATCCAGTGGTTTCAGCATGACTGCTTCTGTCTGTCTGATCCGTGAGGGACCGAATAACCCGCTCAAGGTTTTCTGTCTTTTTTAGAAGTTAAAAAAAAAATTGGCATACCCATTTCGACACCAGCACATTTGATTTTCTTTGAGCTTCTGCATTTTGGAATAAGTGGGTTTCGTATTTTGCTTCTGGGTTTTGGCTCCCAGCATATTGTTGAATTCTGTGCACAGCAATATACTTAGCTCTGTGGCCTTTTCCTAACATTCCATTTTCTACACTGTTATCTGAAAAGACATGATTTGTGTGTAGGGCTGCCAGGGCTGTTTTTAAAAAGCATCTAAAGCACTTTAACCTGGGATTTTAATATCTCCTTGGTTGTTTTTGGTGGAGGAGCAGGGTGTGCTGATAGTTGGTGAGATATTTTGCTTGGTGAGCAAAGGTACTCCATGGTTTTTTGTGAACTATAGAGATCATTTGGGTTTCGGGGAATGAATCTCCCTTACATCTTTTACACATAGGGTAACATGACCAAATGTTTTATTTACAGCCATGACGTTCTCATGGCTGAGGAGAATTTACACTTATTTAAAACATATTTTTAGAAGGGAACAAAAAAGGCCTAAGTAACTGTCATTTTACATATTAACTGGGAAACCGGCTAATCAAATAAAACTGGCTGAGTGTCTGAAACTCTATCCCAGTGAAATATGTGGCTGTGAATATAATTAACCATCTGTCTAGTGAGCAATTTAAATTTGGGCTGGTACATTTTTATTACAGTGTCTAATTTCTGGAAGACTTGGACATTTTACCCAACAGTAACAACAAAAACGTAGTCACTTACTAGGTCAAAGATTCACTTGTGTGATGGTGGGATTTCCCTTCCTCTTTCCCACACCTCATCTCTACTAGTCCCCATACTCCCTGACCTGGGAGGTCAAAACAAACCTCTTGCTTTTGCAAATGGCATATTTACAGTAGAGGAACTCAAACTAGGCATGGCAGCTAGTAATTAGACATTTTTGTTTCTTGGAAATACCTTCCAATATTTTACCTCCCACAGAACCTAGATAAATTGCATGCATTTGAGTTGAAAAAATATAATTCTTTGTGCACATGTGTTCAGATGGAGTAGGGTGATTCAACAAAATTTGTCTTGAAATTTCATTCTGTTTACTTTCTCTTATTCTAATTATCCACAGCTCTCCCCTAGCTGTCCCAACTGCCCTTCCACACCCCACAGACACACACTCACATACAAAAAAAAACATATCCTTTTGTCCTTATAGCCAGTTTTTTAGGTTAACAATATTCAGATCTGTGATTTTAACAGTATGATGAGAAACTGCTTTTTTTGAGGGGGAGTCAACAGTGTAAGATAGCATAACATGAAAAGACATCGTACATATTGTTAAAATGTTCCCTATGATGTGATTTTAACCAAAAATTTATTATGAGGGAAAAAAGAAATAGATTTTGGGTAAAAAGAAATAGATTTTGGGTGGAGATGAAATGGCCCTGGGAAGATTAGATTTCAGAGACCTCCACCAAATAGCTGTTGTTAACAACACAATGTAACATAACATAACATAATTAAAATGAACCACGGATTGACTGTGCAGTGAGCTAGAGAAAGTCATTTAAAGGAAAATGCTTTTAAAACAAATATTTGGCTAAATAAAAGCTCTGATAAATGGGTAACAATTATGTAAGCACATGGTAGAATTTGACATATGTCAAGTCTGTTAAATAAATCAACCTGTTCAGTGAATAAATATTCGATGCATCAATGCATTTTAAAACACGCACACACACACAAGCAAACCTATTACACCCTGTTGCCAAAGTCAAACAAGTGCAGAACACTGCCGCTTTCTTTCTGTTTTACCCAATCTGTCTCTCTTCCCTTTTCCTTTTTTTCCACAATTGTCTGATTACCTGTAAACTACCCAGTGAGCAGAGAGAGCTAAAGATGTGGTGGTGTTGCCTGTGTTTAGGAGGTGGGAAAAGAGAGATGAGAAAAGTGATAAGGGCTGGATTTTAAACACATATGCTCATGGCTTTCTGACACAATCACCGGTGGAAATCCCAGTCTCACAGAAGTATTTGCTTAGGAGACGGACTAGCCTAACCAAAGAATCATTGATTGCAGTTTCTGTGCTCCTAAGTCCAGGTCTAGTGAATACTTTCTTTTTCTCCAAACCCTTTGCTAGGGAACGTGTTCCTTTTGGTCTCATTTTATGTAGATAAGCACTATGGCTTGATGTCTTTCCCTCTCTTGTTCTCTGGTGGAAAAAGGACTGATGTCTTCAGGGCCAACTACTATGCACATAATCTTAATTTTTCTAAAAGGAGCTTCAATAAGTCATCTTCTCCATCTTCAGTAAGATGATTTTGACATAAGCAATTATCTACTATTTTCTCAAACACCCCGAAGTCCCATTTAAAAGTTATACCTCTCTCCCTCAGTAGCCCATTTTAAGTATTACACAGCTAGCCTGAGCAAGAAGTTGCTCCTAATGTTTAACCTGAGGAGGTGTAGAGGTTAGAGACCAAGATTATACTGTGGGCCTGACTACTAGAGTAGTGCCAAGCTATCTTCCATTGACAACAGGCATAGAGATGCATTTTGTTTGGGGGAAGTTAAAGCATTTCCTCTAAGTTAAAGCATCCTAGTAAGTAGGATGGTCATATGTTGTGGTTTATACCTGTTGTCCCAGCATACTTATTTCACTCTCAACTGTCCCATTTTGGACAAAAAAATTCTATGGTCACCCTAACTATAAGTCACCTTTAAATCAAAGTGTGCTTCTTGATTTGGGGAGATGGTTATATTTGTAAAACTTGCATGAGCTTTGAAGGTGTCACAGTCCCTAATCAGCTCAGTCTGTCTTTTTCCTAGCTAAGAAGTCTTTCTGGAGGTAGAATCCCAGAAATGATTCAGGCTTTGGGCTTGACGGAATTGGATTATTGGGCCTAAAGACATCCCTCCAAAATGCATTTGTGCACACACACACACACACACACACACACACACACACACACACACAGAGAGAGAGAGAGAGAGAGAGAGAGGTGTTGTCTGCATGCTGGAGAGTGGCTGATCTTACTTTTATGAAAGACTGGTAATAGGTTATAAGCTTAAAACATATCAGGAAGCATTTAGGTTTAGAAAGATCATCCTGACCATAGTTCTAAGACAAAAGAGGGTGGTACCAATTGAGGTGTGAATTCTTCTCATTTTTATTTTATTTATTTATTTATTTATTTGCCATTCCATGTGGCATGCAGCATCCTAGTTCCCCGACTAGGGATCGAACCCAGGCCCCCTACAGCAGAAGCACAGAGTCCTAACCACTGGACCTCCAGGGAATTCCCTGAATTCTTCCTTTCTTAAATTTATTTTATTGGAGTATAGTTGATTTACAATATTGTGTTAGTTTCTTTTTAGAACACGTTTTGAGAAGTACACAGGTAAATCTCTGTCCAGAATAGTTTGCATGTGGTCTTGTCAAATATACAAATAAAATTTTAATATACATATTTATATTACATATACAGTAAGTCCCCTACATACGAAACTTCAAGTTGCGAACTTTCAAAGATGTGAACATGCGTTCGCATGTCCAATCACGTAAGTTAGTTCACGTGTCTGGTGTACATTGTCACGTGCATGCATCCTCTACAAGTGGTTGTGCTTTTGTGTACTTTACTGTACAGTACTATATAGAGTACAGTAGTACAGTATCTTTATTTCAAGCCCAGGATGTCCAGAAGCAAGTGTAAAAGCAGCGGTGATGTAGCTGGTACTGCTAAGAAGTGGCAGGCAATAACGATGGAAACAAAAGTGAAAATAATTGAGAGAGACAAAAGGAAGAAGTAACTGAAGAACCGAAGAGATTCACGAAGCAGGAAATGGCAAGGGGATTTTCTTTATTTGAGGAGGCACTGTTAGTTTTGAGGCACAGGACCCAAACCTAGAATGGTACACGAAGGTTGCAGCAGCCTTTCAGAATGCAATCCAGTGCTACCGTGTCACCTATGACGAGAAAAAAAGAGCTACTACCCAGATATCACTGGATCGTTTTTTCAAGAGGGTAGATAGAATTGAATCCAACAAGGAACCAGAACATGTGCCATCAACGTCAGGCCTGAGTGAAATTGCAGTTTGCCCTCCATCTGCTATTGCTGACGATCCTTCAGCTCTACCATCTCCCACCTCCTCTCCCTCCTCCAGTCAGTAACTCTTCTTGCCTGTTCACTTGATGCCAGCTGTTGTACTGTACTACTGTACTTTGCAAGGTACTGTACTCTAAGATTAAAATGTTTTCTTTTTTGGTTTGTTTTTTATGTATTATTTGTGTGAAAAGTATTATAAACCTATTACAGTACAGTACTATATAGCCGATTGTGTACCTAGGCTAACTTTGTTGTACTTACAAACATATTGGACTTACGAACATGCTCTCGGAATGGAACTCGTTTGTATGTACGGGACTTACTGTATTATGTATATTTCCATTTGCCTTTTGTGGAATGGGCAACACTACTTTTTAAACTGCCTTCCAGTCTTAAGTGTCTGTGATTGGCTTTCATTGATCTAGGGTTAGAGTCAAAAGAGACTATGGCCCACAGGCCAAATCTGGCCTGCTATGGAAAAGGAAATAATGTAGACATGAAGAAAATGTGAAGCCATTTAGAGTTGCTTTTACAAATGTTTTCAAGCTTCCTCTTCATAACTGAGCTTTACTTAGGCCAGTGTTAAAATGAGTCTACATTTCCTGAACACATGTCTGTCAGCTGATATCTAGGGTTTGGGAGATTGTCCAGAACCTGGCGGGGTGGCAGGGGGATGACCCCAAAAGTGAAATCCACATGTGGATTTTGTTTGTTTGAGTCAAAATGTCAATAGTGATCTTTTCTTTCCTTCCTATTGCAGTAACTTAAATTTTGTGGTGCTAATAAATTCTTCCTGTCTTCCTTTCCAATATTTGCCATGTCATTCCAGGCATCCATGTGATTTATTAACCCAGAGACCAGGTCTCAGCAACTTGCTTGAACAGAGACCTGCTGTCTCTTTAGTTACTAAATAACTGGAACACATTCTGAAGAAGAGCTTTACTGAGTAGGGGAGTAGAAAAAGTAGGCCATCACTGTCTAGCTCGGTGGTTCCTAACCTTTTTTTTTTGGCATGAACCCCTTTGAAAAGATGATGAATGCCAAGGATTCTCTCTTCAGAAACGTGCTCATTTAAATATATGACACTTTCATACACTTTCAGAAAGTCCAACCATGCATTGTGAGTTAAAAACCTCTGCACTAGCCTTTGCCCAGTTGTTACAGTAATTCCTGTCACATGGCTGTCATGGTCAAGGTAACTTGAAATGGAAGACATGAAAATGACTCTTTCAAAAAAGGCTGTTATTAGTATACTTGTGGTTCACAGCTACTGTTATAAGCATTTTTCTGATTAACCTTCACAGGCATTTTTTATTATGAAAAAGAGTCACTTACACTCATTTTGACATTACTATTCTCACCAAAAACAAGTCAAGTCTAGTTTCTCCAAATCCTTGACTTGTCAACTTTCAGATTCTTAAAAATGTCTGTTCAGCACTCACCCTCCACAGATTCATTATTAATATATAAAATACATTACATAAAAGCTCACTCATGCTTACCTGCCCCCATCTCTCTCTCTTCTTCATCTCTCGCTCTATCTCTATATATTCCTCTTAGGAAACTCTTGTTAGCACTGATTGTTAAGTACAGTGATGGAGCCAGAGAGGGAGGTGGTGTCCAGATATCTTCATAAGGACGACCCTTGGGACTCATGGGCCTTTTGCAGTGTTAACCATCCTGGAGATCTAACATCATATATTAAAGGCAAAGCTCCTTAACCTCTGCAAACATGAATATATGTCACATCTGTGCCGTGCAGTTGTGATGGTAGGAACATGTGGTATTCCTATCCATGAATAAATGTTTCTTGCCTGTCTCTTTGCTTCTTTTCTTAGCAGTTTGGGGTATGGCAGAGTATGAGGGCTAATGGAATTCTAAATCTGGATGGATCTATTAATGATCATTTCTAATTCAATTCAGCAAATATTTATTGAGCATCTACTATGTGCTAAGCACTGGGATACTGGGGAAGAGAAAAGACTAAAACAGATTCTCCTGTCTTATAGAAAATTAGTTTTGTTTCTGGCTGGGTCTTTTTATCATCTTTATTAATTTACCTTACCCTTTTTCTAATTTAATGCATTTTTCTATTATTTCTATACTCTCCCTGTTAGAAAATAAGTATAAATGTCCTCTTCTAATACAGCAGGAAATTCCCTACCAAACAGTTACCTCTAGCTAAGTTGAGACAAGATTTCCAGCCTCCATGGCACAAATGTTTCTGTTCTTATTGCTGCATTGGCTTAGCAGGCCCCATTTAATAGGGAGTAACATGTTTCTTTTCCCTGCAATTCTGAGGCAAGATTTCTATCATTGATATCATTGGTGATGTGGAATTGCAGATAGCATTAGCCATGATGTGTTGACCATTGACTCAAGATTTTAGTCCTTAGTTATTGACTTCTGACTAATGAATTGAATGTACTCTGCAAAAAGCCAGTTGTCCATCTTTGAGTGGGTTAGTTTTTAACTCCTAGTTGGTGATTATATTCGTTTTCTATAGCTGCTGTAACAAATTACCAAAAACTTAGTGGTTTAAAACAACATAAATTTATTATCTTACAATTCTAGAGGTCAGGAATCTGAAATAGGCCTCACTGGGCTAAAATCAAGGTGTGAGCAGGGCTGAATTCCTTTCTGGAGGCTGTAAGGGAAACTCCATTTTCTTGTCTTCCAGCTTCTAGATTCTGCCCACATTTCTTGGTTCACGGATCCCCCTACATTCTCAAAGTTAGCAGTGGTGGATCGATTCCTTACGTTGCATCACTTCAATCTTGCTTCCATCGTCACATCTCCTTCTCTGACTCTCACTCTTCTGCCTCCCTCTTCCACTTTTAAAGACCTTGGTAATTACATTGGGTCTACTTGGATGGATAGTACAGGATTATCTCCCTATCTCAGGGTTAGTTGATTTGCAAACTTAACTCCATCTGCAACCTTAATTCCCCTTCTGCCATATAACCTAACATATTCACAGATTGTAGTAGTGACCCTACTTTGGAGGGTCATTACTCTGGCTACCACAGTGACTTGATTTTTTTTCTTTCCATTTTGAAATAATTATAGATTCACAGGAACTTTCAAAGACAGAGAGGTCCTGTGTACTTTTTACCCAATTCCCCCAATAGTTATATCTTACATGACTATAGTATAAGACCAAAACCATGAACTTGATATTAGAACAATGGGTTTGTTTAGTTCTGTGTCATTTTATCACATGTGTAGATTTGTGTACCACTACCACAATCAAGATAAAGTACTATTCCATCACCAGAAAAGATCTGTCTTGTGCTATCTCTTTATTGTTTTTTATAGTCACACTCACCCCCCTCACCTCCACTATTCCTAACCCCTGGCAATCACTAATCTTTTTAAAATATAAATCTATAGTTTTGTCACTTCAAAAAATGTTAACATAAATGGAGTCATAGAGTATGTGACCTTTTCAGGTTCGCTTTTTTCACTCAGCATAATGCCCTTGAGATCTATCCAAGTTGTCTTCTGTATAAACAGTACATGCCTTTATAATGTTGAACAGTATTCCATGGTATGCATGTATCACAGTTTGTTTAACCATACGTGTTAGGGACATTTTGGTTGTCTCCAGTTTTTGGCTATTACAAAGAAAGCTGTGCAGGCTAGTGTACAGTTTTTTGTGTGAACATGTTTTCATTTCTCTGGGGAAAATGCCCAGGGGTGTGATAACTGGGTCATATGGTAAGTATATGTTTAGTTTTGGTTTTATTTTTTTGCGATACGTGAGCCTCTCGCTGTCGTGGCCTCTCCCGTTGCGGAGCACGGGCTCCGGAAGCACAGGCTCAGCGGCCATGGCTCATGGGCCTAGCCACTCTGTGGCATGTGGGATCTTCCCAGACTGGGGCACGGACCCATGTCCCCTGCATCGGCAGGTGGACTCTCAACCACTGTGCCACCAGGGAAGCCCGTATATGTTTATTTTTTTAAGAAACTGCAAAACTCTTTTCCAGAGTTCCTGTACACAACTTATCAGTCTACTAGTATCAACATTTTACCTGTTTAAATAAATCTTACCTCTCTTTAAGTCCTTTTCTTCTCCCTCATTTAAAATATTATAGTCCTAGATATTTCCTCACTATATATTTAGAACTATATCAGACAGTGTTATAATTTTTGCTTCAACTGTCAAACATAATTGAGAGAACTCAACAGGAGAAGCAAAGTCAATTGTATTTACTCTTACTTTTACTCTCTGTTGTTCTTCCTTCCTTCTTGAGGTTCCAAGATTCCTTCTTCTATATTTTTCTTTCTGTTTAGAGAACTTCCTTTAGTCATTCTTTTAGTGCAGGTTTGTTAGCAGTGAATTCTCTTGGTTTTTCTTCATCTGAGAATTTCTTGATTTTTCCCTGCATTCCTGAAGGATATTTTCATCGCATATAGGATTCTGAGTTGACAGTTCTTTTCTTGCAACTCTTGAAAAAGGTTGTGCCACTCCCTTCTGGTCTCCATGGCTTCTGAAATCTGCTGTCATTTGAATTGTTTTTTCCCCTGTTAGTAAGACATCATTTCTCACTGCTTTCAAGTTCTTTTAAAAAAAATGTCTGTAGTTTTCAAAAGTTTGACTCTGATGTGCCTTGGCATAGATTTCTTTGGTTCATCCGGTTTGGAATACTCTTAGCTTCCTGAATATGTAGGTTTATGTCTTTTGCTAAGTTTGGGAAGTTTTCAGCCGTTATTTCTTTGAATACTTTTTCTGTCCTGCCTTCTTTATCCTATTGTTCCAGGCCTCTTATAATGACAGGAAAGTTAGATATTTCTTTGTAGTCCCACAGAGACCCTGAGACCCTGTTCATTTTTTTTTCAATCTAATTTTCTTTGTTGTTCAGATTGGATAATTTCTATCATTTTATCTTCAAGTTAGCTGATTCTTCCCTCAGTCCTCTTCATTCTGTTGTAGAGCACATATATTGAGATTTCTAAAAGAATTTTAGTTATTGTATTTTTCATTTCTAAAATTTCTACTTGGTCCTTCCATATATCTTGTATTTCTTTGCTGAGACTTTCTATTTTTCATTTGTTTTAAGAGTGTTTGCAATTGATTATTGAAGCTGCTTTAAAATCTTTGCCAGATAATTCTAACATCTCTGTCATCTTGGCTTTGACAGCTATTTGCATGCGCTTTTCATTTAGCTTCAAATATTTCTGGTTCTTGGTATGATGAGTGATTTTTAACAGAAACCTGGACATTTTTGTAGTACATTATGAGACTCTGGATCTTATTTAAATCTTCTGTTTTAGCTAACTTTTTCTGATACTGCTTCAGCAGGGGAAGGGAGTGTGCTTGCTGCCATTGTTATTGCCAGGTGGAAGTGGAAGTTCAGGTTCCCCACTCAGCCTCTGTTGACACTTGGAGGGCAGGGCTTCTCGTTACTTCCAGGTGGGGGTTGGAATTCAGTCACATTTCAAGTGCTTAATACCCATATGTGGTTAATGGCTACCATATTGGACAACACATACATAGAACACTGTCATAGGAAGACAAGGGGTGGGGAAGGGAGCTTGGTCCGATACGAATTGAGGTTTGGGGTTAGATACTGTGGCACAGGTAGAATACAACAAAGACCTAGTTATTGGATTTGAGGTCTGTGGCTGTGGTCTGTTTCCAAAGCCTGAGGTGCTATGAATACTACAGAGATATGGGTACAGGGAACTTAACTGGACATTATCGACCCAGTAGAGTTGATAGAAACTATAGCATAGTATTAACCAAGTTTCTTCCTCTCAATCTTTGTAAGAGAGGTGGGGTGACATGTTGCAGATTCCTATACCATTCCATTTGGTTAAAGGGAAATTCTCCCCTATTGGGAAGGAGTTTGTTTATTCATAGCAACAAACTCCACCTCCATGACTGAAGTAACCATTGACTGAGGAAATATTAACAGAAAAGAGTAGGTTATGAAAAGGGTATTCATTTGATTTGTAGAATCTAGGGTTTATTTGGCATGTTGGTGGCCCCTGTGTTCTGATACTTGAGGCTTCCAGCATGCTCAGCCAGTTGGGAGCATTTGTGAAAGAGCTCTGTCCTTCACAGAGCTCCGTGTTGACTTGGCACTTTTTTTGTCCAAGGCCTAGAGAGTCAGTAGACCCTGTTACACAGCTTCTTTGTGCACTGGCATAACTGTTGCCTTCTCAAATCTCTCTTTGCTTAGACTTGTAGAAGTGTCCTTAATGTAGAGTCAGTGTTCACAGTTTCCCCTAGGGGTAGTTCAGTAACATTTTCCCTTATTGGATCTCTATATTTGGAAATACATCTTTTGAGTGTTTGCTTTTATGGACTGCCTATGTACTTTATCTCTCAGCAAGGGAAGAGGTGTACCCATTGTCTATTGAATATATGTTATATGTATGGTATATAAGTCACATTGCCTTTTCCCATAGCAAATCCTATATTTGTAAAGCGGTGGCCTTGACATGTTAAGATGTTTCATAAATGACACAGTAAAACCATTTGTCCAAATAAGTGAAAGAAAGGGAATTGTGCAGTGCTACAATGAGTTTTTCAGATTTATGTGGCTTGACTTAAAGCTACACAAAAATGCATACTCATCTGAGGGAGAAGCAGTTTGGAAGTTAGGCTGTAAAGAGAGAGATAGGCATACTTTATAACCCAAGGTCAAGGTATAGGTTGTAAATCCAGGACCGTGGCTCACCTAGATCCTTCCATATGTGTATTTGTGGGGAAGAGGTTTGTTACTCTTTGTTCCTGGTTTTTTACTCAGAGATATGGAGATAATATAGTGGGAGCAACCAAAATCCCGATTTGTTACTTTGTCTCTCAAGAAGGCTGCAAATACACAACTTAATTTTGAAGACAATGATCACTAGTTAAGCAGAGGGGCCAAAGGACCAGGATACTGTTATACAGATCTGGGAAGAGAACCTGGAATCAGCCTTCCTTGCCATTGATCTCACCCTTTTCCTATAAGTCACTGTTTTTGCCCTATTTTAACAATGCTTTGGTAGCTACACATACATATATTTAGCACCTGAATAAATGGAAAGACCCATTTGTTTAGATAAGGTGGTAATGTCATGATATTTCTGACCCCAATGACTCATGATTCATCAAGGACAAGTCACTTCTAGCCAACCACTGAGAGATGATGGAAAGCAGGTAGGTGGACTAATCTCTCCTTTTTGATTCTCACCTCTACCATTTTACCCTCAGGTATGACTTTGATATCTTACAGCACTGAGCACCATTGGTTAATGGAGGCCTAAAATGGATGCAGCTAATGCCCTGAATGGGGTTCCTTTATTTTCTGAAATTTCAGTTTATTAGCAGAGGACTTTTGTTTGTTGGAAGATGTTTAATCACAGTTTTGATTTCATTACTTGTGATCAGTCTGTCCATATTTTCTGTTTCTTCCTGGTTCAGTCTTAGAAGGTTGTACCTTTCTAAGAATTTGTCCATTTCTTTCAGGTTGTCCATTTTATTGACATATCATTGCTTGTAGTAATCTCTTGGGATGATTTGTATTTCTGTGGTGTCAGTTGTACTTCTTCTTTTTCATTTCTAATTTTATTGATTTGAGTCCTCTCCCTTTTTTCTTGATGGGTCTAGCTAAAGTTTTATCAATTTTATCTTCTCAAAGAATCAGCTTTCAGTTTTATAGATCTTTACTGTTTCTTTTATTCATTTCTGTTTCATTGATTTCTGCTCGGATCTTTATGATTTCTTTCCTTCTACTAATTTTGGGTTTTGTTTGTTCTTCTTTCTCTAGTTGCTTCAGGTGTAAGTTTACGTTGTTTATTTGAGATTTTTCTTGTCTCTTGGGGTAGGATTGTATTGCTATAAACTTCCCTCTTAGAACTGCTTTTGCTGCATCCCATAGGTTTTAGGTCATCATGTTTTCATTGTCATTTGTTTCTAAGTATTTATTAAATTTCCTGTTTGATTTCTTCAGTGATCTCTTGGTTATTTAGTAGCATATTGGTTAGCCTCCATGTGTTTGTGTTTTTTACAGTTTTTTTCCTGTAATTTATTTCAAATCTCATAGCACTGTGGTCAGAAAAGATGCTTAATATGGTTTCAATTTTCTTAAATTTACTGTGGCTTGATTTGTGACCCAAGATGTGATCTATCCTGGAGAATGTTCCATGTACACTTGAGAAAATAGTATATTCTGCTGCTTTGGGATGGAATGTCCTATAAATATCAATTAAGTCTATCTGGTCTAATATGTCATTTAAGACTTGTGTCTACATATTCAATGCAATCCCTATCAAATTACCAATGGCATTTTTCACAGAACTAGAACAAAAAATTTTACAGTTTGCATGGAAACAAAAAAGACCTTGAATAGCAAAAGCAATCTTGAGAAAAAGAAAACAGAGCTGGAGGAAACAGGCTCACTGAGTTCAGACTATACTACAGGGCTATAGTAATCAAGACAGTATGTTACTGGCACAAAAACAGAAATATAGGTCAATGGAACAGGATAGAAAGCCCAGAGATAAATCCATGCACATATGGTCACCTAATCTATGACAGAGGAGACCAGAATATACAATGGAGCAAAGACAGCCTCTTCAACAAGAGATGCTGGGCAAACTGGACAGCTACATGTAAAAAAATGAAATTAGAACACTCCCTAACACCATACACAAAAATAAACTCAAAATGGATTATTTAAATCCATTATCTAAAATCCAACATCTAAATGTAAGGCCAGACACTATAAAACTCTTAGAGGAAAACATAGGGAGAACACTCTTTGACATAAATCGCAGCAAGATCTTTTTTAACCCACCTCCTAGAGTAATGAGAATAAAAACAAAAATAAACAAATGGGACCTAATGAAACTTAAAAGCTTTTGCACAGCAAAGGAAACCATAAACAAGACGAAAATACAACCCTCAGAATGGGAGAAAATATTTGCAAACAAAGCAACTGACAAAGGACTAATCTCCAAAATATACAAGCAGCTCATGCAGCTCAATGTCAAAATAACAATCCAAAAATGGGCAGAAGACCTAAATAGACATTTCTCCAAGCCAACAAACACATGAAAAAATGCTCAACATCACTAATTATTAGAGAAGTGAAAATCACCACTACAATGAGATATCACCTGACACTAGTCAGAATGGCCATCAACACAAAATCTGTAAACAATAAATGCTGGAGAGGGTGTGGAGAAAAGGGAACCCTCTTGCACTGTTGGTGGGAATGTAAAATGGTATGGTCACTGTGGAGAACAGTATGGAGGTTCCTTAAAAAAACTGAAAATAGAACTACCATGTGACCTAGCAATCCCACTACTGGGCATATACACTGAGAAAACCATAATTCAAAAAGACACATGCACCACAGAGTTCATAACAGCACTATTTACAATAGCCAGGACATGGAAACAACGTAAATGTCCATCAACAGAGGAATGGATAAAGAAGATGTGGTACATATATGCAATGGATTACTACTCAGCCATAAAAAGAAACAAAATTGGGTCATTTGTGGAGACATGGATGGACCTAGAGACTGTCATACAGAGTGAAGTAAGTCAGAAAGAGAAAAACAAATATCGTATATTAATGCATATATATGTGGAATCTGAAAAAATTGGTATAGATAATCTTATTTACAAAGCAGAAATAGAGACACAGACTTAGAGAAGAAATGTATGGATACCAAGGGGGAAAGTGGAGGGTGGGATGAATTGGGAGATTGGAATTGATATCTATGTATAAAATAGATAACTAGTGAGAACGTACTGTTTAGCACAGGGAATTCTACTCAGTACTCTGTGGTGACCTAAATGGGAAGGAAATCCAAAAAAGAGGGGATATATGTATATATATAGCTGATTCACTTTGCTGTACAGCAGAAACAGAACATTGTAAAGCAACTATACTCCAATAATAATCTAAAAAAAAAAAAAGAATCCAGAGGCCTGCCTCAGACAGCTGAGCCACATACTAGACAAGAACACCCTCAAACTACTCTTTTAAATGAAAAGCCATCTGGGCATAATATGCACTGAAAGGAAACGTGTGATCCTAGGTATGCTCTTTATATTGCCCTCTGTCCTTTTGGTCTTCCTCAGCCTTTCTCTGGTCTGCATTGCTCTGACTCCACTCCCAAGATTCCTCTAGAAGGCCCTTAGTAATGAGCTTCTCCCTTCTCCATGTGTTTTACTTATGGCACTGAAATCCTGGGTGTCACACAATGTAAGGCAGCATTGGCTACAGTGAGCTCAGAGGAGGATGCTAGGGCTACCAGCTGTTTCTAGACCCTCAGATAGAAGGAGTGCTTAGGCAGCTGGGATAGCCTGAGGTGGGAGAGGCAGCAGTGGATGATAGGGCAGAGAGCTGCTATCTGGGCTTGTTGTGGAGATGGCCAGCTGAGAGAGACAGCTGTGTGTTCAGTGGTCCTGAGGAAGTAAAAACTAAGATTGGTATGTCTTCTTTAGGAGACAGTTATGTTAAGGGACCATAGGCACTAAAGCTGCCAAAAATAATACACCCTCTCTTCTAGAGGATTCAAAGGGCTCCTATGTTTTATTTCATTTGACCTCACAAACAACCTCATGGACTTAGGAAAGGTAAATATTGAAGACCACATAGGATAAATTGCTTCTCCTCCCTGGGCCTCAGAGTTTTCAAACTGTGAAATGAGGGCTTGGTCTAGAGCTAATGTCCTAGATCTTTTTCCACAGTGACAATTTCCACAATGGTAACTTTTTCCAGATGAGGAAGTTGAGTCTCAGATACTTTAAAGTGAATTTCCCAAAGCCACACTGTAAATCAGGGACAGAGTGATAACTACAGGCCAAGCCCCGATTCCTTCCCTTAGATTGCCCTATCAGTGGTCTCTTTGAATAGTGAGGTAAGGGAGTCTTTCACTTCCGAACACATGAAGGTTGTGCTCATCCATTCCATTTAACACTCTCCCTTGCCTTCACAGCCCACCCCCACTCACTTATCAGCAGAGCCTTTAACCTTCCACTTGATGTTGCCCGGGATCCATATCTCCTTTGACTATAGCTGCTTTCCTGGCATATTGTGTGGCTGGATGCAAGGTCATTGCTACCCTTAGAGAGCTAAGTGTGGAGCCAGCACTTTAGTTACCTCAGCCAAGGGAGGCTATGGCTCCTTGGTGTGGCAGAGGGTCAGGGTAGGAAGAGCCATTCAAAAATATATTGTGAGGTGCCCACAAAAAGCAAGGACAGCTGCCGGAAAAGGGCTGACAGAAGGGGCCATGGGGGAAATCAAGAGACAGTGAGTTGATAAAAGCAAATGGATTCAATTATCAATCAGAACGCAGCAAAGAGCCGAGATGACTGAGCTTTCTTCAGAGTTGGAGGATAAAGTGGCATTTCTGACTGTGATGAGGATTTAGCTTGGGGAAGGGCAGTAGGGGAAAAATGAAAAGCTTTTATCTTCAGCAGGTTCAGCGTTTGTAGTAAGATATTTAGATTAAGAAATGTTGTGTGCTGAGTACTGTGAGGGAATAAATTCAGAGAGCCATATTCCCCATATGATTCCTGGAAACCAGTAGGAGTTTGCCTGAAGAAGGGATAGCAGAAGGTGATTTGTGGTGTTGTAACAGCCACCTTGGAAGCCAAGATGGAAAATTTGTCCCTGAAAGGCTAGGTAGTTGAGGAGACTCACTGAAAGTTTCTGTCTGGAGAAAATCAATGAAACAGAGTAGGGTTTTAAATACATATGGTGGGGGATGGGGGATTGAACACCCAAAAGCACCCATCTTGCAATGGGTTCATTCATTAAGTCTTTGGCTTATACGCAAGGCACAGGGATATTAGCTCGGTGCTTTGTGACAGCCTGGAGGGGTGGGATTGGGAGAGTGGGAGGGAGGGAGACGCAAGAGGGAAGACATATGGGAACATATGTATATGTATAGCTGATTCACTTTGTTATAAAGCAGAAACTAACACACCATTGTAAAGCAATTATACCCCAATAAAGATGTTTAAAAAAAAAAAGTCTTTGGCTTATAGTTTGTTAGCTTTGGGCCAAAAGTTCCTGAGGCTCCAAGAGCCTCTCTGTATCTCATCCTGGTGACCCCCTCTTTCATTTTTCTTTGTCTTGTTACTTTTTTCTCTTTTCCATTTCCCTAGTTTTGAGATTAAATTCACTTACCATTTATCAAAATAATCCATGAACATTTCACAGATTGTGAAATATATGGAAAAGAAATAATCAAATTTTGCTTTTGAAAATGACTTACATTTTATTTTCAGTGATTAGAAAAATACTGAAGAACATTTAGAATCAGTAATATAACAAACACACCTAGATCTTTACTCAGAATTAACAAACTTAACATTTATTTTATTGTGGTAAGAATTTTACCACATATCTACCACTTAACAGATTTTAAGTTTACAGTACAGTATTGTTAACTATAGGCACTATGTTGTACAGCAGATCTCTAGAATTTATTCATGTTGCATAACGACTGTTACCATTTTTTTTACATCTGTATTGGGGTACAATTGCTTTACAATGGTGTGTTAATTTCTGCTTTATAACAAAGTGAATCAGTTATGCATATACATATGTTCCCATATCTCTTCCCTCTTGCGTCTCCCTCCCTCCCACCCTCACTATCCCACCCCTCTAGGTGGTCACAAAGCACCGAGCTGATCTCCCTGTGCTATGCGGCTGGTTCCAACTAGCTATCTATTTCACGTTTGGTAGTGTGTATATGTCCATGCCACTCTCTCGCTTTGTCACAGCTTACCCTTCCACCTCCCCATATCCTCAAGTCCATTCTCTAGTATGTCTGTGTCTTTATTCCTGTCTTACCCCTAGGTTCTTCATGACATTTTTTTCTTAAATTCCATATATATGTGTTAGCATACGGTATTTGTCTCTCTCTTTCTGACTTACTTCACTCTGTATGACAGACTCTAGGTCCATCCACCTCATTACAAATAGCTCAATTTCGTTTTTTTTATGGCTGAGTAATCCATTGTATATATGTGCCACATCTTCCTTTCCATTCATCCGATGATGGACACATAGGTTGTTTCCATCTTCTGGCTATTGTAAATAGAGCTGCGATGAACATTTTGGTACATGACTTTTTCTGAATTATGGTTTTCTCAGGGTATATGCCCAGTAGTGGGATTGCTGGGTCATATGGTAGTTCTATTTGTAGTTTTTTAAGGAACCTCCATATTGTTCTCCATAGTGGCTATACCAATTCACATTCCCACCAGCAGTGCAAGGTGTTCCCTTTTCTCCACACCCTCTCCAGCATTTATGATTTGTAGAATTTTTGATGATGGCCATTCTGACCGGTGTGAGATGATATCTCATAGTAGTTTTGATTTGCATTTCTTTAATGATTAATGATGTTGAGAATTCTTTCATGTGTTTGTTGGCAGTCTGTATATCTTCTTTGGAGAAATGTCTATTTAGGTCTTTTGCCCATTTTTGGATTGCGTTGTTTGGTTTTTTCTGTTATTGAGCTGCATGAGCTGCTTATAAATTTTGGAGATTAATCCTTTGTCAGTTGCTTCATTAATCCTTTGACGTTGCTTCATTGCAATAGTCAGTTGCAACTATTTTCTCCCATTTGAGGGTTGTCTTTTGGTCTTGTTTATGGTTTCCTTTGTTGTGCAAAAGCCTTGAAGTTTTATTAGGCCCCATTTGTTTATTTTCGTTTTTATTTCCGTTTCTCTAGGAGGTGGGTCAAAAAGGATCTTGCTGTGATTTATGTCATAGAGTGTTCTGCCTATGTTTTCCTCTAAGAGTTTGATACTTTCTGGCTTTACATTTAGGTCTTTAATCCATTTTGAGCTTATTTTTGTGTATGGTGTTAGGGAGTGTTATAATCTCACACTTCTACATGTACCTGTCCTGTTTTCCCAGCACCATTTATTGAAGAGGCTGTCCTTTCTCCACTGTACATTCCTGCCTCCTTTATCAAAGATAAGGTGACCATATGTGCGTGGGTTTATCTCTGGGCTTTCTATCCTGTTCCATTGATCTATCTTTCTGTTTTTGTGCCAGTACCATACTGTCTTGATTACTGTAGCTTTGTAGTATAGTCTGAAGTCAGGGAGCCTGATTCCTCCAGCTCAGTTTTTCGTTCTCAAGATTGCTTTGGCTATTTGCGGTGTTTTGTGTTTCCATACAAGTTGTGAATTTTTTTGTTCTAGTTCTGTGAAAAATGCCAGTGGTAGTTTGATAGGGATTGCATTGAATCTGTAGATTGCTTTGGGTAGTAGAGTCATTTTCACAATGTTGATTCTTCCAATCCAAGAACATGGTATATGTCTCCATCTATTTGTGTCATTAATTTCTTTCATCAGTGTCTTATAATTTTCTGCATACAGGTCTTTTGTCTCCTTAGGTAGGTTTATTCCTAGATATTTTATTCTTTTTGTTGCAGTGGTAAATGGGAGTGTTTTCTTGATTTCACTTACAGATTTTTCATCATTAGTGTATAGGAATGCCAGAGATTTCTGTGCATTAATTTTGTGTCCTGCTACTTTACCAAATTCATTGATTAGCTCTGGTAGTTTTCTGGTAGCATCTTTAGGATTCTCTACGTATAGTATCATGTCATCTGCAAACAGTGACAGTTTTACTTCTTTTCCGATTTGAATTCCTTTTATTTCCTTTTCTTCTCTGATTGCTGTCACTAAAACTTCCAGAGCTATGTTGAATAAGAGTGGTGAGAGTGGGCAACCTTGTCTTGTTCCTGATCTTAATGGAAATGCTTTCAGTTTTTCACCATTGAGGATGATGTTGGCTGTGGGTTTGTTATATATGGCCTTTATTATGTTGAGGAAAGTTCCCTCTATGCCTACTTTCTGCAGGGTTTTTATCATAAATGGATGTTGAATTGTGTCGAAAGCTTTCTCTGCATCTATTGAGATGATCATATGGTTTTTCTCTTTCAATTTGTTAATATGGTGTATCACGTTGATTGATTTGTGTATATTGAAGAATCCTTGCATTCCTGGGATAAACCCCACTTGATCATGGTGTATGATCCTTTTAATGTGCTGTTGGATTCTGTTTGCTAGTATTTTGTTCAGGAATTTTGCATCTGTGTTCATCAGTGATATTGGCCTGTAGTTTTCTTTCTTTGTGACGTCCTTGTCTGGTTTTGGTATCAGGGTGATGGTGGCCTCGTAGAATGAGTTTGGGAGTGTTCCTCCCTGTGCTATATTTTGGAAGAGTTTGAGAAGGATAGGTGTTAGCTCTTCTCTAAATGTTTGATAGAATTCACCTGTGAAGCCATCTGGTCCTGGGCTTTTGTTTGTTGGAGGATTTTTAATCACAGTTTCAATTTCAGTGCTTGTGATTGGTCTGTTCATATTTTCTATTTCTTCCTGATTCAGCCTTGGCAGGTTGTGCATTTCTAAGAATTTGTCCTTTTCTTCCAGGTTGTCCATTTTATTGGCATAGAGTTGCTTGCATTAATCTCTCGTGGTCTTTTGTATATCTGCAGTGTCAGGTGTTACTTCTCCTTTTTCATTTCTAATTCTATTGATTTGAGTCTTCTCCCTTTTTTTCGTGATGAGTCTGGCTAATGGTTTATCAATTTTGTTTATCTTCTCAAAGAACCAGCTTTAATTTTATTGATCTTTGCTATTGTTTCCTTCATTTCTTTTTCATTTATTTCTGATCTGGTCTTTATGATTTCTTTCCTTCTGCTAATTTTGAGGGGTTTTTGTTCCTTTTTCTCTAATTGTTTTAGGTGTAAAGTTAGGTTCTTTATTTGAGATGTTTCTTGTTTCTTAAGGTAGGATTGTATTGCTATAAACTTCCCTCTTAGAACTGCTTTTGCTGCATCCCAAAGGTTTTGGGTTGTCGTGTCTCCATTGTCATTTGTTTCTAGGTAGTTTTTGATTTTGTCTTTCTTCAGTGATCACTTCGTTATTAAGTAGTGTATTGTTTAGCCTCCATGTGTTTGTATTTTTTACAGATCTTTTCCTGTAATTGATATCTAGTCTCATAGTGTTGTGGTCGGAAAAGATAGTTGATACAATTTCAGTTTTCTTAAATTTACCAAGGCTTAATTTGTGACCCAAGATATGATCTATTCTGGAGAATGTTCCATGAGCACTTGAGAAAAATGTGTATACTGTTGTTTTTGGATGGAATGTCCTATAAATATCAATTAAGTCCATCTTGTTTAATGTATCATTTAAAGCTTGTGTTTCCTTATTTATTTTCATTTTGGATGATGTGTCCATGGGTGAAAGTGGGGTGTTAAAGTCCCCTGCTATGAATGTGTTACTGTTGATTTCCCCTTTTATGGCTGTTAGTATTTGCCTTATGTATTGAGGTGCTCCTATGTTGGGTGCATAAATATTTACAATTGTTATATCTTCTTCTTGGATCGATCCCTTGATCATTATGGAGTGTCCTTTTTGTCTATTCTAATAGTCTTTATTTTAAAGTCTATTTTGTCTGATATGAGAATTGCTACTCCAGCTTTCCTTTGGTTTCCATTTGTATGGAATATCTTTTTCCATCCCCTCACTTTCAGTCTGTATGTGTCTCTAGGTCTGATGTGGGTCTCTTGTAGACAGCATATATATGGGTCTTGTTTTTGTATCCATTCAGCCAGTCTGTGACTTTTGGTGGGAGCATTTAATCCATTTACATTTAAGGTATTTATAAATATGTATGTTCCTATTCCCATTTTCATAATTGTTTTGGGTTTGTTATTGTAGTCTTTTCCTTCTCTTGTGTTTCTTGCCTAGAGAAGTTCCTTTAGCATTTGTTTTAAAGCTGGTTTTGTGGTGCTGAACTCTCAGCTTTTTCTTGTCTGTAGAGGTTTTAATTTCTCCATCAAATCTGAATGAGATCCTTGCTGGATAGAGTAATCTTGGTTTTAGGTTTTTCTCCTTCATCACTTTAAATATGTCCTGCCAATCCCTTCTGGCTTGCAGAGTTTCTGCTGAAAAATCAGCTGTTAACCTTATGGGTATTCCCTTGTGTGTTTTTTGTTGTTTTTCCCTTGCTGCTTTTAATATGTTTTCTTTGTATTTAATTTTTGACAGTTTGATTAATATGTGTCTTTATGTATTTCTCCTTGGATTTATCCTGTATGGGACTCTCTGTGCTTCCTGGACTTGATTAACTATTTCCTTTCCCATATTAGGGAAGTTTTCAACTATAATCTCTTCAAATATTTTCTCAGTCCCTCTGTTTTTCTCTTCTTCTTCTGGAACCCGTATCTGTTACCATTTTTAAGATAAAGTTTACTTTAGGTTTTTTCCAGTGAGAGAAATAATACACTAGTGACAAGTTAAATTCTGTTCCCTATTCCTCTCCAGTCATTCACAGAGGCACAGATGAATTTGGTATGTGTTCATCCATATAATTTATATATCCATAATCAATATATAGAATTGTCCTGTTTTTCTTAATTTACATAAATAATATCCTAATGTATGTGTCATTCTGTAGCTAGTTTTCTTTTCCTTTATTCAACATCTTGTTTAGGGTTGTATTCCATTTTCCTTTTTACATTTCCTTTGTCCACTCTAACTGTACTGTAGAGCAGTGGTCCCCAACCTTTTTGGCACCAGGGACCAGTTACGTGGAAGACAGTTTTTCCACAGATGGGAGGAGGGGGGATGGTTCAGGTGGTAACGCAAGGAGCAATAGGGAGTGGCAGATGAAGCTTCGCTCCCTCACCGGCTGCTCACCTCCTGCTGTGCAGCCAGTCTCCTAACAGGCCACAGTCTGGTTCCAGTATGGGTCTGCGGCCCAAGGGTTGGGGACCCCTGCTGTAGAGCCAATTACATGTACCTTACTTTTTCATGATAAAATAATATCTAATCACATTATAAGAAAATTGGAGAATCCAACCAATTGATAGCTCTTAGGACCAGAGAGCAATTTGCAAAGGCTTTAGGCAGCTCAGCCAGCCCAGTGATTTTGGCTATAAAACATTGAAGAGCAAAATTGGAAGGGTCTCTAGGGACACCACCTTGTCAGTCTCCTACCCCATTTTGTGAAGGAGTAACAGAGGCCCAGAGAAGGAAAATTAGTTACAAGGGCACACCTCCATTTAATATTGTACTTGAGACCCCTGGCTCCCTATCCTGTACGTGAAAACTTTCCATGGCAAACATAGAGAGAAAAAAGAAACCTAAAAGTGAAATTGTTTGCTATAAAGACAATCCATTTTAATAAATTGTGGTAAAAACAGAAAAGTATAAAAATGAAGAAATCAAGGACTGCCCAATTTAATATTTTTATCTTCTAAACTTTTTTTACTGTACGTTTTTAATATTTCTATGGTTACACCTTCCCTTGCTTTTTTCCCCACTTAACATTGTAATGTCATAATGTACAGTTTTCAAAAGACAGATTTGTACATTGAAATCTTGCCAATGAACAATTTTTAAGGCATACTTTTGCTGTGTAGCCATTAAAATAGCATAGGCAGGGACTTATGTAGAGAAAGAAACAAGGACCATGCTATATCCCCCAGCAAGTTTGTTCCTGTCCTTTGACCAGATCTTGTTCTTCTAAACAACAACAACAAAACCTCAACATTTTCAGGGTTGCTGCTCCTGAATTATTCATATATAACAGTTAGATTATGGTCTGAAATGGCTTGGGGTATGACCAAGTGATACCCGGACACACCCCTCCACCTCCAAACCAAGGATAAGAGGTGCCTCTGAGGCCCATGGGGAGCCAATTCTGGGGCTTCCAAGCTCAGAGAAGCCACCCCAAGGAAGAGACAGTGGTTTGTTTTCTCGTTCTGTGGGGTGAGATCAGGTTCTCAGTTTTTCAAAGCTCGAGCACAAACAGGATAACAGTGTTTAAAACTTCCTCAGTATTTATGTGAGAGGGGCATCCATCCCTGACAAAGCCACACCACTTCTACGCACACACATATATAGTTGGAACTGTTGAGTACAATTTTGGTTACACTCATTGTCGTATATGCAAAACTACATTCAACTATCAAAACCTGCTGGGAGAGAGGTGATAGTTTATCATTCTAGATAGTTCAATGTGTTTGAAACAATGAAGCACCAAGAGATTAAGCTACTCACTCAAGGTTACACAGCAAAAAAAGCAGGATGCTGAGATTAAAAAATAAAATAAAGTGAAATGAAAGCATCGTTATTCCTGGTCTTGGGTCTTGGAAAGCCAGACCTTCGCCCACTGAAGCTCACCACGCTTCTGCTTTAATCAGTTTAATTCATTGCTAACTTGCCCTTGATGCCTTTGATTCTCTTTAGATGGGCCAAATGTCAAATCACAGTAGTTGTTCAGAAGCACCTGACAGTTTCAATTTTTCAGTTCCAGGCTCTGTTCTTTCATGCAGGGCTGGAAAGCCAGGACTCACACTAGTGGCTAACTGCATTTTTGCCTCAAGCTCTCTCAGGGCTAGTGTGTGTGTGTCTGTGTGTGTGTGTGTGTGTGTGTGTGTCTGTCTCTGTGTGTGTGTGTGTGTGTGTGTCTGTGTGTTGACGAGTGAGTGTATGCCTGCAAATTAGTGAGGACGGCAAGATTGGAAATGTTCAAGATTTTAAATTGAAATAATTAAACAAATTCCTCTAAAAAGAACACTCTCCCCCGCCAAAAGATTTTATTTTTAAAGATACTTACTTCTGCAGTTGATTGAGGTTTAGAAATAGGCAGGATGAGACTCAGCAAATGTGTGTTTTGCTGGGACATAGGGTGCTCTTGTTTCCAGGTCATAGAAGACAGCGTTGGAACAAGTCCCAGCTGTGTTTACCCCCAGATTCAAGTTTCAATTCAAGGGAGCCTCTTTCCACACCCCTTTCCCCTCCCCCCAGCAAAAGCTGCAGAGCTAAAGCTGCCTTTATAACAGGGAGTGGCTTTAGGCACTGAGGAGCATTTCCCCTTCAAACTGGGTGGACAACTTCTCTGTGGGAGTCTGAACCTGCCACACCTATCAAAGGCTTTGGGAAATGAGAAGTGGCACTTGCTGCATCTACAGTGCAGTGAACTTGCCTGTATGCTGACCAGCTTGGCTGTGGGAAATCTTGCTTTTTTCTTGTCTATCCAAAGGCCCCCACTTAACCAATCAGGTCTCAATGCATGGGTGTAGCAGGTATAGGGGGGCTGCAGAAATTTCACAGCTGTCCTCAGACCCTAGGAGGGTGGCAGACCAAGAAGTCCATTATTCATCTATTTCCAGGGTCTCAGGTAGGGAAAGACAAGAGAGGCAAGTAGATGTGGGCGCCTGGAAGAGCTGTAAGGGACCTCAGCCACAGATAAGTGAGATCAGTGCTTCCCAATATTTTCATGCCCTCCCAAACCCTTCCTTTACCTTTTTTCATAAGACCTAATGTTTCAAAGAGATTCTTTTTTCTCCTGAAAAAGCTACATTTATTAAATAATAGCTTCTCTGTGTTCGTACACAACACACACGTGTGTGTCAAAATTTCTAATCAGCATGGACAACCAATATTATTGTGCTTGGTTGCTGTAATTCCAGGCAAAAGCAAAGAAACTTGGCATTTAGATAATTGGGGCAGCTGCATGGATAGTTAAGTGCTCTGTTTTCTTTAAAGTTCTGAAATATTGAAAATGACTTGAGGATCCCAGTGATTACCTTTGTGATGTTAAGATGACCAGGGACCTCAAGTTGGGAACCACTGATTTAATTACACCACCCCCGCCTGCCATTTTTGAGTTAGCAAGTAAGTCTTTGGTCAAATAGAAAGTTAATCGTTGAGCTGGAATTAAAACTGACCCAATTGGAGGCCAGTTTGTATCCTTATACTTGGCTTCCCTTATGACTCTTCTGGCCTGTAACTTTGACTCATCTGTGATCATAAGATCTGTATTAGGATTCTCCAGAGAGACAGAATCAATAGTCTGTCTGGCCTAAGGACCAGGAGAGCCAACTGTGTAAATTCCAGTCCTAGGGCTGGAGAAGACTATGTCCCAACTCAACAGTCAGGCAGAGAGAGACCTTAATATACATTAAAGGCACATAGGGTGGTTTGGAACTGCCTTGGTATTTGAGACAGGCCCTCAACTTCTGGGAGGGGTATTAAAGGAGCACTCTCAGTGCATTTATCTGAAGCTCAAAGTCATTCATAGATATGATATACTTAAAGAATACCTACTAAGTATAGGATACTATAGCTGGGACAAGGGAGGTGGTTGGAGTAATAATGGAGTCATAGGTGAGTAAAATACCCCCTGTTTCAGGGAAACTGTTTTATTAGGGAAGAGAGATGGGCACAGGACTATTTCTAAGGCTAGGCGTAAGATAGTCATGCCTCTGGGGGTTGTAAATTGCATTTGTAATACTTTCTTCAGCAGGATTCCCTGGCCCTGAAAGGTGTATAGTGGAACCAGGTAAATCAACAACTGCACTATTCCTAACTGCCTTCTAACAGAAGACAAATGTTGTAAGTTGTGCCTCACTGGTGCTTTGTGAAGCAAATCACAACAAAATTTAGAAGCACTACCACCCTGGCTATCTGTATGCTTACTCATTAAACATCTTGGCCACAAGTGTTTTTTGCCTCTTAGAAACAACTAGGAAGTCATCTAAATATTGAATAATTTTTATCTGGTACATTAATCATTTTTTCTAGATTACCTTGCCTAGATATATCCATGGACAAGCGACTACCTCCAAAGGCAGCCTATGTCAGATGCTCATTCTTTTTATTTTATTTTATTATTTTTAATTGTGGCAAAATACACATAAAAAATTTGCCATCTTTAACCATTCTTAAATATACAGTTCTATGGAGTTAAGTACATTCACATTGTTATGCAACCATCACCACCATCCATCTCTAGACCTCTTTTCATCTTGCAAAACTGAAACTCTGTACTCATTAAACAGTAACTCCCCATTTCCACCTTCTCCCCAGACCATGGCAACCACTATTCTACTTTTGTCTCTATGAATTAGGCTATTCAACGTTCCTCATATAAGTGGAATCATACAGTATTCACTTGTCCTTTTGTAACTGGCTTATTTCACTTAGCATGAAATCCTGAAGGTTCATCCATGTTGTAGCATGTGTCAGAATTTACTTCCTTTTAAAGGTTGAATAATATTCCATTGTATGTTTATATCACATTTTGTTTATCTGTTCATCTGTCAGTGGACATTTGACTTGCTTTCACCTTTTGGCTATTTTGAATAATGCCGCTATGAACAAATATTGCTTTGAGACCCTGCTTTCAATTCTCTTGGGTATATACCCAGAAATGGAATTGCTAGATCATATGGTAATTCTATTTTTAATTTTTTGAGGAACTGCAATACTATTTTCCATAGCAGCTGCATCATTTTACATTCCCACAAACAGTACGTAAGAGTTCCAAATTATCTACATCCTTGATAACATTTGCTATTTTCTGTTTTTTAACAATAGCCATCCTAATGTTTATGAGGTGGTTTTAATTGCATTTTTCTAATGATTAGTAATGTCGAGCATCTTTTCATGTGCTTATTGGCTAAATTGTAGGAGTTTTTTATATATTCTACCTATTAGTCCTTTTTTAGATACATGATTTGCAAATATTTTCTCCCATTCCATGAATTTTCTTTTCACTTTGTTGGTAGTTTCTTTTGATCCACAAAAGTTGTTAATTTTGATATAGCTCAATTTATCTATTTTTTCTTTTCTTGCCTGCTTTTGGTATCATATCCAAGAAATCATTGTGAAATCCAACATTATGAAGCTTCCCCCTATGTTTTCTTCTAAGTGTTTTATAGTTTTAGCTCTTACATGTAGGTCTATGATCCATTTTGAATTAATTTTTGTGTATGGTGTAAGGTAAGGGTGCAACTTCATTCTTTTGCATGTAGATATCCAGTTTTCCCAACACTGTTGAAAAGACTGCCCTTCCCCGTTGAATGGTCTTGGCACCCTTCTTGAGAATTTTTTGGCCATATAGTGAAAGTTTATTTCTTGGCTCTCTATTCTATTCCATTGGTCTATATGTCTGTCCTTATCCCAGTACCAATTTTTTTTTTAATTACTGTAGCTTTGTAGTAAGTTTTGAAATCAGTAAGTGTGATGCCACCAACTTTGTTATTCTTTTCAATATTGTTTTGGCTATTTGAGATTCCATATGAATTCTAGGATGAATTTTTCTGTTCCTGCAAAAAATGTCATTGTTTTTTATATAGATTGAATTGAATCTATAGATTGCTTTGGGTGGTTTTGACATCTTACCAATATTAAGTCTTATAATCCATGAACATGAATATCTTTCTGTTTATTAGTGTCTTTAGTTTCCTTAAGCAACATTTTGTACTTTTCAGTGTACAAGTCTTTCACCTCCTTGTTAAGCTTATTCCTAAATATTTTATTCTTTTTGATGCTAGTGTAAATGGGATAATTTTCTTAATTTCCTTTTTGGCTTGTTCATTGTTAGTGTATAGAAACACAACTGAGTTTTGCATGTTGGTTTTGTATCTTGAAACTTTGCTGAATTCATTTATTAGTTCTAGCAGTTTTTTGTGGAACCTTTAGGGTTTTCTATATATATGATCATGTCATCTGCGTACAAAGATAAATTTATTTCTTCCTTTCCAAGTTGGATGCCTTTTATTTCTTTTCAGAAAGCCTATTCTTAAGTTGAGATGAAATATGTTTTCTTGTAGCTTTCCCTGTTTTTTTTTTAAAGAAACTTCATTTCAGAACAGGTTTAGATCTACAGAATTATTGTGATGATAGCAGAGAGAGTTCCTATATACCCCACACCCAGTTTCCCCTATTATTATATCTTCCATTACAATGGCACATTTGTCACAATTAACAAACCAATGTTAATACATTATTATTAACTGAAGTCTATATTCGTATTTCCTTAGTATCCCCATAATGTCCTTTTTCTGTTCCAGTATCCCATCCAGGATACCACATTACATTTAGTCATCATGTCTCCTTTGCTCCTCTTGACTGTGACAATTTCTCAGACTTTCCCTTGACAGTTTTGAGGATTAGTGGTCAGGTATTCTGTAGAATGTCCCTCAGTTGGGATTTGTCTGATGTTTTTGTCATTATTAGATTGAGATAACGTGTTTTAAGGAGGAAGACCACAGAGATAAAGTATTCTCATCACATCATATCATGGGTACATACTATCAACATACTATCAACATGATTTATCACTACTGACGCTGACCATGATCACCTGGCTGAGGAAGTACTTGTCAGGCTTCTCCAGAGTAAAGTTACTTTTTTCTCATTTCCATAATGTACTCTTTAGAAGGAATTACTTTGGGCAGTCTGCACTTTAAGACTGGGGCTTTATGCATCACTTCCTTGAGGATGGACTATCTACATAAATTCTTTGGAATTTTTGTGCACTGGAGATGTGTCTATTCTCTCTCATTTATTTATTCAGTCATTTATATCAGTATTGGCTATTTTAAACTTAGGGTTATAGTCCAATATTACTTTATTTTGTTTCTCAAATTGTTCCAGCTTTGGCCATTGGGAGCTTTTTCAGTTGACTCCTGTGTCCTTTGACAATACCTCCATCACTGTGGGTTAATTTTTTTCCTTTTGAGCCTGGTTGATTTTTGTTTTGCCATGAAAAAAACTTAACCTCTCTTGTGATAGGCCTTCAGATTTTTGAAAACAGCCATCATTACTTCCTCTAGTCTGCTCCAGACTAAACATTTCCCACCTGTTCCTTCAGACATTCCTCATGTGGCAGATTTATTGACTCCTCTCTCTCCTAGTTTCTTTCTTCTGGAAACATTCCATTTTGTCAGTTACTTGAACTACCTTCTCCCACTCTTCTTACTCTTCACAACTTTGCATTATAAAATTAGAGAGAGGGCAGTCCCTGGAGGTCCACTGGTTAGGACTTGGCGCTTTCACTGCCATGGCCCTGGGTTGAATCCCTGGTCAGGGAACTAAAATCCCACAAGCCATGCAGAGTGGCCAAAAAAAAAAAAGATTTGTATAATAAAAAAAAGTTTGAGAGAAATCAAAAGTAGTTCCACTTCTGGAATCTACTTGTGATAGTACCTAGTACACAGGCTTTATCACTGAATGAATACATGACCCTGTATCAGAATGAAGACCCTAGGGGAAAATATAAAGCTTCTGCTTTGTGCAGAGCTTAATATTTTTCAAAGCCATTTAGAAACTTGTTTCTTTGACCCTTCTAATCCCTTTGTGAAGCAGGTAAGGGCATGTAGCGATATGCCCAGAAAACAGTCTCAGAGAGGGTGCCTTGTCCAAAGTTGCCATATGAGTTAGACCCAGTTCTCTTGACTCTTACTCCAGTAACCTTTACATTTTGTTTAAACTTTGACTGTGTAGGCTAACATTTGTTTGTGAGACCTTCATCCTTAATCAGAATTGTCTACACATTTGCATATGGACTGAACTTAACTTCCTGATATAAAATGAAATATGAAAGCTAAGTCTGAAATGCAAATGTTTATGAAAAGTTTTAAAAATAAAAATTGTTTTTGTATGCTAGTAGATATCAATTGGGTGGTCAAGCCAGAACCTAGAAAGCATATGGTTAGCTTTGGGAATAGAAGTGTGAACAGAACAAAAATGAGGGTTTTCTAATTGTCCTTGCTTGCTGAGGATATTAGGCAGCTAGCTTTGTCTCTTTTTCAGCACCTATCAAATTCTGATGGAAAGGTGCTGAGGTGCAGCTAATCCTGAACAGTGTATAATCCCCAAATAATTTATACAGCAATATTTTGTCACACATGCACACCCTAGTGCCCAGCCCCTGTTCTTCTATGTCGGAGGTTTCAGAGACTGTACTGGGAGACTTGGCTAAAGGCACCAATTTTTATTCCTGGGATGTCTCTGTTCATTCACAATCAAGGCAAGAAGATAGTAAGTCTTGTCATGTGGGCTAGAACTGAGATGTGGTGAAAAAAGAAAGCTAGAAAACTTTTCTCTCTTTCTACCTGACCACTCCCTCAATCTCAAAACCAGTTTGTACAAACCAGAAATTGTGTTGTATACAGAATATTTCAGATCACAACTCTCCAGAATGAATGGTTGCTATACTCAAAAGCCTGCTGCCTTCAAGGAGTCATCAGTTGAAAAAAGCGTGCTAGCTGTCTGCGGTGCCACCTACTGGCCAGAGTGGGCTGAAGGAAGTAATGTAATATTTGGAAGGAAGTGGTCTGAGGTTTGGCTGGCAAATGGGACAGGCTGAGTTTCAGGGCTGAGGGAGGGGGAGTACCCAGAGAAGGAGGAGGGCAGCAAAGGGATTGAGAGCTAGATTTTTCAACTCTGGTGATAAAGGACGGAGGCAGGGAGTACGTGGGTGTAGACATAAATCCCTACTCCAAGAGTAGAGCTTGGTGAGGATGATCTCTTAGCTTTAATATTTTATGGATCTCTGAGATGGAGGGATGATAGAGGAACCTGGGAAGCATGACTAAGTAGTTGTTCTGCTATAGGAAAAGGGGGGATGGGGCTGGCTTTAATTATTTGAAGCTATGAACTTTACTTCTTTGCTACCTGAAAGAGATTCTGAGGTGAATTGAGTGAGGATTATGAATTCTGCTGATATTATTCTTTTTACTTAAGGAAAAACTAAGTCCTTTGGAAACTTGAACTTTTAAATTCTCCTTTAACCCCCAAAGTATTAGTCAATGTAAATGCAATCAATATGCTCCTTCCCTGCATAGGGGTATCTAAGTTAATGGCAGAGCCAGGTAATGACTCCAGGTCCAAATGGCCATGACTAACCCTGGTGGTTGGGCAGCTTTGAATAAATGTAGGAGATAAGAATTTCTGCAAAGGGTCTGATGAGCCCAAGTTAAGACTGAGGAAAAGCTTCCACACCATCCATAGATGTTATCTAATTGTGTGTACATGGGTGCTGGATATTTTTTAAATCTTCCAACTTACCTGAACCCAGTCTTGCCATTTCTATCTTGGGTGCCATATCTCCTCATTCTCTCCTCTCTTCTCTCTCCCATGTTTGTTGAATGCACAAGATTAAGTATAATAATGTTGCACATAGAATGAAATGCCTTGTTTATCTGTGACTTTAAGGCCACGTGTAAGATAATCTATGTTAGTCTTAGCTCCCTCATTAGATGAACTCTTTTAAGTCTTTAAAAAAACGTGCGGGCGAGAAACAAGAAAACTTTTAGATTATTATTCTTCCATTTATTCTGCAGCCTGAGGACTTAGAGCTAGGTGGTAAAGATAGATAATAAACTTAAAAAAAAGCCAAGTCCCTTTTCTTCCTTGTGCCTTAGCTTCTTGAATGATAAAATGAGACATATTCAGTTTTCTATTGTCTGAAGTCATCTGCTTTGTGGATTATTCGGACTCTTGTTTCTTCATCCTTCAGCTGTTCAGTGTCACTTCTACCAAAACATACATATATATGGGATTTTTTTTTCTGATTTTGCCAGAAGAGCAGTGCCAGGCTTAGGCATGTAGGGGAAAACAGAAAAATGTGGGGGCAAAAATCAGTCCACTTTCTAATACTTCCTTCATACTTAAATCAGCATCTTTACTTTAAAAAATAACTGTCTAGTTCTTCCTCCTTGCTCACCCCTTCTCCCATGCGTATATATCTTCTCCCTTTCCCTCTCCCTCTCCACCTCTCCCTCCTCGGAAAATCTGGTGGAGAGACTAGTCTGACGCCTCAAAAATACTCTAATTCTAAAAAAGAAACTAAACTCTGCCTCTGACATTCCATTCCCCCTATGATTTTAATTAGGTATAAATTCTCCTATGCTTGCTTTGAAACATGCCTCAGGATCTTAGGGAGATGGCAGGCAGATGGGGTATTAATGCAGGGTGATGTTTCTCACCTTACAGTGCCCATGCAACATTTATTGTCATTAAAATAGTGTCATTCAAATGAGGTGGCTGATGTTGGAAAATGAATGCAAAGTTGATCATTCTTCTATGGATTCGAGCTTTGATGAAGAAGCTGAATTAGAGGCAGCACTTCAACTCTGCTTATGCAGTATTATCAATATCACTCAATAGTGAAACCCTGGAGACTCTGACAGGAGGACAAAGCTTCTAAGGTATATTAAGGTGGTGGGAATAAAAATACTTGCCTCTCCTATTTTATCAGACTGTGGGGAGAATGAGGAATATACTATGTGTACTGTAGCCTGAGTGCCTAGAAACAAAAATGTAGATGCTTTATTAGCCCTGTATAAGATCTTTGGTTAATTCCCCAGAGGCCTGTAGAATCCTGGAAGCCTTATAACTAATTTCTCTTTTCCCTTCTCAGGTTTTTGTTTTCCCCTGGTGCCCAAATTAAAAAAAAGATTGATTCCTTTCTATTTTGTGTTTAGCTTTTGTCCCTCTGAATTGAGGCTTTGAATTCAGAAAACCTCTTTGGTATGGCTGCCCACTGATGGTTAGGCTTAAACATTAAACAACCTTACAGAGCTAATTAGGTTTTATGGCCTACGGCCCAGTCAACTAATTTTGCTTCATAGAATTTCTGAGTGAAAAAAATAACATATTTAGGACTTGGTAAAACTTCCCTCAAAATAGCTTCTTGTACATGCAAGTATTGCTGACCCTGGGGAAATGTCTTGTATTAGCCCAGCTTGCAAACATGCAGTTTTCTGTGCCATATTCTTTACGACTTCACTCCAGGTTGAGCTGTGAAAAGGTGAGGAGAACAAGAGCCATTTTGGAAAAGTAGAATAAACTGAATTCAAATGTCTAAAGAACACAACTTGATTAATTCAAAGCGGAAGCCATGGACTCCCCAGTCTTATGCTCCACAGCAATAATTTCTCCTTGGCCAGAGGCCTAAACATCTTTGTCCAAATCTCATACTCTTTCCTGGACAGATTCATCGAGTCAAACCTCTAGTTGCTTGGGTTTTTTTTTCTGCATCATCCCATATTTAAGTTAAGCTTTAAAATGAGAGCTATTAAATAGTAAAACAAACAAACACACAACAATAACAGAACATTATGTCCTGGCCCTCAGAGGTCAATTTAATGCGATTAGCGGCATAAAACTTCACAAAGGCTTTTGCTGGAGGATTACCAGAAACAGCATCATTCAGTATGTTACCACGCGCTGCCATTCTTCCACTTTGGCATTATTTATTGATGTAGCAGAAGCACAATACTTGTACCTATTAAACCTTTTAGTTTCCTTTCAGCTTTTCCTGAGTAAAAGTGGAACAGCACCATTATTGTTAAACCCTTCTCAAGGCCAAAAATTCTCCTGAATATTGTTTACATCCCTGATTACAAAGGCGAGTACTGAGGCGGACCTGCTTTGCCTGCTTTGATTCATATCAAGGGTAACACTGTGTGTGTGTGTGTGTGTGTGTGTGTGTTCACGAAGGAGTGGGTAGTGAATGGAACAAGAGTTTTAAGGAAGGAGGAGGAGGGTGCTGGAAGGAAAAAAAGACTTTCAATGAATTGAAACTGCATAATGAAAAGATTCTGAAATTTAATTACAAAAATGGCTGTGTTTTTTCTCTCACCTCCTCCTCTCTCTCCTTTCTTCCTCCCCACCCTGCCGAAAAGCACTGAAGTAAAGTGAGACTGTCAGATTGAAGCCACACACCCACTCTAGGTCTGTTTTGAGAAAGGGAGTTTTTTTTCTCCCCTTATTTACTTGGTGGCTCTGGCAGAATGGATACTGCAAGATGCAGTTACGACAGTGTGGAGACTTGCCACTGTTTAGCTTGTTCCCCTCCCCTGTGCTGCTCTCCGGTCTGGCAAGCAGGGTCAAAGCTTAAAAGGCTTGCTGTGGCCAAGTTTCTCACCATCTCTTGTGGTTTCACACTTGGTCACTGAGTATTCAGTCACTGTCCCTCTGCCATATGGCCTGAAAGAGTTGGAGATTTAGTTTCCAAGTTTGGAAATCCTCAGGTGTTGCAGTGGAGGGTGGGTTTGTCCTTGTGGCTGCAGGTCCTGTTGAGAATTTTTGGAAAAGGAATAAAATTCCTTTCTAACCAAGTAATCAAGAATGTGTTTGTGAACATGTATGTAATTCAAATGATGCATTTTGGGGCACAGCTACATTGTTTAATATTGGGGTTTCCCTTTTTAATTTTTGTCTAGGACTCTATTTAGAGTGCCTGTACCTGACTCCCTTAATGTTTTCTTCAGGCTAGTTGTCAATTTCCAACTGCTCTAAAATGTAGCGTCTGGATTTTCTTGGTCTCTCCTGGCTTCTGTTCTTCTACAGTTTGTGTTCTCTCCTCAAAATAAAATTGCACCTAATTAATAAGGGTAGATGGGTATTCAGTTTTAATACTGTCCATGAAACCCTGTCTCCTACACCCACTCTGTTAGGAATATCTTCCTCACATGCAACACATACCTCTCCTGTAGTTGGTTGAGAGAGACATGTAGGTCTAGGATTAAAGACCTAGGATAGGATCAGAGTCATCATGCATGCAACCAAGATGGGGACAAGGATCTATGGGACAAGAACTGGAATGTGTAGTGTAGTGAGCTGTGGAGCGAAGGAAGAAACTAAGTACAAGTTTGGTGGAAGGAGAGAGAAATTAAGTCAGGAAGCACCTGCAGCAGGCAGACAGTGAGAAGGAAACTAAAGCAGACTCAGGAGAAGTGTGTCTTTGGTTATGGCTGTTCATTGAACACCCCTGTTGCTGCCTCTGTTCTTATTAAGTTACCCTTCAGCTATCTCTGAGATGTATGCAACGTAGATCTTTCAACTCATTCCTTTAATGAATTTTATCACTTTCATGGTCTTTTTTAGCTCTCTTTTTCATGGCCTTTGGGAGCCCAGAACTAGATGTGCTACCTCAGGAAGAATTTGATCAGTGCTCTGGGAAGATGGATTTACCATCCTGGCTTGTATTTTTATACACGCAATCACAGGTACACTCAGCAACCACCTTACTGACTTATTTTCTTTATAGTCCATTCTGATCCTGAAATCCTTTGAGTGTTACATTTCTCAATCTGATCTTAACAGGGAGATAGATAGATAGATAGATAGGGTTCTCAGGTCAAATATGTTTAGGAAATAATGGATTAAACAAAATAAAACAATTTCTTTACTACATGTCTTCCCAGAGTCTTTCTGTTCATGTATGTTGTGACTCTAAGATGCAACTTCTCCCAAACTCATTTGCTGAAAATACCTATTAGCATTTTGAGAAATGCTTGTGTTCCAAGGCACACAGTTTGAGAAAGACTATTTTTGAAATTTAGAGGACGTGAAGCTTTTAAGTCAAATGATGTTTCCTTTATAATGTTGGTTCCCAGGCCCATTTGGTCTTTGCCACTTCTGTGCCCTAACAAAAGGAAACATTTTACCATCTGATGTTAGTACTTGGCATCCTTCCATCTCACTGTTGTTTTCATTTTCAAAGCCTAACAAGTTGTTTTCCCATCCCATTCCATTCTTTTCTGCCTTTCCACTTTGGCCCTGGGAATTAAAATATCCCATCTTTCCCCTCACAGCTTATTTCTTCCTCTCAGTTTTGCAGACCTGGACATTAACGGAAATAATAAAACACCTTATAATTGTATAGTGCTTTCTATTTTCAAGGTACTTCCACATTCATGTTCTCATTTTATCCTCTCCACACCTCAGTAGGTAAGCAAAACATGGATTATTAATCCCATCATGACCATACAGCTAACTAAAGATAGAGACAGTAAGGTTTTTTAGATGAATAAATTCCACTACAGTTAACCTACCACCAGTTCTCTAGTCTAATTCCTTTCTTGCTATTTTTGGAAATGGAAAATATATATATTCACATATATATGAATTTGCTTGGCAAATATGAAAATTTGCTGAGACAGCAAATGTGAAAAATTGTTTGGCAGGAAATCACATGTGGAGGGGCCCAACTGGGTCACTTGGTACTTGAACACTATGTGGAAAACTATGTCAGAAGGAAGCCAAGACAATCCTAGATTAGGTCGTCATAGGGAAGACTCATTACTAGGTGGCAGGGATACTTTCCTTTTGTTGAGAGGGACTTCTGGTTATGAAAATCTCTGACCTCCTCCCTGACTCTGTACTAAAAGGATTGACTAGTTAATCTTGCATCTATTTTTGTAATGTGGCAATTTGTGCACTGGTTAGAGTCATTCTGGGCAAACCCTTTTGGTCTAAGTCAGTGTCTTCAAGGGGAAAGAGGAAAATTTTTCCCTTTGGGACATTTAGCAATGTCTGAAGACATTTTTGGCCACAGCTAGGTGGAGGGGTTGCTGCTGGCATCTAATGGGTACAGGGCAGGGATGCTTCTAAACTTTCTGCAGTTGATGGGAGAGGCTTGCCACTGCCACCACCCTCCGGCCCACGACAAAGAATTATCTGACCCACGATGTTAGTAGTGGCCAGGTCGAAAAACTCTGATCTAGGTGAAGAGCCTGAGTCCCATAGAAGTTGTTTTGATTTGGTCTCTGCTTTTCCTCCCTTACTTGCTCTGTGTATGCGTGTGTGTGTGTGTGTGCATGTGCACTCATCTGTGTACGTGTGTGTATGTTGGGGGTTATCCATGTAAGTAAATATAGGAAAGGCTTTCAGAGCACCTGAATACTATCACTGTACTGTGAAGAAATGAGTGCGAATCATGGTGAACTTAAGGGGACACTCACTCAAGATATTGGGTTCCTCTGGGATTGTAGGTACAGTGCACACACCTGAGGACACAGAATCATCTGCCAACACTTGCCTGGACATGTCTCTTTGTCTATCTGTCTCACTCTTGACTCTAGCAATTCCCAGACTTTATATGCCTCAATTCCCACTTGTAGAGCAGGCATGAGGGGCTGCTATCAGTTTTAGGATACGAACCTGGCCGGAAAAGCCTAGAAGCTGTCTGAAGAGGTGCTGCTGGGATTTGAGGATGGATTGGGTTCTTTCTCTTAGGTTGAGATGAGAGGAAAAGTGAGAGATGGCACTTGTGATGGTTGCCTAGGCTTTTCTCCAACAGTCTTATGCATAAAAAGATACTGTGATGAACCCAAGCAGTTGATGAACTGCAGTTGTGAGCATGCAGGATCCAAGGAGAGAGCAGCGCACATGGGAGGAAGGGGTGCAGCCATTTGGTGTGCAGAAGGGATGCCTGAGCGTCTGGGTATGTGTTTGTTGTTTTGTATGTGGGCTTCAATTCAAAGCCCTTTCATTTGCTTGATAAATAATTTCCTATCTGCTCCTAATTTCCATTGACTAATGGTGATTAACCTTTTCAATTTTGACATTATTGATAATAAATGAAGCTCATTCTTTTAGGCTTTACTATAGTGCTGGGTTTTGAGTAGAAACAAAAACTGAGATAAGAATTCCTTCCTTGCAGCCCTGAAGGGATTACAAACTCTTATAAAACCTCTACCTAAAGTGCACAAAATCCTCTACCTAGCCTCTACCTACAGGGGTAGGGCTCTGGGAATGACCAAATATTGTAACCAAGGCCAAGTGTTGGTGAAGTCCTGGAAACCTGGCCCTTTTCAGTTTCCCTCCTTCCCTCTTCTCTTAGACCATCCTCATTATGTCAGATGAAATTCATAGGTGGCACAATGCTGAGTTCTGAGTTCTGCTGGTGGAAGAGGGAGTTTAGTCTGTGGCCTTCCTTGGGAAGTTATGTTTGATTTCCATTCCTCCTCCTTTGCTGTCCCCTCTGAATTTGTGTCAGGTTTCTGCATTGGGAGGGTGTAAGGTAAGGTGATGCGGAAATGAGATAGTTCTCTAATTGTAGTCTGCCTTGCGTAAAAACTCCGTCATTTGAAATAGATGCACTTAAGTTCCTGAAGGTCAGGAGTTGTAGTTGAGCCTTCATCCATTAGCATATATGATACAGTTCAATGGTGAGTACTTATGAATTTATACACACATACATAATGTTGGAGATATTTTGTTAGTATGATAATTAGAGAATGCAGTTGATTATCAATGTAAGATCATTTCTCCATTATCCACGACAAAAGAGAAAAGGAGTGGTACAAGTAATCCCAAGTATCAGGTAATTTTAAAAGTCTTTTCTGTTGAGTTTTAAAGTACATTATTATGATTTTTTAAAAATGAGCTTCACCTACATGTGTCAGGAGAATATAGGAAGTCAGAGTGGATTAAAAAGAAAATAAAATATCAAATAATCCACAGGGAAATAACTATGAGCAACAAATAGTTCAATTATGTAGTCTACAGATATTATGACCAGTGTTCAGCAATGGCTCAATATCAGACCACAATTCTAAATGTCAGTGCGTTCTTGAAATGGGAGTGCTCTTTACTATGTATTCTTTGCATGGCTTTCCTGAAATTTACTTCCCTGCTGTTTTCACATACTAAATATTGCAACCCTGATTTTTTAGTGATAAACAATTGTCTAAAATTCTAACTTTTTTCCCCTTGATTTTCTCTTTACTTTCTTCTCCATAGCCTCTTTCCTCCTATTTTTATACCACCATCTAAAAATAATTCTTGATGCACTTATCATAGGTATATAACATGTCTAGGTGTAGAGCTCTTTGAGTCTTCCCTACTTGGAATTTGTGAGCTTTTTGGATGTGTTGATTAACGTTTCTCATCAAATTTGGAAAGATTTTGGCCATTATTTCTTCAAATATTCCTTCTGCCCGCTTTGTACTCTCCTCTCTTCTGGGGCTCCCATCATGTGTATGCTGGTGTCCCTCAGGTCTGTAAGGCTCTGTTCATTTTTCTTCATTCTTTTTTCTTTCTTTTTCCTTAGAATTGTTAATAAAAATTAACGTATCTTCAAGTCCATTGATTCTTCTGCCTGCTCAAATGTGCAATTTTGCTCTTCTAGTGAATTTTGCACTTCAGTTTTAGTTTTCAATTCCAGAATTTCTATTTGGTTCATTTCATAGTTTCTGTGTCCTTATTGATATTCTCCATTTAGTGAGATATTGTTCTCATACTTTGCTTTAGTTCTTTAGATATTACTTCCTTTAGTTCATGAAAATATTTATAATAGCCAACTTAAGTCTAATAAATTCAACATTTGGGCTGCCTCAGGAACAGTTTCTATTGATTGCTTTGCTTTTTATCCTGTGTGTGGGCAATACTTTCTTGGCTTTTGCATATCTGGTAATGTTTTTAGTTGTTGTTGCTGAAACTGGATGTTTCAAATGATACAGTGTGGCATATCTGGAAATCAGATCCTCTCCTGCCTCCTCAGGGTTTGTTGTTGATGCTGATTTTCTGAACTAATCTGTAGAGTCTGTATTCTTTGTCCTTTCCCCCATTTTTCACTTTGGTAACCACAAGTTTGTTTTCTATGTCTGTGGGTCTGTTTCTGTTTTGTAAATAGGTTCATTTTTATCCTTTTTTTTTAGATTCCACATACAAGCAATATCATATGATATTTGTCTTTCTATGTCTGTCTTACGTCACTTAGTATGATAATCTCTAGGTCCAACCATGTTGTTGCAAATGGCATTATTTCATTCTTTTTTATGGCTGAGTAATATTCCATTGTGTGTGTGTGTGTGTGTGTGTGTGTGTGCGTGTGTGTGCGTGTGTGTGTGTGTGTGTGTGTGTGTGTGTATCCCCCACATCTTCTTTATCCATTCATCTGTAGATGGACATTTTGGTTGCTTCCAGGTCATGGCTATTGTAAATAGTGCTGCAATGAAAACTGGGGTGCATGTATCTTTCTGAATTATAGTTCTCTCTGGATATATGCCCAGGAATGGGATTTTGGGATCATATGGTAACTCTATTTTTAGTTTTTTAAAGAATACCTCCTGTCTTTGAGAAGATAAATAAAATTGATAAACCATTAGCCAGATTCATCAACAAAAAAAGGGAGAACACTCAAATTAACAGAATTAGAAATGAAAAAGGAGAATTAACAACTGACACTGCAGAAATACAAAGTATCATGAGAGATTACTACAAGCAACTATATGCCAGTAAAATGGACAACCTGGAAGAAATGGACAAATTCTTAGAAAAGCACAACATTCCAAGACTGAACCAGGAAGAAATAGAAAATATGAACAGACCAATCACAAGCACTGAAATTGAAACTGTGATTAAAAACCTTCCAGCAAACAAAAGCCCAGGACCAGATGGCTTCACAGGTGAATTCTATCAAACATTTAGAGACGAACTAACACCCATCCTTCTCAAGCTCTTCCAAAATATAGCAGAGGGAGGAACACTCTCAAACTCATTCTACGAGGCTGCCATCACCCTGATACCAAAATCAGACAAATATGTCACAAAGAAAGAACACTACATGCCAATATCACTGATGAACATAGATGCAAAAATCCTCAACAAAATACTAGCAAACAGAATCCAACAGCACATTAAAAGGATCATACACCATGATCAAGTGTGGTTTGTCCCAGGAATGCAAGGATTCTTCAATGTACGCAAATCAGTCAATGTAATACACCATATTAACAAATTGAAGGAGAAAAACCATATGATCATCTCAATAGATGCAGAGAAAGCTTTCGACAAAATTCAATACCCATTTAAGATAAAAACCCTGCAGAAAGTAGGCATAGAGGGAACTTTCCTCAACATAATAAAGGCCATCTATGACAAACCCACAGCCAGCATCGTCCTCAATGGTGAAAAACTGAAACCATTTCCACTAAGATCAGGAGCAAGACAAGGTTGCCCACTCTCACCATTATTATTCAACATAGTTTTGGAAGTTTTAGCCACAGCAGTCAGAGAAGAAAAAGAAATAAAAGGAATCCAAATCGGAAAAGAAGAAATAAAGCTGTCACTGTTTGCAGAAGACATGATATTATACATAGAGAATCCTAAAGATGCTACCAGAAAACTACCGGAGCTAATCAATCAATTTGGTAAAGAAGTCAGATACAAAATTAATGCATAGAAATCTCTTGCATTCCTATACACTAATGATGAAAAATCTGAAAGTGAAATTAAGAAAACACTCCCATTTACCAATGCAACAAAAAGAATAAAATATCTGGAAATAAACCTATCTAAGGAGACAAAAGACCTGTATGCAGAAAATTATAAGACACTGATGAAAGAAATTAAAGATGATACAAATAGATGGAGAGATATACCATGTTCTTGGATTGGAAGAATCAATGTTGTGAAAATGACTATACTACCCAAAACAATCTACAGATTCAATGCAATCCGTATCAAACTACCACTGGCATTTTTCACAGACCTAGAACAAAAAATTTCACAATTTGTATGGAAACACAAAAGACCCTGAATAGACCCAACAATTTTGAGAAAGAAGAACAGAGCTGGAGGAATCAGGCTTGCTTGACTTCAGAGTATACTACAAAGCTACAGTAATCAAGACAGTATGGTAGTGGCACAAAAACAGAAATATAGATCAGTGGAACAGTATATAAAGCCCAGAGATAAACCCACGCACATATGGTCACCTTATCTTTGATAAAGGAGGCAAGAATATACAGTGGAGAAAAGACAGCCTCTTCAATAAGTGGTGCTGGGAAAACTGGACAGCTACATGTAGAAGAATGAAATTAGAACAGTCCCTAACACCATACACAAAAATAAGCTCAAAATGGATTAAAGACCTAAATGAAAAGCCAGAAACTATCAAACTCTTAGAGGAAAACATAGGCAGAACACTCTATGACATAAATCACAGCAAGATTCTTTTTGACCCACGTCTGAGAGAAATGGAAATAAAAACAAAAATAAACAAATGGAACCTAATGAAATTTTAAAGCTTTGGCACTGCAAAGGAAACCATAAACAAGATGAAAAGACAACCTTCAGAGTGGGAGAAAATATTTTCAATTGAAGCAACTGACAAAGGATTAATCTCCAAAATTTACAAGCAGCTCATGCAGCTCAATATCAAAAAAACAAACAACCCAATCCAAAAATGGGCAGAAGACCTAAATAGACATTTCTCCAAAGAAGATATACAGAATGCCAACAAACATAAACATGAAAGAATGCTCAACATCATTAATCATTAGAGAAATGCAAATCAAAACTACAATGAGATATCATATCTCATACCAGTCAGAATGGCCATCATCAAAAAATCTACAAGCAATTAATGCTGGAGAGGGTGTGGAAAAAAGGGAACCCTCTTTCACTGTTGGTGGGAATGTAAATTGATACAGCCACTATGGAGAACAGTATGGAGGTTCCTTAAAAAACTAAAAATTGAACTACCATACGGCCCAGCAATCCCACTACTGGGCATATACCCCGAATAAACCATAATTCAAAAAGAGTCATGTACCAAAATGTCCATTGCAGCTCTATTTACAATAGCCAGGACATGGAAGCAACCTAAGTGTCCATCAACAGTTGAATGGATAAAGAAGATTTGGCACATATATACAATGGAATATTACTCGGCCAGAAAAAGAAACGAAATTGAGTTATTTGTAGTGAGGTGGATGGACCTAGAGTCTGTCATACAGAGTGAAGTAAGTCAGAAAGAGAAAAACAAATACCACATCCTAACACATATATATGGAATCTAAAAGAAAAAAAAATGGTCATGAAGAACCTAGGGGCAAGACGGGAATAAAGACACAGACCTACTAGAAAATGGACTTGAGGATACGGGGAGGGGGAAGTGTAAGCTGTGACAAAGTGAGAGAGTGGCATGGATATATATACACTACCAAACGTAAAACAGATAGCTAGTGGGAAGCAGCCGCATAGCACAGGAAGATCAGCTTGGTGCTTTGTGACCACCTAGAGGGGTGGGATAGGGAGGGTGGGAGGGAGATGCAAGAGGGAAGAGATATGGGGACATATGTATAACTGATTCACTTTGTTATAAAGCAGAAAGTCGCACACCATTGTAAAGCAATTATACTCCAATAAAGATGTTAAAAAAAAAAGGATGCCTCTTGAATTGCTGCAAGCCTTGGTTAATTTCCAGAATTCCAAAAATCTTAATTTCTGACAGTGTTTGCCCGTTGTCTCATAGGTTGGATGAAGGAGCAGATTTTCTGAGATCTTTACTCTATCATTCCTGCTGATTGTCACTCTGAATTCCTAGATATATAATTTGACTTTTTTGTTTTTGGTGGAGAATTGGGATAGTCCTTTTAGTCGGACCATTTTTTTAATTTAGAAATAATTTCAGGTTTATAGAAATTTTGCATAAATTAATACAAAGAATACCTGTATACCCTTTACCCAGATTCACCTATTGTTAATATTTTGCCTCACTTGATTTATCACTTTTTCTTGTGTGTGTGTGTGTGTGTTTGTGTGTATGTTTATAATCTTTCCATTTCAGAATACCTTGCATATATCATGGCTCCTTAACCTAACTACTTTAGTGTATATTTCCAAAGAATAAGAAAATTATCTTAAATCATTACAGTACAGTTATCATATCCAGTAAATTTAACATTGAGATGACACTTTATCTTCTGTATTCCTATTTTGTCAATTGACCCAATAATATCCGTTACTTTTTTTTCCAATTCAGGATCCATTCTAGGTTCGTGTACTATATTCAGTTGTGATGTCTCTTTAGTCTCCTAAATGGATCCTTCTATTTGCTTGCAAGTTCACAAGACAGATGAGCCATAGTAATTTTTCTAGGAATAATATTTCAAAAGATTGACTTAAATAATGGCCTAGGAAACTCTCCATTTCTCCTTCCTTCTCAAACCTCTCACCCCAGGTCCAAAAGAGTTGTCAGGTTAGCAAAAAGGGAGAGTTATGTAGCCCTCTGGATTCAGGTATTTTCTGAGAATCTTCCTAGGCAATGGCATTCTCCTGCTTCTCTCTTTTAGTTTACTGTCTCAAACCTATCTCCTTTCTCTTCTGACTGCTATCCCTTTGGTACGAAACACATGACAGATATGATTTGCTTGGGTTAGTTTGTCACAGCATATCTGAGTGCAGAGCTTCACAAAATAGCTGGGGACCACAGTGAGCTTTCCTTCCAGGAGACCTTGTTAATTAAATTTTGTTTAAAGGAGCCCAGGTGGACTAGCAAAGATCTTTCTTTTTTCCAAGCCAAAATGTAGCAGGCATTTCCCAAAGAGACCTCATCTATGCACGTCTTTGTGAAAATCAATTAGTGTTATGAATGTCTGACAGCTTTCCTAAAAAAACTAAAATTTGTCATGATGGGAAAGTCTACGAGAGAAATCTCTCTGCCTTCATTTTTTGCCCCTCAATTATCTTCTGGAATATTCTACTCCCCAAATATTAATTTGAAGTGGTTATTTTCTAGTGGACAACACATCAGACCCTTTGCCGGTGATGTATAACCTAGCCCTCCCAATATTTTTTCCACCCCTTCGTTGTCTTACCTGCCTCCCCCCAGTATACACACACGTTTATGGCCTGAAGCTTATGACTGCCTTGGGTCTGGAGACTTCCATAATCTGCTTACTCATGTTACCATAGCCTGCCTGTTCCTTCCTAAATTATCTTAACCAGTAAAAATCTTGTTTAAATTAGTCCATTTTTTATTTGTGTAAAAATGCCTTTTAAAATTAATTTTTAATCATTATCTAATTTTAGTTGATTCAATACAAATTTGCTATCTAACAGAATTCTGTAACTTTAACTTAGTATTTCTCAGCACTGTATCCATTATGCTTTAGAGATCTCAGTGGTTACGTGCTTCAGTTTGAAACCTTCCATTTTTATAACACTTCTAAATGGTTAAATGTCAGGTATCCTGCTTTTGGATGACTTGTTCTTCATTGACTATGTTCTTGCCTTTTTCTGCCTCTTCCCCTCCCCGTCCCCCGCCCATACTATTCTATCCATCTGTGGACTACTCATCTTTCACCTCTTAATATTGAAACCTTTACCATTCTTATCCTAGTTAACCAAATTATACACTCTGAGAAGATGGAGACCTTGTCTTGTTCATTTTTAAACCTTACATGGTGCTAAGTGATGGTGCCTTGATACAGTAGGTGCTAAATGTTGAATGCCTCAATATTGAATAACCGAATTGTATTGAAAAACTGAACTATGCTTCAGTGAAGCTTTCCTTGGTAATGCAGACGATGCTGTTCTTGTTTGTCTAAATGTCTATAGTCCTTTTACCTCTCAAGGTGTACTGTATCACAAGCTGTTTTGAACTATATGTATACATATATATACTTAAATTTTTTTTTCCTGAGACCCTAAATCCATAAGGGTTAAAAGTCTTCTGGAATGAGTCTTCATTAAAATTATGAAACTTTAATGGCAAAATATCAATGAAATGGATAGGACTTTTTTTATTAGTTGATATATCTATGGATCAATATTAATTATTGGCAGAGTATGACAGGTTTAGCATCAGTTTTCTTCATTTTTTTAAGATATAAGTGATCATAATTTTGCTCATGTAATGGAATGGGAATAGAACTTTTGTTTATCAATATTACCCAATTCTTTGAACTCCTTTCAAGTTATTTGCCACAAATTACAATGATCTATTATCAAAATTATTTTAATGATTTATAAGCTGAACATCCTTCTTTAATTTTGTTTAAAGAATTAGATGCTATCTGCCTTGCCAGTTACACAGTTGATAGAATAATTGACTTTTTCAACACCCACACTGATATTTGGAATTATTCCTTTATTTAGTGCCCTGGAGGTTTTTATACCCTGGGACTTTGCATGAATTACGATTCAGAAGAGGTGAGAAGTATACGTTTCTTTAATAAAGATGGGGAAGGGCCCGTAATTAAAGGAGACTTCTTTTTCAGATTCTTTCTAAGGCAGTTCAGTTTTAGGAAAGAATACAGATGCAAGTTAAATATCTTCCAGTGGATTCCCTTGAAACTATCACTGCTTCCTTATTCACTGAAAAATCTTCCTGATACAGGCCACAGTTTTAAGACCACTGCCCTATAGCATTTAGCACATTCCTGTGTTTTCTGAATACTCCAAAAGGAGTAAATCAGTGCCTATATTAATTAGAACTGTGGAATGGAAGTGTTACTACTAGAATCCTTGGGTTGGTGTGTCATCATCATCAAGGTGGGTCGAAGACACCCCACCTTAATCCCAAATGGATGAGACTATCACCTGTTTTTAAAGATATCTCTGGAGCAAAGATGCCCTGCCTTCTTCCTGTTTTCCATACTTATGCCTAGCATCTTTCATTCTCAAGTTAATATCTCATTAAAAGTCTGTAGTTTTATAGGCTTATATTTTTTTGCTTTAAAATAGTTACATTGTAAGTTGTACTATCTTTATAGGTAGATGTGGTTGAAAAAATGAAATTTGTGCCCATTTGCCTATTCAACTAATATCCCTATTGTCTTTGTAAGCATATTAACAATTACTACCATTTTTAAATGTTCAGTTGTTTTTTAACGAAGACTTCCTTATTAGTTTTCTTTTTGCTATTTTGAACTTTTTATGAGATGTTGATGTGTCTTTATTTTTTAAGGATTGGTTATTGTAGTGGGTTAAATAGTAGCCCTCAAGAAGATCATTTACATCCTAATCCCCAGAACGTGTGAATGTTACCTTATTTGAAAATAAGAGTCTTATTGGATTTGTCCATTTTTTTAATCTGCCTCTACTGAGGTGGTCTTATGGTTTTTCTTCTTTAGTCTGTTAACATTGTGATTTATATTGATTGATTTTAAGTACTGAACCAGCTTCACATTTGTCAGGATTTATTATCCTTTTTGTATGTTACTAGATTTACTTTTCTAATATTAAGTTGAGGATTTTTCCATCTATGTTCATTAGGGATATTAGTTGGTCATTTATTTTTCTTGTAATATCCTTGGCTAGTTTGCTACCAAGGTAATACTGGTCTCATAAAATGAGTTGGGAAATAGTCTTTCCTCTTCTATTTTCTGGAAGAATCATTTACAATTGGCATTATTTCTTAATTATTTGGTAGAGTTCAACTGGGTCTCTAGTTTTCTTTGTGGGAAGGTTTTAGACTAAAAATTCAATTTATTTAATAATACAAGTCAAAAAAGAGGGAAAAAAGAGTCTTTGTAGGCGTAATTAAGAATCTCAAAATGAGGTTATCACCCTGGATTATCTCGGTGGGCCCAGATGCTATCAACATGTGTCCTTTTATAAGAAAGAAGCAAGGGAAGATAACACAGGCACACAGAGGAAAAGAGACATGTGGAGGGGAAGGTAATGTGAAGATGAGCAGAGAAAGATGCAGCCACAAGCCAAGGAATGGCATCAGCCACCAGAAGCTGCAAGAAATGGACTCTCCTCTGGAGCCTCCAGAGGAAAGTGTGCCCTGCTGACACCTTGATTTTAGACTTCTGGCCTCTTGAACTGTGAGGGAATAAATTGCTGTTGTTTGACTTCCCTGGTGGCACAGTGGTTAAGAATCCGCCTGGTGGGCTTCCCTGGTGGCGCAGTGGTTGACAGTCGTCCTGCCGATGCAGAGGACACGGGTTCATGCCCCGGTCCGGGAAGATCTCACATGCCGCGGAGCGACTGGGCCTGTGAGCCATGGCCGCTGAGCCTGCGCGTCCGGAGCCTGTGCTCCGCAACGGGAGAGGCCACAACAGTGAGAGGCCCATGTACCACAAAAAAAAAAAAAAGAATCCGCCTGGTAAGGCAGGGGACACAGGTTCAAGCCCTGGTCCAGGTAGATCCCACATGCCACAGAGCAACTAAGCCTGTGCACCACAACTACTGAGCCTGTGCTCTAGAGCCCGCAAGCCACAACTCCTGAGCCCGCACACCACAAATACTGAAGCCCACGCACCTAGAGCCCATGCTCCACAATGAGAGAAGCCACTGCAATGAGAAGCCTGTGCACCGCAACAGAGAGTAGCCCCCGCTTGCCACAACCAGAGGAAGCCTGCACGCAGAAACAAAGACCCAATGCAGCCAAAAATTAATTAATTAATTAAAAATAAATAAATAAGTTGCTGTTGTTTTATGCCACCACATTTGCGGTATTTGTTATAGTAGCTATAGAAAACTAATACAATTATTAATGTGCTTCAAGTCCATGGTATTTTGAGGACATGGGCCCAATATGAAGCATCTGGCTTCTTTGTCAGCTGGCTTGAATTTGGTATTTTTATCATGGAGGAGTAGGTCATTTGTTTTAATTACCCTCCCAGCCAGTAGTTTTGCTAAAAGTAATTATCATTTTTTAAAAATAAATAAGGACACATTTTTTTGACCACAGGAGAAAAATAAGGCACAGGGAATAATCATAACCTTTGAATGTTATTCAGAAGGAAAGGCTTTTGTCTATAGGAATGCAGAATAAAATTGGTAAATAAGCAGTCCAGACCAGACATGAGCTGTTATCAGTGATTAAAGGAAAAGAAATGATTCAGCCTTAGAACTGAGCAATTCAGTTGGAGAAATGGGGAGGAGTCAGTTAAGCCTCTGAGTTTCCTGACCATTCAGTTCACTAAAGAGCCATTTAATGCATGAGATGAATATATATGCTCAGCAAGTGTCTTACACATAGTATGTACTGAAATTTTAATTTTATATCATGTTATTCTTATTACTATTGTTACTATTACTAATTAACTCATAACCTTGAGTTGACATGGATACCTTTTAAGATCTATGAAGGGGGTGTTAACAGACTGCGCACACTGCCACCTTGAAAGTGTCCTTGCCAACAGGCACTTATAATTGAGGTGGAGAGACAAGGTATATGGGCTGTGATTATAAAGTAATTGATATTTTCTTTTTAAAAAAACCAACAGTTACGTACGCAAATGCATATTTCCCCCTTCCAAATTGGTCACTTTAGGAAACATATTATTCTCACAAAACTGCCATTGCTTAAGAGTGTTTTGGGCACTCCTCCCTGGAGATTGTCTCCAGAGCCTGCAGCATGTTGCTTAGAATCTACTCTAAGATGACAGGTCTTTATCCTTTGAGAGTGGAGCGGCTTCATCATTTGGAGCCAAGTTCAAGTTTTCTAGGGTGGCTTCTCTGAAGTAGAAATACATATGTGCTCATGCACTTGGATTTGCTTTCTAAAGACAAATTTGTTGCATAACTTCATGGGCATACCCCATATAATATCAGCATTGAAATGAGACATTTTGAATCTTCTAGTCCCATACCCTCACCCCTCAGCCCCTCTCACGGGATTCTTACCTCCAACAGTTCTGATGAAAAGAGCTGATTATTCTGTAAAACATACTGTTCCATTGTTACCCAGTTATATTGTTAGAGAATCCTTCTATAGTTAAATGAGACAAGATGTGGGCAGGTGCCCAATTTAGTATATGGAGCATAGTGAGTCCACGATAAATGTTTATAACTTGCTTGTGTAGCCCTTCAAACTCTACCTTCTGGAGGAGCAAAGATTAATTGTTTTTAACTGTATGCCATAGTTTATTTGTGTACAGTTGTGTCGGTTTATAGATTACAACAAAGATTAATTTTTAATTCTTCTTCTATATGACAAAACTTAAATTATTTAAAAATATGTCTACTCCATGTGCCCCTGAAATATCTCTCTTCCAGGCCAAGCACCCTCAGGTCCTTCTGTCATCCTAACATAGAATTTCTAGACAGGATACTCTCAAAACAGGTAATAATACTACATAGTATATGATAAGGGAGAAATGAGTGGTACAGAGAGCTAGTAAAATAGTCCATAAGTGGAATATCCGTAGGCTAAAATGGTCTTGAGAAGGTTTTGTGATGGAGGTGGAACTCACACTGGGCCTTAAAATTCAAGTAGAATTTGGATGGACTGAAAACAGAATGGAGTATGTCCCTTAAGTGAGGTGAGGGGTCTTTTGACTAAGTCCTATACAGTGATGGGTATGCTTATTATTTGTTCTATCTGCCCGGGTAATGGGGTTTGTTTTAAGGTGTGAAGGGAAGATAGTGGTAGATAAAATTGAAGATGGTTTCCAACAGACAAATGGTTAAAGAAGATGTAGTATATAGATAATGGAATGTTACTTGGCCATAAAAAAGAATGAAATTCTGCCATTTGTAGCAACACTGATGGACCTAGAGAATATTATGCTTAGTGAAATAAGACAGAAAAAGACAAATACTGTATGTTGTCACTTATATGTAGAATCTAAAAAATGATACAAATGAATGTATATGCAAAACAGAAACAGATTCACAGGTATAGAAAACAAACTAGTGGTTACCAAAGGGGGGAGGGGCAAATTAGGGGTATGGGATTAACAGATACAAACTACTATGTATAAAATAAATAAGCAACAAGGATATATTGTATAGCGCAGGGAATTATAGCCATTATCTTGTAATAACTTTTAATGGAATATGATCTGTAAAAATACTGAATCAGTATGCTATACACACGAAACTAAATATAATATTGTAAATCAACTATTCTTCCATAAAAAACAAGAAAAAATTGAATATGTTTTCACCCTATAAAGCTGGGCCCTTTAGCTAGCAGCTGAAGCAATTGAGAGTGGCTGGGAGGAGAATCAATGGTTTTGGCAAAATAGAGCCTCTAGCTTTGGGAAAGAAGATGCTAATTACAATGGGTGCTGATTGTTTCTATTTGAAAATTCTCATAGCAGGTTTTCTGAAAACACTTACATTAAGTAAGCATTAGGTGGGTAACTAAATCACTGCCAGTAAGGAATCTTTCTACAAATTGTGGGGAAAGATTCAGTTGCATAATGAAATGAGCTTGGTGTCTCTTCTTCTGTTATACTGTTCTTAGGAGCTGCTAATTGGAAATGCTTTGAGAAAGAAGGTCATAATTAGGGTTTAGGGGATTTGGTGTATAGTTTTTTTCCCCTTTAAATTGCTATTCTTTATTTTTAAGGCAAATTATGACTCACTTTTAGGAAGAAACTCAGTTTTTGTCAGTGGTCAAATACATTGTCTACTTGAATTCTTGAATTACATCACAAGTGAGTTTGTATGATGTTGGAATAGCGCTATGTATACTGGAAACAGTAGAACATGATTCATTTGTTAGCTGACTGGCCATATAGGCCCATATGCTTAGCATCTTCACTTTTCCTTTCTCTTTTGCTCACTATCTCCTTCATTCCCCCACCCTTCCAATATATCTTGAGCTCTTGATCTATATTTGTTGTATACTAACATGCTTGAATCTCTTGATTGGGGTTTCTAGCCCTTGCCCCAAAGAAGAGCATGGAATGTGAATTATTTGAACAGTGTCTCAATTGAGAATTTGCTTTTTTTGGGGGGGGGAACAGCACTTTTATTTTTGTTTACTTTTGATCCATGTGTATCTTCACAGGAGATTGTTCATTTCCTGAAGGAGAGAAACAAGGCATAGCATATTAGTGGTGAGCAAGGGGTGTGGCCTCTATTTTATACCATAGGGAAAATTATGATTTGATCATCCTTATTTATCATGGCTTCTACTTCTCTCTGTAGTTCCTCCCTGTCAGCGCTAATTACCTAGTCATGCACATAGTAGATACTCAATTAAATAAAATCTAATTCAGGGATCCTGTTTCCTGTAGCCAGGGAGCACTTAATCACTTGATAGTTAACAATAGTTAATAATAGATTACCATTAATTATCTTTACAAATAGCTGCCCTGGTAGGGTTTATTTAGTTAGTTTATTTATTTAGCTACACCAATTGCTATATCTGCCAATCTCTAACCAATCAGGGCAAGCCCTGGCCCATTTAAAACATTCATGTCCAACTGGTTTTGCTGAAAAAATGGTGCAGGATGTATTACTAGACACAGTTAAGGTGATATCCTAGTCTCTTGTGTTTGTATTCCTTCTTACCTCACCTTGTACATAGGAGGCATTCTGAAAATGCTTGTTGAATTATTGAGTTGAATCATAGATCTAATAACTACCAAATCATTAGTAGCACCTCTTCCAAAATGTTTTGGAGCTTCTATGTAGTTACAGCCAAAGTATAGAGAAGGCATTTTGGTTTAGATGAGTAACCAAGGCTCGTTAGCTGACTTAAAGAGAAATCAGGCAAGTCATCTGTGAATGAGAAGTCTCCTTAGTCTCTCCTCTCTAGACCCCCACTCCTGTATTAGGTGCTCATGAGGCGCGCCAGGGGAGTTGAGGAAGTTTACTGCAAGCAACTATTCTTTATTCTCTTGAGGTAAGTGTTGTGGGCGAAGGTATTGAAAACCCCAAACAGAAGCCCTTAGTTTTGAGAGCCTTCATTAATGATGATGATTTAAAATCCCAGGTAGAGCAATGAAAAACGCTACAGAGTTATAGTTAGAAGGCTTCCTCAGTGATACCGCCCAAAGAAGAGTGTGGAGCTGGTGTAGTTCTCTCAGATCTCTAGGAGAGGACCCGAAGGGTCATTCTTAACTGGCATCGAATACCTACTATATGAAAAGCTCTGTGGAGAATGCAAGATGAACAGGATCCCAGCTCCTTGCCACCACCTGGTTTTTAGTCTAATTAGGTTAAGAGAAATAAAGAACAATGGGAGGCAAATTATGTCAACTGTTCTAAATGGCACAAGGTGCTGAGAAGAGATAAGACTGATCTATAATAACTCAGTGAGTGAGATTATCACATGGTAGGGAATACATGTTTATTTTTCCTGAATAGTTATTTTTAATGGCAACTGGACTTAGCTCATAGTGACAATAGCTGCACTCCTTCAAGAAAAGGAGGATAATTATTTATATCCTAAGTAAGGATTGAGCAGGTTACTAGAATTTTATCATAAAACTATACAGAAGAATTAAAACTTTAGGTTTATACTTGTACATATTTGCAGGTTTTTATTTAAATTTTTGCCATCCATGTTCTCTTTATATCATAATGATATATGAGGATGATACTAAATGATGTATGAAAACCCTGTTTGCTTTACACCCAGATATGGTAGGTTGCAGTTTGGTGGGGAGAACTCTTCAGTTTCAGCATGACTGAGAGCTTAAGGCAGAGCCTTAAAAACCCAACAGTTAAAAGAAAAGTAAGGATCCTGGAGCAGAGCAAAAGTTGTGTACACTGTCTGGAACTTTCAGAGTACACCCATGCATTGTTGCCATGTGTTGTTAATAGCACCTATCCAAGGAACAGCCCATTGGCAAACTGGCTGATAGGCGTGACCATTTCAGATATAGAGAAATCTTCATTGGGAGAATAATAAAATGTTAATCAAAAGATACTATTACATGTTTTCAAAACTTGCTTTGAAAAACAAATTTAAGGTAAAATTACTCCACTTTGATTCTGTTGTTTTAAATGAATTTTATATTTAACTTAATATCTAGTATCATAAGATTTTCCTTTGTAAAAAAATTTAAAATGCTTTTAAATAAAAAATTCGGTGTTCTGTTAGCTTTTGCTTTCCCCATGTTCAATCTGGTTAGTTATCACACAGATTGTAGGGACCATGTTCAACCATATACAGGTTTTAGCACATTGTACATACACATGCACCTACATCAAAACGTCAGGGTTTTCTGGGTTCCATTTTTTATTATTTTTCATTAAAATTTATACTTACTCAGATTCCAGTTTATTCTGGACCGAAACTAGTTTTTCTTTCAGGTCCAAGGCTTGTAAGGTATTTGCTATTTGGGACCTGTTTTGATTACTTCTTCTATCTACAGTGGTTACCACTCTCTTCTTTTTCACCAGTCATTCGGAAAACACACACACATATATTTACACATACATATTTATAGACTATAACTGTGTGCTTTGCTATTTAAATAAGGAATCACTGTGGCTTTCTCATGAGCTCAGGGTTTATTTTTTTCTTTCAATGTCTCATTTATTTCTTCCTCTTATAAAAACCTGAATGGATGGTTACATGTAATCATTGCCCCCATCATTGCCCCCATGGATGACCACTCTGATAACCTGACCCTTTCATTTTCAGACCTGCACTGATACTCTTGTTTTGCTTTCTTCACAGTAGTCTGCACAGTCCTTCCCTGGTGTTTGCATTTTTACCTTTGTAGATAGAAAAGTACTTTTGAAAAAAATGCAGAAATGGTAGAAAGAGGGGCAGGAAAAAACAGTAAAGAAATTCTTCTTCTGTTTACCTTTCTTTTGGATTGGCTGAACTGTGGAATGTGACAAAAGCAAGAAACAATAATTATATAGTCTGTTTGTGTTAGGAGGTAATTAATATGTACTTCCTTCTTAAGTAGCCAAAATGAGAATCTGGTCAGTGTAAGGGACATTAAAAAAGACAGTTCTTGTGTTTGCTGGCATATAGGACTATTGGAATGTGTAGAAGATTGGGGGAAATTAATTTCTGTCCTGTCTAGACCTATCATGTGTTACCTTTCCTAGGTAACTGTGCAAGGTCGATTCTCAGTATGTGCAGGTGTTGTAAATCATAAGCTGTTTTAGTTTTAGGTGCGTAAGAGAAAATATAGCCCCTAATGGGTATTGTTGGCTGTTGACTCCATAGCACAGATGAGGAAAGAGGAGATTAGATGGGGGAAAATTTCAGGGGCTGTGGTAAAGATGAGATTTTCTGCTTCTTTGTAAGGCTAGGATGACAAAAACCTTAAAGTAACACTGCTTTCCTACAGTGGTTTGTTGCCCTAAGTGACTTCAGCTTAATTTATCATTTCACAGTTGCCTGGTAGGCAAGAGAACCACTAAAAGCAGAAGCCATCATAAGCCATTTTATCTGTGAGATAGAAGGTATTACTATTATTTAAAGTCTGCTATTATTTTTTTATTATTTTTATTTATTTATTTATTTTTTGCGGTACGCGGGCCTCTCACTGTTTTGGTCTCTCCCGTTGCGGAGCACAGGCTCCGGACGCGCAGGCTCAGCGGCCATGGCTCACAGGCCCAGCCGCTCCACGGCATGTGGGATCTTCCCGGACCGGGGCACGAACCCGTGTCCCCTGCATCAGCAGGCAGACTCTCAACCACTGCGCCACCAGGGAAGCCCGAAAGTCTGCTATTTTTAAGAAGAAATCAGATTATCAAGAAACAAGAGACTGACTTGAAATTGCACAGCAAGTTGGTAGCATTTTATGATAATACTAATCTAGACTTCCATTTCCTTTCCTACTCTTTTGTTATACATTTTTTTGGCTGTGCCATGCTGCTTGCAGGATCTTAGTTCCCCGACCATGGATTGAACCCCGGCAATAGCTCCCTGCAGTAGAAGCGTGGAGTCCTAACCACTGGACCACCAGGGAATTCCCTTCTTTCTTACTCTTGCAAGCCTATAGTGAGTTGGTTAGTTATATGGTCAATTGTATGGTAATCAGCATGACTGTTTTAACTTCTACTGGATACCTGTAACACAGCAACAGAATGGGTGTCTTTGAAATGATGTAGTACTTGGAACTTTGCATGGTGCATACTGTATTCCTACAACAACTCTGTCACCTCTTTCAACATAGTACCTCAAATACCTTCCACTGCAGTTTAAGCCACATTTTCTTTTTCTATCCTCATTGGAGATTATTAGCTAGTCATATGCCTCCTCCTCCTTTTATCTCATCCAGAACAGGTTTAAAACCCTTCCTATTAAGAATGATTTTTCTTTCTACAAACCCACCCACCTTCTTTCTCTACTCTACAACCTTCTCTTTTACAAGCTGAAAGATCCAAGTAACTTAAACCTGTCTCCAACCCTTGTTTTCATCATTGTCTTTGTGGTTTTCTTTCTCTAATCTTATCTCCTCACTAAAGATGTGGTATGGGACATACTGTTTTCTCCATTACATAATTAATAAACTATATGCACCAATTGTATGAAATATCTCTTTGTTTTTTTAACATCTTTATTGGAGTATAATTGCTTTACAATGGTGTGTTAGTTTCTGCTGTATAACAAAGTGAATCAGCTATACATAGACATATATCCCCATATCTCCCCCCTCTTGCGTCTCCCTCCCACCCTCCCTATCCCACCCCTCTAGGTGGTCACAAAGCACCCAGCTGATCTCCCTGTGCTATGCAGCTGCTTCCCACTAGCTATCTATTTTACATTTGGTAGTGTATATATGTCCATGCCACTCTCTCACTTCGTCCCAGCTTACCCTTCCGTCTCCCTGTGTCCTCAAGTCCATCCTCTACGTCTGCATCTTTATTCCTGTCATGCCCCTAGGTTCTTCAGAACCTTTTTTTTTAGATTCCATATATATGTGTTAGCATATGGTATTTATTTTTCTCTTTCTGACCTACTTCACTCTGTATGACAGTCTCTAGGTCCATCCACCTGACTACAAATAACTCAATTTCGTTTCTTTTTGAGGGCTGAGTAATATTCCATTGTATATATGTGCCACATCTTTATGGGATATCTCTTTGTTTTAATCTGTCTTTTGTGTTGTCTACCTGTGAAGGTAACAAGACAAAATGTCTTGGGGATGACTTTCTTTCCCCTGGGAGTGGAGTTGGGTGGAGAGGGACCTGTTCTAATTTATTTCCAGCCTGTATCCAGTGGTGTATTGGAGTTGGCTTGCATCAGCTCATGACAACCAGTTGTGCACATCGCTTCCCAACTCCAAGCTTATGTTCAGTGACAAGTTCATGTACAGTGATTGGCAGCTTGAAATTAGCCGTGGTTGGAGTATTTATCCCTTAGAAATTAGCAAAGGCAACAAATCAGGCCTCCTCACCCCTCAAGCTGGTAGTTAAACATTTACCAGCATATGACTACCTGTTTCATAATAATTCTTGATCAAAAAATTTATCTAAGTACGTGTCTAGTATGCCTCTAGTACTTTGTGAACATGGTCAAAAAGTAGTTACTAGAAGCCACATATCGATATCTGTATATCTGTCTGTCTATCTATTTGCAGATTTGAGTCTGGAAGATATAAAACCAGACCTACGAAATCAGGCAAGTAAGAATTATAATGTAAGTGGGAAGGATCATCTACAACTCTGACACTTCATCTTTAAAACTACGTTAGCAGTTTTAGTGCACCTAGGATAGCTGCTGTTTAATTGAGCAGGTAGGTATTAGATACTGAGAATGAGTTAGATGTTTATAAGAGCCTTTTTTAAGGTAAATGAGCCATTTGAGGTGCTCCATATTTGGATACAAAAGGTAACACTGGAAAGAATGAACCTGATTCTATTTTGACAGCATTTGTCTTCAAACCTCAGATTATGTATGACAGGCAACATGTCCAGAACACTTTCTTATTCTGATGTTTGTATTATTGTGTCTCTGACATTCCTATAAACGAGAGCTCCTCTGCAAACAATATCAAGTTGCTACAGTATTCTCCAGAGCAAATCACATATTATTTCTTCCAGTTTTATTGAGATATAATTGACATTTAATGTTGTATAAGTTTGAGATATACAATGTGATGATTTGATACACATATATATTGCAAAATGATTCACAATAAGGTTAATTAACACATCCATCACCTCATGTAATTACCATTTCTTTTATGTGATAACATTTAAGATCTACTCTCTTACCAACTTTCAAGTGTATAATACAGTTTCATTACCTATAGGCACCATGCTGTACATTTGATTCTGGAACTTACTCATCTTATAACATTAAGTTTGTACCTTTGACCAACATCTCCCCATTTTCCTCACCCCAAAGCCCCTGACAACCATCATTCTACTCTCTATTCTATGAGTTCGACTTTTTCAGGTTCCAAATATAAGTGCCTCATAAAACCTACCCAAGGACAAACTCACCTGATTTTTAAAATTTAAAACAAATAATTTAAATGTTCTTCACTTTTATATGATGGCCAGTTAAAGAATAAAGAAGAAAGGGGAAGGAAAGAAAGAAGACAATGTTGGATAAGGAATGAGGGAGGTGTATGAAGAGACGGTAGAAAAAGTTTCTTCTTAAAAGAAGCAGTTGTTTTCTACTAAAGCACAGAGATTAAAGTTACCATTTCTACTGTGTAACATCACCTAGAACTAAAGAAATTAGAGCTATTATTATTAGGAAAGTGGAGTTGCAGAAAAGGTTAAAGGAATCGGGTTGTTTACCCTAAAAAAGAAAAGACTGGGAAGAGGTGGCATGATTTCTGTCTTTATCTCAAAGGCTTAAAAGACAGAGGAATTAGATGTCTATTATATGGCAGAAGCTATAGGGAAAGAAAGTTTATCTCAACATAGGTGAGCATGGAATGTGATGACTACTTTCAGGAGGTAGTGAGCATACTCTTCAGATGGGGCTTTGATTTAGGTGACTTTTAAGGTCTACCTGACCCAGTGGTATGTGGACTGTTAAAGGAATCTGGTGTATTTTCTTTCACTATTCATAAAAGATGGTGTGGGAAGCTTTTGTTGTCTTGCCTTAATCTTCTGGAATGTGGACCATGATGTTGTATGAACTGTATGATGACTAGTGTAATGTGGGGCTTCTTCAGTAGGAACTGGTAGTTTAAGACCGGCCACAGCATTGATGTTACGGTCATCTTCCATTCTTGTGAGTCCATTTGTAATGGCTAAAGACTAAGAATAAAAATAGCAAATTCATGTATTGAATTTCTGTTTAGCTTTCTATTCCCAACACTAATTATTTGTTTCACTGAAGGCTTTTGCCTAGATTAGAAGCCTAACTAAATAAAATATCTCTGAATATCTCAAGTTCTTTTATTTCACAGCAGTGAATTAAATATGCTTTCATATTCTAATGGTACAAATGAAGACAGAATAGGGTGAGTAAGGGTAATTTAGGTGGAGAAATCAGCTTTCAAATTGGGCTCTAAAGTGTATTAAAATGCGTTGTGTAAGAAGTCTATACAAAAATACATTTTAATATGTTAATGCTCACAGATTTCATTATATTATCATTTAAGTTGTTGGGAGAGCTTAATAGGTCACAGCTGATGCTATGCTACCTCATACTCATTTTCTTACCAAGTCCTCAACTGCTGAAGAAAAGGAGTTACTTGTGATACGGATATTTTACTGTCATCCCTTCATATAAAAGTAAGAAATTTCAGGGTTAGGGATAACTCATTCAGGAATCTATGTTTACTGATGAGGTTTTAAAGAAAGTCATACCAAGTGGAGGGGGATGCACTTAAGCAGGAGGGTTATTAAAAACCATTAAAATGTTAATCTAGCTTTTAAAAGCAATGCTTTTATCTCTAAGTATAAAGAGGGTGTTTGCTTATTCATTATCTGTTCATTCTAAATAGAATAAATCAATTGGGAGTTAAAAAAGTAGGAACTCATCTTTTCCAATCTGTAAAGGAAATGGCTGAATAAATTAGCTACAAAAGCCAATATTTTAGTTTCTTTTCATATTAACGGGGCTTGAATTTAAAACAAAAAACCTTACCTTAGATTTGTAAGATTCAAAGATATGTTCACTTAATTTAGCATGTAGATAATTTTGCTCTAAATAAAAATAGCATAAATGCTCATTGTTTGGTGAGAAACAATCAACAAAATGAAAAGGCAACCTACGGAATGGGAAAAAATATTTGCAAATCATATATCTGTTAAGGGGTTAATCCCCCAAATATATAATGAATTGATGCAACTCAATAGCAATATATATATATATATCCAATTTAAAAATGGGCAAAAGAACTGAATAGACATTTTTCCAGAAATGTGCAAATGACAATATGCCTGACATAACTAGTCATCAGGGAAATGCAAATCAAAACCACAGTGAGATGCCACCTCACACCGGTTAGAATGGCTGTCATCAAGAAGACAAGAAGTAATAATTGTTGGTGAGGCTGCAGAGATAAAGAAACTGGTGTGCATTGTTGGTGGGAAAATAAATTGGTTCAACCACTATGAAAAGCAGTATGGAGGTTCCTCAGAAAATTAAAAATAGAACTACCTTTTGATCCAGAAATCCCGCTTCTGGATATATATCCAAAGGAAATAAAATCAGAGTCTTGAAGAGATATCTGTCTGCATTCCCATGGTCATTGCTGCATTATTCACAATAGCCAAGATATGGAAACAACCTAAGTGTCTGCTAACACTGATGGATAAAGAAGATGTGATATATATATATATTATATATATATACATATTTATAACATATATATAATATATATATATACATATAATTCAGCAATGAGAAAGAAGGAAATCCTCCCATTTGGAACAATGTGGGTGGACTTGAGGGCATTATGCTAAGTGAAATAAATCAGAAAAAGACAAATACTGTATGATCTCACTTATATGTGGAATCTTAAAAAGATAAACTCATAAAACAGAGTAGAATGGTGGTTTCTAGGGGCTAGGCCAGGTGGGGGCAGGAATGGGAAGATGTTGGTCAAAGGGTAAACAATTCCAGTTATAAGACAAATAAGTTCTGGAGATCTAATGTACAGCATGGTGACTGTCGTCAGTGATACTGTATCATACACTTGAATTTTGCTAGGAGAGTAGATCTTAAATGTTCTCACCACAAAAAGAAATGGTAGTTATGTGAGGTTATGGAGGTGTTAACTGATGCTACTTTGGTAATCATTTCGCAATATATAAGTGCATCAAATCAACATGTTGAACACCTTAAACTTACACAATGTTATATGTCAATTATGTCTCAATAAATCTGGGGGGAGATTTTTAAATAAATAAATTTTTTAAAGTAATAAAAAGGTCATTGTGAGCTAAGGTAGTTGAAGAAAACTTTTTGAAAAAGGTAGGACTTGAACAAGATGGTGAAGGAAAACTGGAACTCAAGGAAAAGAATGGAATTCTCTGCATTGTTAATGAATAGTGTTAAGGTGCAGAGACAGAAATGGAAATATTGTCATATGAGGGAGGCAGTAATTGCAGCAGTTTGTTTAGGGGGCAAGAATTTCATATTAGGGAGTAGTGGTTGAGGATGTTGAAACACACTAGGTTCAGATCGTAAAACTCCTTAATACCAAGATAAAGCCACTGTGAGCAGTAGGGAACCACTGATGGTTTCTGAGTGGGGAGACAGGACATGTGCAAAGGGATATTTTTCAAGAGAGGTTTTGCTAGCAGTGTAGAAAATGTTTTAGAGGCAGAGAGAGCAGCTAGAAAGCTCTTGCCTTAACCCAACTGTGAGGCAAAAAAGGCCAAGTATGGGGCACTATTAGCACTGTGAAAGCATGCAATAGAGATTAGATTTGGTGACCCTGATAGATTTTAGGGCATGGGAATGGCTCCCAGTCACTCAGATTTGAAACCCTGAAATGATCATGCTTTTGACACCAATAAGATAGTGGCCTTAGTTCCATATATTTCCAAGTGATCATGAAAGGATTTATTTCAGTTAGCTGAAATACATAAAATTTTGATAAAACTCTTTGATACATAAAATAAAAACTCTTTGATACATAAAATAAAAAATTCATCATTCAGTTTCATGATGAAGCTGAAAACTAATCTTAAAATGTAAAATATAAATCACTGCTTTAATTGTATACGTACATATCTTCTAAAAGTAAATCCTGCATCTATGTTGTAAAGAATATGTATTAAGGTTAAATCAAACAAGTACACATTCTTTTTTCTTTTTCCCTCCAAGTGCTTTATTTAATTTAATTTTTTGTGCAACAGGTTCTTATTAGTTATCAATTTTATACATATTAGTGTATATATGTCAATCCCAATTTCCCAATTCATCACACCACCACCGCCCCCACCACCACTTTCCCCGCTTGGTGTCCATATGTTTGTTCTCTACATCTGTGTCTCCATTTCTGCTCTGCAAACCAGTTCATCTGTACCATTTTTCTAGGTTTTACATATATGTGTCAATATATGATATTTGCTTTTCTCTTTCTGACTTCATTCTGTGCGACAGTTTCTAGATTCATCTGCGTCTCTACAAATGACCCAATTTCATTCCTTTTTATGGCAGAGTAATATTCCATTGTATATATGTACCACATCTTCTTTATCCATTTATCCGTTGATGGGCATTTAGGTTGCTTACATGACCTAGCTATTGTAAATAGTGCTGCAGTGAACACTGGGGTGCATGTGTCTTTTTGAATTATGGTTTTCTCTGGGTATATGCCCAGTAGTGGGATTGCTGGGTCATATGGTAATTCTATTTTTCGTTTTCTAAGTTACCTCCATACTGTTCTCCATAGAGGCTGTGTCAATTTACATTCCCACCAACAGTGCAAAAGGGTTCCCTTTTCTCCACACCCTCTCCAGCCTTTGTTGTTTGTAGATTTTCTGATGATGCTCTTTCTAACTGGTGTGAGGTGATACCTCACTGTAGTTTAGATTTGTATTTCTCTAATAATTAGTGATGTTGAGCAGCTTTTCATGTGCTTCTTGTTCATCTGTAGGTCTTCTTTGGAGAAATGTTTATTTAGGTCTTCTACCCATTTTTGGAATGGATTGTTTGTTTTTTTGATATTGAGCTGTATGAGGGGCTTGTATAATTTGGAGATTACTCTTTTGTCTGTTGTTTCGTTTGGAAATATTTTCTCCCATTCTGAGAGTTGGCATTTCGTCTTGTTCGTAGTTTCCTTTTCTTTGCAAAAGCTTTTAAGTTTCATTAGGTCCCATTTGTTTATTTTTGTTTTTATTTCCATTACTCTAGGAGGTGGATCAAAAAGGATCTTGCTGTGATTTATGTCAAAGAGTGTTCTTCCTATGTTTTCCTTTAAGAGTTTTATCGTGTCCAGTCTTACATTTAGGTCTCTAAACCATTTTGAGTTTATTTTTGTGTACGGTGTTAGTTAGGGAGTATTCTAATTTCATTCTTTTACATGTAGCTCTCCAGTTTTCCCAGCACCACTTATTGAAGAGAATGTCTTTTCTCCATTGTATATCCTTGCCTCGTTTGTCATAGTTTAGTTGACCATAGGTGCATGGGTTTATCTCTGGGCTTTCTATCCTGTTCCATTGATCTATATTTCTGTTTTTGTGCCAGTACCATATTGTCTTGATTACTGTAGCTTTGTAGTATAGTCTGAAGTCAGGGAGTCTGAATCCTCCAGCTCCATTTTATTCCCTCAAGACTCCTTTGGCTATTCGGGGTCTTTTGTTTCTCCATACATATTTTAAGATTTTTTTGTTCTAGTTCTGAAAAAATGCCATTGGTAATTTGATAGGGATTGCATTGAAGCTGTAGTTTGCTTTGGGTGGTATAGTCATTTTCACAATATTGATTCTTCCAATCCGAGAACATGGTATATCTCTCCATCTGTTTGTATTATCTTTAATTTTTTTCATCAGTGTTTCATAGTTTTCTGCATACAGGTCTTTTGTCTCCCTAGGTAGGTTTATTCCTAGGCATTTTAATCTTTCTCTGGCAATGGTAAATGGGAGTGTTTCCTTAATTTCCCTTTCAGATTTTTCATCATTAGTGTATAGGAATACAAGAGATTTCTGTGCAATAATTTTGTATCCTGCAACTTTACCGAATTCATTAATTAGCTCTAGTAGTTTCCTGGTGACATCTTTAGGATTCTCTATGTATAGTGTCATGTCATCTGCAAACAGTGACAGTTTTACTTCTTCTTTTCCAGTTTGTATTCCTTTTTCTTTTCTGACTGCTGTGGCTAGGACTTCCAAAACTACGTTGAATAATAGTGGTGAGAGTGGGCATCCTTGTCTTGTTCCTGATCTTAGAGGAAATGCTTTCAGTTTTTCACCATTGAGAATGTTGTTTGCTGTGGGTTTGTCATATATGGCCTTTATTATGTTGAGGTAGGTTTGCTCTATGCCTACTTTCTGGAGGGCTTTTTATCATAAATGGGTGTTGAATTTTGTCGAAAGCTTTTTCTGCATCTATTGAGATGATCATATGGTTTTTATTCTTCAATTTGTTAATATGGTGTATCACATTGATTTGTGTATATTGAAGAATCCTTGCATCCCTGGGATAAATCCCACTTGATCATGGTGTATGATCCTTTTAATGTATTGTTGAATTCTGTTTGCTAGTATTATGTTGAGGATTTTTGCATCTATATTCATCAGTGATATTGGTCTGTAATTTTCTTTTTTGTAGTATCTTTGTCTGGTTTTGCGATCATGGTGATTTTGGCCTCATAGAACGATTTTGGGAGTGTTCCTTCCTCTGCAATTTTTTGGAAGAGTTTGAGAAGGATGGGTGTTAGCTCTTCTCTAAATGTTTGATAGAATTCCCTTGTGAAGCCATCTGGTCCTGGACTTTTGTTTGTAGGAAGATTTTAATCACAGTTTCAATTTCATTACTTGTGATTGGTCTGTTCATATTTTCTGTTTCTTTTGGTTCAGTCTTGGAAGGTTATACCTTTCTAAGAATTTGTCCATTTCTTCCAGGTTGTCCATTTTATTGGCATAGAGTTGCTTGTAGTAGTCTTGTAGGATGCTTTGTATTTCTGTGGTGTCTGTTGTACCTTGTCCTTTTTCATTTCTAATTTTATTGATTTGAGTCCTCTCCCTCTTTTTCTTGATGAGTCTGGGTAAAGGTTTATCAATTCTGTTTATCTTCTCAAAGAACCAGCGTTTAGTTTTATTGATCTTTGCTATTGTTTTCTTTGTTTCTGTTTCATTTATTTCTGCTCTGATTCTTATGATTTCTTTCCTTCTACTAACCTTGGCTTTTGTTTGTTCTTCTTTCTCTAGTTCCTTTAGGTGTGATATTAGATTGTTTATTTGAGATTTTTCTTGTTTCTTGAGGTAGGATTGTATTGTTATAAACTTCCCTCTTAGAACTGCTTTTGCTGCATCCCATAAGTTTTGGATCACCATCTTTTCATTGTCATTTGTCTCCAGGTATTTTTTGATTTCCTCTTTGATTTCTTCAGTGACTTCTTGGTTATTTAGTAATGTATTGTTTAGCCTCCATGTGTTTGTGTTTTTTACATTTTTTTCCCTGTAATTGATTTCTAATCTCATAGCGTTGTGGTCAGAAAAGATGCTTGATGTGATTTCAATTTTCTTAAATTTATTGAGGCTTGATTTGTGACCCAAGATGTGATCTATCCTGGAGAATGTTCCATGAGCACTTGAGAAGAAAGTGTAATCTGCTGTTTTTGGATGGAATGTCCTATAAATATCAATTAAATCTATCTGGTCTATTGTGTCATTTACATCTTATGTTTCCTTATTAGTTTTCTGCTTGGATGATCTGTCCATTGGTGTAAGTGAGGTGTTAAAGCCCCCCACTATTATTGTGCTACTGTCGATTTCCTCTTTTATAGCTGTTAGCAGTTGCCTTACGTATTGAGGTGCTCCTATGTTGGGTGCACATATATTTATAATTGTTATATCTTCTTGGATTGATCCCTTGATCTTTATGTAGTGTCCTTCCTTGTCTCTTGTAACATTTTTTATTTTAAAGTCTCTTTTATCTGATATGAGTATTGCTACTCCAGCTTTCTTTTGATTTCCATTTGCCTGGAATATCTTTTTCCATCCCCTCACTTTCAGTCTGTATGTTTCCCTAGGTCTGAAGTGGGTTTCTTTTAGACAGCATATATGTGGGTCTTGTTTTTGTATCCATTCAGTGAGCCTGTGTCTTTTGGTTGGAGCATTTAATCCATTCATGTTTAAGGTAATTATCTATATGCATGTTCCTATTGTCATTTTTTAAATTATTTGGGTTTGTTTTTGTAGGTCCTTTTCTTCTCTTGTTTCCCACTTAGAGTAGTTCCTTTAGCATTTGTTGTAGAGTTGGTTTGGTGGTGCTGAATTCTCTTAGCTTTTGCTTGTCTGTAAAGCTTTTGATTTCTCCATCGAATCTGAATGAGATCCTTGCCAGGTAGAGTAATCTTGGTTGTAGTTTCTTCCCTTTCATCACTTTAAATATGTCATGCCACTCCCTTCTGGCTTGCAGAGTTTCTGCTGAGAAATCAGCTGTTAACCTTATGGGAGTTCCCTTGTATGTTATTTGTCGTTTTTCCCTTGCTGCTTTCAATAATTTTTCTTTGCCTTTAATTTTTGCCAAGTGATTACTATGTGTCTCAGCGTGTTTCTCCTTGGGTTTATCCTGCCTGGGACTCTCTGCACTACCTGGACTTTGGTGGCTATTTCCTTTCCCATGTTAGGGAAGTTTTTTACTATAATCTCTTCAAATATTTTCTCGGGTCCTTTCTCTCTCTCTTCTCCTTCTGGGACCCCTCTGATGAGAATGTTGTTGCATTTAATGTTGTCCCAGAGGTCTCATAGGTTGTCTTCATTTCTTTTCATTCTTTTTTCTTTATTTTGTTCTACAGCAGTGAATTCCACCATTCTGTCCTCCAGGTCACTTATCCATTCTTCTGCCTCAGTTATTATGCTATTGATTCCTTCTAGTGTATTTTTCATTTCAGTTATTGTATTGTTCATCTCTGTTTGTTTGTTCTTTAATTCTTCTATGTCTTTGTTAAACATTTCTTGCATCTTCTCTATCTTTGCCTCCATTCTTTTTCCAAGGTCCTGGATCATCTTCACTATCATTATTCTGAATTCTTTTTCTGGAAGGTTGCCTATCTCCATTTCATTTAGTTGTTTTTCTGGGGTTTTATCTTGTTCCTTCATCTGGTACATAGCCCTCTGCCTTTTCATCTTGTCTGTCTTTCTGTGAATGTGGTTTTTGTTCCACAGGCTGCAGGATTGTAGTTCCTTTTGCTTCTGCTGTCCGCCCTCTGGTGGATGAGGCTATCTAAGAGGCTTGTGCAAGTCTCCTGATGGGAGGGTTTGGTGGTGGGTAGAGTTGGCTGTTGCTCTGGTGGGCAGAGCTCAGTAAAACTTTAATCCACTTGTCTGCTGTAGGGTGGGGCTGGGTTCCCTCCTTGTTGGTTGTTTGGTCTGAGGTGACCCAACACTGGAGCCTAGCCGAGCTCTTTTGTAGGGCTAATGGCGGACTCTGAGAGGGCTCACACCAAGGAGTGCTTCCCAGAACTTCCGCTGCCAGTGTCCTTGTCCTCTCGGTGAGACACCCCCCCCACCTCTGTGGGAGACCCTCCAACACTAGCAGGTGGTCTGGTTCAATCTCCTATGGGGTCACTGCTCCTTCCTCTGGGTCCCAATGTGCACACTACTTTGTGTGTGCCTTCTAAGAGTGGAGTCTCGGTTCCCCCCCAATCCTGTCGAAGTCCTGTAATCAAATCCTGCTTGCCTTCAAAGTCTGATTTTCTAGGAATTCCTCCTCCCATTGCCGGACCCCCAGGTTGAGAAGCCTGACGTGGGGCTTAGAACCTTCACTCCAGTGGGGGGGACTTCTGTGGTATAAGTGTTCTCAAGTTTGTGAGTCACCAACCCAGCAGTTATGGGATTTGATTTTATTGTGATTGCACCCCCTCCTACCATCTCATTGTGGCTTCTCCTTTGTCTTTGGATGTGGGGTATCTTTTTTGGTGAGTTCCAGTGTCTTCCTGTTGATGATTGTTCTGCAGTTAGTTGTGATTCTCGTGCCCTCACAAGAGAGAGTGAGATCATGTTCTTCTACTCCGCCATCTTGAACCAATCTCAGTATGCATTCTTTATAGAAATATTGATTAAATTGATTCTCCCTGATTAGTGATTTAAATTGACATGGTTTATTTCACTGATGCAAAGATTCTGTGCCCTCCATGGGTCTTTCTGGAAAGGCAAGGCAGCTCACTGACAGCAGGGACTGGAACATTGCCAATCCAGTCTCAGAGCTCAGCCCACTTTATCTAGAAATTAAAGCGAATAGAAAGTTTCCTGAGGGTCCGTGACAACAGAAAAATGTATGGGGTGTCATTTATGAACCATCACAGAGTTAAAAATCAGGAAGTCAATTATATATTTAGTTTCAATTGTTCTGTAATTGTATCATATCAATTATATATTCAGTCATGTATTGTTGGCTATTGGTTTGTGTCAGTTACATAGTCTACCTTGTATTATTGGTAAGTTGTCTGTTTCACATGCATCAGATACAGAACTCCTAGATAAAATGGAGGCTCCCCAGGGATAGGGACTACACTTCTGTTTTGTTCCCCATCCCCCAACAGTGAATAGCATGAGACCTGGCACATGGCTAAATATCGATTTAGAATAAGGTATTTCATAATAGTTAAGTCTGGATCCATACACTATTGTGAACCTCTCTAACACTTTGGATTCCACAACAGTACTGGAAATGTTCACTTATACCAGCAAGATGACTTTATGTTCCTTTTAGAGTTGTTTCCAGAGATACTGTTCATGTACAATCATGCAGGATACAAAATACAAAGTAGAAATATATACTTATCTTTAAGAAGAGAGGATCTGACTGATTAATGGTCATTTCTTGGCTTTTTCACTTGGGTCTGCCAGTTAAACTTGCTGAGCTCAGAGTTTCCCTACCTGAAAAATAGGACAATAATTCCTGCCTTGGCAACTAGTTGTGATGATTAAATACAATAACATGTCAGTGTCCTGGAAGCACCAGTTCCTTGGAGTAAGAACAGGTAACCCATTGTCCATCTTGTTGAGATGTGCTACAGGGATGACAATAAATCTCTCTTTATGACAAATCAATTCAGAAATTCTGGTTGTGAGTAGCAGTGTCCATGGCCAATACTAAGGTACTGTTAAGCTCTGAAATGCTGTGATTTAATTCTCGTGATTCCTTTTCATATGTATTGTCATTTATAAACAAAATATTTTTGCAACTGTTATCTCATTTGACCTTCACAACTGAAAAAAATGTGTTAAAAGCATTAACTTCTTTATTGAGTCCTTAATACATGATACATGAATACATGTTCTCAATAAAACCACTGAGTACTGGTGATGCTGGCAATACATCAGTGAAAATACAGATGTACAGATGAAAATTCCTGCTGTCATAGAACTCACATTCTGGTGAATTGAACTCTGAGTGAAGAAACCTGGCTTCTAGTTCTGATGTAGCTACTATCTCACTAGTTGTAAGAGGAAAATGTATGTGTGTTTATTTTCATGTATGCACATGTTCTTACCTAGATGCTTTCACAAGACCCTTATTGTCTGAAATAGAATACTGGTTTAATCCCACCCATTTTCAAAGTTTACAGAACTTATCTTTAGAATGCATAGAATTTCTCTGGGCTCTGTTTGGTGGCACCTGTGGGCAGCACTTGGTAAAAAGTGCCTTGTCTCAAGGAGGGACCTGGGAACAGTTATTTACAGTGTGGATTTTTTCAGCATGTTATTTTAGACATCTGCCTTTCATTTTGATTTTCATTTTGTTTAAATTTTGAATTTAATGCAGAGTAGTGTAGAGGCTCTGAATTGTTTGCTTTCTTTCTGTGTAATAAGGCTGTGCCATCCAATTATTGCAGCTCCTTAAAGAATCTCAATTGAATGAAATAATTCTTTTCTAAGTGTTTTCTCACCTCTCTTCTTTAGCCTCACATCCTCCCTGGGAATTTTGGGCCTGTTATTATGCTTGCTTTTTGACAGTAGGAGGAACTAAAGTAAAAAGAAAATAAATAGGTACGCCAATATTCTCTGGGATTAAAAAGCAGTGTTACTCTTAGACTTGTGATTTGTTCATTACAGGAGGTTTTCCCAACTCAGCCGCCAGAGATCAACCACACCAGGAGAGAAAGCTACAGTTGTGCTGCACTTGGAATCAAAATACTTGGCCTCTGGTCCTAGTTCTACCTCTTTTATGACCTTGGACAAGCAGTTAAGCTCTCTGGGTTTCTGAAAATATAAGATAAATGATAGGCTTTTCTTGAAACTCTCTCTTTAGATATCTTTCCCTAATCTTATCTTCTTTCCTCTGATTTTCTTTTACTCTCAACTTTTCTTACTCCTATTTCTTGTCCTCCTGAGACTTGTTGTCTCTTGTAGCCCTGACTCTGATCTTCTTTAGCCTTCCCCTCCTCCTCTTGGTGTCATATTGCCCTATGTAATATTTGCTGATCTGAAGAGAAAAGAAGCCTAATTTGGCATCTTTACAAAGAATACGAGATCTTAACTGTCAAAAGAATATGAAACATTAAACACAATGAAGATTAAAGGTCCTAACTAACTTGGTAAAGGTCTGTTTTACTTGAAGGAGCTAACAAAGAACTTTATTTAAATACATTTTCTAAAAGAAGCTATTGAGCTAGGGAAACTATATATTAATTTGGTGTGAGGGGATGCATGTATATGTGTGTATAATTTTAATTAAGTTTGGATGTTGCTTGGATCCTATGTGTAAATTATATGTACCAAATGAGTTATTGTTAGTCATTAATAGTGAACAGAATAGCTTCTGAGGTGTGTTAATCACTATTTACTGTGGCAGAATGCTAGAAATACTGATAGCATGAAACTCTACCTCCTAATTATTCCCAGGGTCCAATTCTGCCCTCTATCTAATCTTCACTAAGTCATAGCAACATATTTTTCAGTAAGTTATGGTTTAGATATCTGGTTGGAAGGGGATGGATTAATTGAACCACGTTAATGTTTTCTTTGAAGCTAGAGTTTTCCTTCTCTTATGTTCAGATGGGAATTTATCATACCAACCCAACCCCCTTACTAAGAGATACCTTTTAATGCCTGGAAGGCAAGGGCAAGGAGCACAGAGGCTTTCTTCCTACATAACTCAGGAGTTTACCATCTTGGGACCCTATGAAGAAAATGAGAATCATGTTACTGTGCTGTGGATAGCCAAGAAAGTGGGAGCTGGCTGTATGATACTGCTAGTTTCCTCTCCAAGTTGTGTGTGTGTGGGGGGGGGGGGGTTAGGGGTGGGTTTGAAGAATCTAAGCAGCCCAGAGGCTCAGAGAGATGGCTAGGCAACACTAATTACCTTGCTTAGAGGTGTGGATGACTTTTGCTGACAGCATGTGAACTCAAACACTCTTACCCCTCACTGCTAGTCTCTTCAATCTAGGCTATGTTAAAATTGCTACTAGCTCGGTGCTTTGTGACCACCTAGAGGGGTGGGAAAGGGAGAGTGGGAGGGAGATGCAAGAGGGAGGGGATATGGGGATATATGTATACATATAGCTGATTCACTTTGTTATATAGCAGAAACTAACACAACATTGTAAAGCAATTATACTCCAATAAAGATGTTTTAAAAAATGCTACTAGCTAAGGAATAGAGCTGTAAGTGAATACCTGAAACCGGTGGAGTGTTTGGATTTGTCTATAAGATTACTATGCTAAATATGTGAATTGCAGTTTTTAACACCAGACATAAGGGAATGTTATCAATAATGAGACCCTGAAATGCAGACAGCTTCTATTTCAAGTAGGACTCTTTCTTACGCACTTACGGGAAGGAACCAATCCCATGGCACGTGGCCTACAGGTGATATATGGAAGGAAAGGGAAAATGAAAGGGGAAGTCATATTGGGAGATGACACTGGAAAGGTAAACTATGTAAGCCTTATCTTTGAAGACTGCGAATGCCAGGCTGAGTGATCTAAAATATATTGTTTACATATACAGTTAGAGCAAGTCTCGTTGTGATCTGGACTATATGGGGGTAGAAGAGTGTATCCTTAGGGTTTAAACAAACCTGGCTTTGAATTCCTCTTTCTCACACTTACTATAGGACCACTGCTATGTTGCTGCTTCTTTAATGTGTCTCACTATTCTCCTTTGTAGAATATAGATAATAGTAATTTCTCTTGCATAGTTGTTAATATTAAATGTTGTAAATATTATGTGAGATAATGTATATAAAGCTCAGTGCCTGGCATGTTGTAGGTACTCAAAATAGTGGCTGTTATGAGTAGTCCTTGGACTTTGTATTACAGCCCTTTGATTCTGGTTTGTTCATAGAGTTTTGGAAGAAGCAAATGAGGTTGCTCTGTTGAGCCATTATGTCATTCCTGATTTGTAGAGCAGTTGATAAACTTCATTTGTGTTATTTCATTTGATCTTCACAATGAACCTTAGAACTTGTTAGGACTGTTTTACACATGAGAAAACTAAGGCCTAGAGGAGAAATGAATTGCTTAAGGTGACATAATAATGTCAGAGATAACACTAGAATCCAGAGATCCTAATGCTCAATTCAGTGCTCTTCATTGCACCATACTCCTCAAAACTGGAGCTTAGGTTACTTTTACTTTGATTTGTTTCTGCCAAGGCTATGGTAGACCATATTGTGTAGGTTTTAAAGTTAGAGCTATATGATTGGCACAAGATTAAGCAAGAAGAGTAATTTACATACTAATGTATGTTATTTAATGTAAACCCACTAGAAAACCTCCACCTCCACATCTCTCCCCATTTTATCCTTGAAGGCTAGCATTTATTAAAAATTAAAATAAATAAAGAGGCCTCTTACCCTTGAGACGAGCTTTATGTAATTGTAATTTTTCTAAAAAATCATAATTACAAAGCAATGCAGCTTTCAAGTAGTACAAGTATGATTCAATTTATAACTTGCAATCATTATCTTTCTCTATCTAGAGAAGAAAACACACTGAAATTTTCTTCTTTTCAGAAATACCAAAGCGATGTTGATATATTTTCTTTATTCCTTTTGATAGAGCCTCCTCTCATAGAATTATTTTGTAATCCTGTTTAAAAGCCGGTTCCACCAATAACTGACTTTGAGTTCCCTGGGTTCCAATGTTTATTACTCCACTCTTATTTCTGCTCCTTCACGTGCAGTAAACCAAACACCCTCATCATTCAGCCAAACAATGAGTACCTCCCGTGTGCTAAACACTGCATAAGATGCAAGTGTGATTAGGAAAGTCTTGAAACTTAGGCACTGTGGGTATGGGTATTGGGGGATGGGGGCTGCAAATGCAGTGTGTGCAGTAGAAAGAGCAATGGATTTGGCATGAGGAAAACTGAGTTCAAGCTCCAGCATATCATATGAATCAGTTTCTTTATCTGTTAAATGAGGCCACTGAACTAATGTCTCTGCTTAGTGTCCTTTGGTCCAGTGTTGGCCCAAAATTTCTAGTTCGATATTTTAGGCTATTAAGCTATTAAGCTGGGGGTTAACCAACTCCTCCGAAGATTCCACAAATAAAGAAAAAACAGTGTAAGTACAGCTGTCTGACTTTTCTGGTGATTTTCTGTTCAGGTTTCTTGTGAAACCGAGTTCCATGTTTCATAGATTCCAAGTCATACACCCTGAAGTGAACAGTTGCCTTTGCCCCATCTGGGCACAGGAACGGTCCTACAATTTTAATTATATTATGACTTTTATTTTTGCTTTTTATTCCTAGTAGAAATAATGTTCTGGATGTGACAGGAAAGTGTTAGAACTTTTTGTTTTTTTAAGAGGAAATGTACTCCCTCCTCCAACAACAAAAAAGCTCATTTCCATTGTAATTTGAAAGGGTCATCTTTGTTTAGAGATTAGAGAGCCTTAGAATGCCATATGTAAAAGCTAATAGAGACTATAGAGCTATTGAAGAAACTGAATCAATAATTAGCCTTCCCAAACAGAAAGCACCAGGACCAGATTGATTCATTGGTGAGTTCGACCAAACATTTAAGGAAGAAATTGTACAATCTCTTCCAGAAAATTGAAGTAGAGGGAATACTTCCTAAACCATTTTATAAGGCCAGCATTATCCTAATAACAAAACCACACAAAGACCAAGAAAGGAAAGCTACATATCTCTCATGAACATACATGCAGAAATCCTCAAAAATATTACCAAATCAATCCAATAATGTATCAAAAGAATTATATAACACAACCAAGTGGGATTTATTCCAAGTATGCAAGACTTTTTCAACATTTGAAATACAATTAATGTAATCCATCACATGAACAGGCTAGAGAAGAAAAATCATATGATCATATCAATAGGTGAAGAAAAAGCATTTGACAAAATCTAACACCATTTTTTTTGCCCTTGTTAGAAACCTTTTTTACATCGTTATTGCAGCATAATTGCTTTACAATGGTGTGTTAGTTTCTGCTTTATAACAAAGTAAATCAGTTATACATATACATATGTTCCCATATCTCTTCCCTCTTGCGTCTCCCTCCCTCCACCCTCCCTATCCCACCCCTCTAGGTGGTCACAAAGCACCGAGCTGATCTCCCTGTGCTATGCGGCTGCTTCCCACTAGCTATCTATTTTACATTTGGTAGTGTATATATGTCCATGCCACTCTCTCACTTTGTCACAGCTTACACTTCCCCCTCCCCATATCTTCAAGTCCATTCTCTAGTACGTCTGTGTCTTTATTCCTGTCTTACCCCTAGGTTCTTCATGACATTTTTTTTTCTTAGATTCCATATATATGTGTTAGCATACGGTATTTGTCTTTCTCTTTCTGACTTCAGTCTGTATGACAGACTCTAGGTCCATCCACCTCACTACAAATAACTCAATTTCATTTCTTTTTATGGCTGAGTAATATTCCATTGTATATTTGTGCCACATCTTCTTTATCCATTCATCTGATGATGGACACTTAGGTTGTTTCCATCTCCTGGCTATTGTAAATAGAGCTGCGATGAACATTGTGGTACATGACTCTTTCTGAATTATGGTTTTCTCAGGGTATATGCCCAGTAGTGGGATTGCTGGGTCATATGGTAGTTCTATTTGTAGTTTTTGAAGGAACCTTCATACTGTTCTCCATAGTGGCTGTACCAATTCACATTCCCATCAGCAGTGCAAGAGTGTTCCCTTTTCTCCACACCCTCTCCAGCATTTATTGTTTCTAGATTTTTTGATGACGGCCATTCTGACCAGTGTGAGATGATATCTCATTGTAGTTTTGATTTGCATTTCTCTAATGATTAATGATGTTGAGCATTCTTTCATGTGTTTGTTGGCAGTCTGTATATCTTCTTTGGAGAAATGTCTATTTAGGTCTTCTGCCCATTTTTGGATTGGGTTGTTTGTTTTTTTGTTATTGAGCTGCATGAGCTGCTTGTATATTTTGGAGATTAATCCTTTGTCAGTTGCTTCATTTGCAAATATTTTCTCCCATTCTGAGGGTTGGCTTTTGGTCTTGTTTATGGTTTCCTTTGCTGTGCAAAAGCTTTGAAGTTTCATTAGGTCCCATTTGTTTATTTTTGTTTTTATTTCCATTTCTCTAGAAAGTGGGTCAAAAAGGATCTTACTGTGATTTCTGTCATAGAGTGTTCTGCCTATGTTTTCCTCTAAGAGTTTGATAGTTTCTGGCCTTACATTTAGGTCTTTAATCCATTTTGAGCTTATTTTTGTGTATGGTGTTAGAGAGTGTTCTAATCTCATACTTTTACATGTACCTGTCCAGTTTTCCCAGCACCACTTATTGAAGAGGCTGTCCTGTCTCCACTGTACATTCCTGCCTCCTTTATCAAAGATAAGTTGACCATATGTGCGTGGGTTTATCTCTGGGCTTTCTATCCTGTTCCATTGATCTATCTTTCCGTTTTAGTGCCAGTATCATACTGTCTTGATTACTGTAGCTTTGTAGTATAGTCTGAAGTCAGGGAGCCTGGTTCCTCCAGCTCCATTTTTCATTCTCAAGATTGCTTTGGCTATTCGGGGTGTTTTGTGTTTCCATACAAATTGTGAAATTTTTTGTTCTAGTTCTGTGAAAAATGCCAGTGGTAGTTTGATAGGGATTGCATTGAATCTGTAGATTGCTTTGGGTAGTAGAGTCATTTTCACAATGTTGATTCTTCCAATCCAAGAATATGGTGTATCTCTCCCATCTATTTGTATCCTCTTTAATTTCTTTCATAGTGTCTTATAATTTTCTGCATACAGGTCTTTTGTCTCCTTAGGTAGGTTTATTCTTCCTAGATATTTTATTCTTTCTGTTGCAATGGTAAATGGGAGTGTTGTCTTGATTTCACTTTCAGATTTTTCATCATTAGTGTATAGGAATGCCAGAGATTTCTGTGCATTAATTTTGTATCCTGCAACTTTACCAAATTCATTGATTAGCTCTAGTAGTTTTTTGGTAGCATCTTTAGGATTCTCTGTGTATTAACACCGTTTTCTGATTTAACAGAAAACTCTTAGTAAGCTAGGAATATAGGGGAAATTCCTCAATTTGATAAACAACAACTACCAAAAATCTACAGCTAACATCATAGCTAATGGTGACAAATTACATGCTTTCCTAAGATGGGGAGCAAGACAAGCATGTCCACTCTCACCACTTCTATTAAACATTTTGCTGGAAAGTCCTAGATAATGTAGTAAGACAGAAAAAGGAAATAAAAGGTATTAGGAAGGAAGAAATAAAGCTATCTTTGTTTGCAGAAGACCTGATTGTTTACGTAGAAAATCCTAAAGAATCAATGACAAAAAACTCTCTCAGAAATAGAGTGATTGTAGCATGGTTATAGGATACAACGTTAATATACAAAGGTTAATTGCTTTCTTATATACTAGCAATTAGTTATGAATTTTAAAACACAATACAATTTACATTAGCACCCAAAAAATGAAATACTTGGGTATAAACCTAACAAAATATGTACAATGTGCAAAAATATGATCTATATGAGGAAAAAAACAAAAGTCTGATGAAAGAGATCAAAGAAGATCTAAATAAATGGAGAGATATTCAATGTACATGGACAGAAAGACTCAATATTATCAAGATGTCAGTTCTTCCCAACTTGATGTGCAGAGTTAATCCAATCTCAATCAAACCCCAGTACGTTATTTGGAAGATGTCAACAAACACTCTAAAGTTTATATGAGAAGGTAAAAGAAACAGAATATCCAACATAATATTGAAGGAGAAGAACAAAGCTAAAGGACTGACACTATCCAACTTCAAGACCTACTATAAAGTTACAGTAGTCAGGACAGTGTGGTATTAGCAAGAGAATACACAAATAGATCAGTGGAACAGAATACACACACAGACACAGATATAGCCAACTGATCTTTTACAAAGGAGCAAAGGCAATTCAATGGAGAAAGGATAGTCTTTTCAACAACTACTGGTGGAACAATGGGACATCCACGTGTAAAAAAGTGAATCTAGACACAAACATTACATTTTTTTCAAAAATTAACTCAAAATGCATCATAGACCAAAATATAAAATGGAAACTATTAAACTTCTAGATGATGACAAAGTAGAAAATCTAGGTGACATTGCGTTTGATGATGACTTTTTAGATACAACACCAAAAGCATGAACCATTAAAGAAAAATTAGTAAGTTGGGCTTATTTATTTATTTATTGGCTGCATTGGGTCTTCATTGCTTCACACGAGCTTTCTCTAGTTGCAGTGAGCCAGGGCTACACTTTCTTGCAGTGCATGGGCTTCTCACTGTGGTGGCCTCTCTTGTTGCATAGCCTGGGTTCTAGGCATGCGGGCTTCAGTAGTGTGGCACGCAGGCTCAGTAGTCATGGCTTATGGGCTCTAGAGCGCAGCTTCAATAGTTGTGGTACACGGGCTTAGTTGCTCTGCGGTATGTGAGATCTTCCAAGACCAGGTATCAAACCCGTGTCCCCCACATTGGCAGGCAGATTCTTAACCACTGTGCCACCAGGGAAGTCCCTGGGCTCAGTTAAAACTTAGAACTTCTGCTCTGTGGAAGACACTATTAAAAGAATAAAAAGACAAACCACTGACCAGGAGGAGATATTTTCTGTTAAAGGACTGGTGTCCAAAATATATTAAAAAACTTTAAAAAGTAAACAATAAGAAAACAATTTAAAAATGGGTAAAATATCTGAACAGAATATATACCAATGGCAAATAAGCATATGAAAAGATGCCGAACATCTTATATCATGAGGAAATTGCAAAATAAAACATTAATGAACACACCCATGTTCAGAGCAGTAGTATTCACAATAGCCAAGAGGTGGAAGCAACCCAAATGTCCCTCAATGGATGAGTGAATAAACAAAATGTGGTATATACATGCAATGGAATACTATGCAGCATCTGAAAAGGAAGGAAATCCATCACATGCTACAACATTTATGAACCTTGAGGACATTATATTAAGTGAAATAACCCAATCACAAAAAGACAAATACAATTCCAATTATATGAAATATCTAAAGTAGTCAAATTCATAGATATAGAAAGTAGAATGATAGTTACCAGGAGCTGGGGGAAGGAGCAAAGAGAAATTGTTGTTTAATGAGTATAGAGTTTCAGTTCTGCAAGAAGGTTCTGGAGATCAGTTTCACAACAGGGTAAACATACTTAATACTATTGAACTGCACTTAAAATGGTTTAGATGGTACATTTTCTGATATGTTTCTTACCACAAAAAAGATCAGCTATTAAAAAACAACAACAATGAGATACCAGTATACAATATAATAGATACACCTATTAGAATGGCAAAAGTCCAAAACACTGACAATACCAAATGCTGACGAGGATGTGGAGCAACAGGAATTCATTGCTGGTGGGACTGAAAAATGGCACAACCACTTTGGAAGATAGTTTGACAGCTTCTTACAAAACTAAACATATTCTTACCATATGATCCAGTAATTGTGCCCCTTTGTATTTATCAAAGTGAGCTGAAAACATGTCCACACAAAAACCTGCACACAAGTGTTTATAGCAGATTTATAATTGCCAAAACTTAGAAGCAACAAAGATGTCCCTCAATAGGTGAAGAATAAACACACTGTGGTACATCCACACAATAGAATATTATTCAGCAATAAAAAGAAATGAGCTATCAAACCATGAAAATTACTGAATATCAGATTAAAGAATAAAAGGAGCTCCTACGGAAAATACTAGAGGGAGGAAAGTTAGACTCATTATCTGAGGATTTGGTGCTCTCAAAAGTAGAAACCTTTCTGATGACACTTATGTAAGTTGGTTGCTTGAGATTTGCTCATCAGGTCTATAAGGAAGACTCATAAATGCCTCAACAAACCCCTTAAATGCATATTGCTAAGTGAAAGAAGCCAATCTGAAAAGGCTACATGCTCTAAGATTCTAACTATATGACATTCTGGAAAAGTCAAAACTATGGAAATAGTAAAAAGATCAATGATTGCCAGAAATTCAAGGGAAGAATGAACAGGTGGAGCACAGGGGATTTTTAGGGCAGTGAAACTATTCTGTGTTATACTGTAATGGTGGATCCATATCGTTATACATTTGCCAAAGCCCATAGAATGTACAGCACAAAGAGTGAACAGTAATGTAAACTATGCACTTTAGTTAATAATGTATCAACATTGACTCATAAGAAAGAAGAAAAACTATGTTAAATATTATTTATCTTTGAAAAATGATAGTACTGGCCCTACTTACTTGTCAGAGTGTGAGGAGGTACTAATGAGATTGAGGAGAGTGTCTTAGATTTGAGTTTGAACCCTTTCTCTGCTGTCTATTAGCTGTGTGATTTGGGCAAGTTATTTAACTTCTCTGAGATGTGGTTTGTGGGGTTTTTTTTAATGGAGTTAATTGTGGCTACCTCGCGGCATTATTGGGAGGATTATAAATAGGAATGGATAAAAAGAGATTTAGCATGAGGCCTGGTACAAAGCAAGTGCTCAGTACCCGATAGCCTTTGAAGCAAAAGATTGGAAACAACTGAAATGTCCATCAGTAGGGGACCAGCTAAATAAATTTTACTCTATGATCTATCCATGCAATAAATATTTTGCAGCTATAAAAAAGGATGAGACATTCTGAAAAAGACAAATCTGTAGGGACAGAAAACAGATCAGTTGTTACCGGGGACTTGCAGAAGGATTGCCTCCAAAGGGAGAGCAAAAGTCATTGTGTCCGTGTTCCAATTTCTCTGTTCTCACCAACACTTATTTTCCTTTCTTTAAATTATAGCCATCCTAGTGGATGTGAAGTAGTATCTCATTGTAGTTTTGATTTGTATTTCTCTAATGACTAATGACATTGAGCATCTTTTCATTTTCTTGTGACCATTTGTATCTCTGGAAGAATGTCTATTCAGGTCCTTTGCCCAAGATTGTTTGTCTTTTTGTTGTTTAGTTGTAAGAGTTCTTTATATATTCTAGATACCAAACTTGATACATGATTTGCGTATATTTCCTCCCATTTTGTAGATTGTGTTTTCACTTTCTTGATAGTGTCCATTGAGACACAAAAGTTTTTAATTTTAATGAAATCCAATTTATTTATTTTTTCTTTCATTGCTTATACTTTTGGTGTTATCTAAGAAACCAGTGTCAAAGCCAATGTCTTGAAGATTTATGCCTATGGTTTTCATCTAAGAGTTTTATAATTTTAGCTCTTACATTTAAGTTTTTGATCCATTTTTATTAAAAATTTTATATGGTATGAGGTAAGTGTACATCTTCATTCCTTTGCATGTTGCTATCCAGTTGTCCCAGCAGTATTTGTTGAAGAGACTATTCTTTCCTCATTGAATGGCCTCAGCACCCCTGTTGAACCCTAACCATAGATCTATGGGTTTACTTCTGAAATCTAAATTATGTTCCATTAATCTCTGTTTCATTTCCCATGCCTGTACCACACTGTTTTGTTTACCATAGTTTTGCAGTAAGTTTAGAAACTGGGAAGTGTGAGTTCTCCAAATTTGTTACTCATTTTCAAGATTATTTTGGCTATTCTGAGTCCTTTACAATGAATTTTAGGATTACCTTCTCTATTTCTGCAAAAAGGTCACTGGGATTTTGATATTCTGTAGATCTTTTCAGGAGTTCTGCTATCTTAACAATAGTAAGTCTTCCCATACATGAACACAGGATATCTTTCTATTTACTTAGGTCTTATTTAATTTCTTTCAACAGTGTTTTGTAGTTTTCAGTGCACATCTTGCACTTCCTTTGTTAAATCTATCCATAAGTATTTTATTCTTTTTGATACTATTGTAAATGAAATTGTTTCTTTTTTATTCATCACAATGTCCTTATTTTAAAAATTGGCAACAAGTTAACTGTTCTGTTATAAAGAAATAAACATACTGTAGTCTATTCAAAGGGTGGAATATTTTTCTGTATAACTTAATGACAGGAGGGAAATCTCTTGAGATATTGATAAGTGCAAAATCTTAGATACACTAAAATAACAATTTTAAGATGCATGTATGCATTCAACAAATACAATTAATTAACATGAAATTGTTTCCTAATTTCCTTGTAGAATTACTCATTGCCATTATATAAGAATACAGCTGATTTTTGTGTGTTGATTTTGTATGCTGCAACTTTGCTTTATTTGTTTATTAGCTCTAATGGTGTTTTGCAGGATTTTTTAGGATTTTTTACATAAAAGGTCATGTCATCTGTCAATGGAGATAGTTTTACTTCTTCCTTTGCAATTTGGCTGCCTTTTATTTCTTTTTCTTACCTAATACCTCAGGCTAAAACTGTTAGTACAGTGTTAAGTAGAAGTTGTTCCTGATCTTAGGGGGAAAGCTCTCAGTCTCTCACCATTGAGTTTGATGCTCACTGTGGGTTTTTCACAAATGCCCTTTACCATGTTGAAGAAATTCTTTTCTGTTCCTAGCTTGTTGAGTGCTTTTATTGCAAAAGTTGTTAAATTTTGCCAAATGATTTTTTTGGCATCCATTGAGATGATCAAGTGATGTTTTTTCCTTCATTCAATCAATGTGGTATATTATATTGATGGATTTTGTATGTTGAACCATACTTTCATTCCTGGGATAAATCCCACTTGGTCATTCCTGGGATAAATCACACTTTCATTCCTGAGATAAATCCCAGCTGCTTTTAATATGCAGCTAGATTCTGCTTGCTTGAAGATTTTTGCAGCTATATTTATAAGCAATATTGATCTGTAGTTTTCTTGTGATACCTTTGGCTTTGGTATCAGGGTAATGCTGGCCTCATAGACTGACTTAGGAAACATTCCCGCCTCTTCCATTTTTGGAAGAGTTTGAGGATAATTGGTGTTAACTCTTCTCTAAATGTTTGATAGAATTAATCAGTGAAACTATCTGGTCCTAGACTTTTCTTTTAGGAGGGTGTGTTTTTTTTTTTTTTGCGGTACGCAGGCCTCTCCCGTTGCGGAGCACAGGCTCTGGACGCGCAGGCTCAGTGGCCATGGCTCACAGGCCCAGCCGCTCTGTGGCATGTGGGATCTTCCCAGACTGGGGCACGAACCTGTGTCCCCTGCATTGGCAGGCGGACTCTCAACCACTGCACCACCAGGGAAGCCCTTTAGGAGGGTTTTGATTCCTGATTCAATCTCTTTACTTGTTAAAGTTCTGTTCAGATTTTCTATTTCCATTTGACTCAATTTTGGTAGTTTGTGTGTTTCTAGGAATTTGTCTAGCTTATCTACTCTGTTGGCATACAATTGTTCATAATATTTCTTATAATCCTTTTCATTTCTGTAAGCTTGGTAGTAATGTTTCCACCCTCATTTCTGATTTTAGTAATTTGAGTCTTAGCTTCTTTTCCCCTAACCGGTCTAGCCAATGGTTTGTAAATTTTGTTGATCTTTTCAAAGAACCAGCTTACAATTTCATAGATTCTCTTTATTGTTTTTCTATTCTCTATTTCATTTATCGGCACTCAATCTTTATTATTTCCTTCATTCTGCTTTCTTTGGGCTTAGTTTGCTATTCTTTTTCTAGCTCCTTAAGTTATAAATTTAAGTTATTGATTTGAGATTTTTCTTCTTTTTACATATAGGCATATACAGCTATAAATTTCCCTCTGAGCACTGTTTTCACTGCATCCCATAATTTTTGATATGTTATGGTTTTTTTCATCTCAAAGTATTTTCCAATTTCTCTTGTGATTTCTTCTTTGACCTACTGGTTGTTTAAGCACGTGTTGTTTAATATCTACTTTTGTGAGTTTCTAGTTATCTAATTTTGATTTCCAGTTTGGAAAAGATACTTTGTATGATTTCAGTCTTTTTGAGTTTATTGAGACTTGTTTTATGGCCTAATATATAGCCTAGCCTGGAGTGTTCCATGTGCACTTGAGAAAAATGTGTGTCCTGCTGTTGTTGGATCTAGTGTTCTCTATATTTCTGTTAGGTCTTAATAGTTTATGGCTTTGTCCAAGTCCTCTATTTCTTCATTGATCTTCTGTTTAGTTGCTATACCCATTATTGAAAGTGGGATATTGAAGTCTCCAACTATTATTATAGAACTGTGTTTTTCTCCCTTCAATTGTCAGTTTTTGCTTCATCTATTTTGGGGTTCTGATGTTATATGTGTATATATTTATAATTATTATATTTTCTTGATGAACAGATTCTTTTATTGATATATAATGTTCTTTTACTGGGTTTGAGGAGTTTATTATTATTTTGGGCCAGCTAAATCCCCAGATTTGAGGAAGTATGTTTATGTGTGTGTACATTACTGGTCTGTGAGGTAAATAGCAAGGGGAGAGGGAACCACATGATCTTTAATTCCATGAGAGATCAGAAGCATTTCCTGTAGTAGCTCTGAAACCAGCATGAATTTGGATCATTAACTCCCTAGTCTAATAAAATCCTATAGCTGGGTTGAGAATGAGTCAGTGGTCTTATTGTGAAGGAGAGCCAGGCCTTCATTGAGGCCTTTGTGAAAATCTCCCTCTATGCACAAATAGCAATTGGAATCCAATCTATTTCACACTCAGCAACAAATATTCTTAGATCTACAGTATCACTATTCAATGAAATTAAAAAGCAGTGGCAACTTGAGGCTTTTCTTCATTGCTTTATTATTTCACTGTCATCTTTTTCCTTTTTTTTCAGGTACTATTTTTTTTAATCAGTTGCTAACATATGGGAATGTGCTTAACAAATTAAAGCTATGTTTAAAATTGTCTTTTCAGGCCTTGCAAAGTCATAATGAACAACTAAAATGGAAGAAATCATCAACAAATGTTAATGTGAAGTTGGAAGAATTTCCTTTACTTCTTTTTCTTCCTCTGTTTTTCTCCAACTATTTTATTTTCCCTTTTTTCTTTCCATCTTTCCTTTTTTCCTCTTCATTTCCCCTTTTCTTTGCCCTTCTCTCCCATCCAACTTTCTGTCTGGTTTCTCCTTTTCTGTATTATTCCATTTACCCTGTGACTGTTGTATTATTGAACACTGGCCATGAGACTAAGTACTTTAAGTTAGCATCAATAGGGATGTGTTAATAGAAGGAATAACCATAATTTTCTTTGTGGGGAAAATTGCAGAAATTAAAATTTTAAAATATATACTCTATTGCCATGTAACTAGACCTTCTGTGTTGGCAGCAAATGTACTGGGGGAAAATAAAGGTTAAAAAAATTTTAACCTGGTAAGAAAATTATAGTAACCAAATGTTCACCTTGCTCTTTATGAAAATTATCTAAATACAAAGAAGGAAGCAAGACTCTGTCCTAAGAAACACCTTCTGCAAAAGCCCCTTTGGCTTCAAAGCTATGTATTTCAGGTAAAAACCAGAGTTTCTCAGGTTGTCTCTCACACTGACAGCTGGGCTTCTTGAAAGTCCTGATTGAGGGAAGAATGAAATATAAAAGCAGCTATTAGGTTTAAGTACAGTTAAATGTGGTGGTGGCAGAATAGACTTGTGTTCCTTTCTGAGTGAGGTACTCCTTATTTCTCTGCAGGTTGATAAGATTTGGAAATCTCCATTGAATTTTAGGTTTATTTTCCACCTTTATTATTTTAATCTTCCTTTAGGCTGTAGTCAGGCTGGAATCGGCTAGGAAGACTTTTGGCAGTTGAAATCTTTTACAAGATGGTGATCTTGCCCTTTAGTTTTGAGGTTGGTGTACTCTGTGAGAATATATTTATCACACATAGTCACTATCTTCGAAAGTGAGGGTGCACATCTTTCTCAGCTATCTCTTTCCTACAAAGCCATTGAAGTAATGTCAAGGTCTGAAGCTAGCACATTCTGGTCGTAGGGAGTCAAGTGTTATTTCCTTGAAGAGTTTGTCCTGACAAAGGACCTTCAAGGGTAGGGAGTAATAATATTGTGATTGCTCTGAGTGGCCCCAACTCTCTCTGGGAGGTAGGCATTACTGACTCTCAAATATTACCTCTCTATGTCTAGTGAACAGGAAGAGTGATATTTTGAAGGCACTTTGGTTTATTAGCAATGTGTCCTTCTTAGCCAGTGTGGTTGAGTGGCCATGGCTCACCAAGAATCAACATGTATCTTAAACATAGAAATACAAATTTTGGTTCATTCTCGCTTCTTTTAAAAAAGTCTACCTAGAGGTGGCTTTCACGTTGCCCTCATTTCTTGTAGAACACACAGTTCTGCCCAGGAAGAGTTATATCATGCACAGTTTCTTACTGAACCCATCTCTCTGGGATTGCTGGCGACTGGAACTCACATGGAACATTCTACTTCGAGCTTATGTTTGGCAAAACAGCTGGTATTGTGAGGCAAACCCACGGGAAGTTCCTAGGGTCTGTTCCTGCCTCCCGTGCAGCTAAGAAGGAGCTCAGAATGTGTAGATCTGAAAGGGCCTTTGGAGACCATCTGGTTCAACCTCTCATGGTATGGATGGAAAATTCAGGCCCCAAGTTGAAAAGGAACTTCCTTAAGGTCACAGAGTCAGATAATGATGGACCTCTGCCTTCAGAAGGCTGTTATTCCTCCCTAGTTGTATGTTAAGGAGGAATCTAACTGGTGTATCTGTTTAAACTAATGATGTGTGTGTGAATGTTTTCACATATTCCATATGGTTTAACTTTTAAAACTTTATTTTGAATTAATTTTATATTTACAGAAAAGTTGTGAAAGTTTTACAGAGAGTTCCCATACACTCCTCACCCAGTTTCTGCTAATGTTATTGTCTTACGCTACTATGGTACAATTACCAAAACCAACATTGGTATGTTACTATTAACTAAACTCCAAACTTCATTCAGATATCACCAATTTTCCCATTAATGTCTTTTTTTTAAATGTCAGGATCCAGTCCAAGGTACATAATTGCATTTAATCATCATGTGTCCTTAGTCTTCTCTGGTCTGTGGCAGTTTCTCAGTTTTTCCTTGTTTTTCATAAACTTAACATTTTTTGTAGAGTACTGGTCAGATGTTTTGCAGAATGTCCCTCAATCTGTGTTAGTCTGATGTTTTTCTCATGATCACACTGGGGCTATCGGTTTGAGAGAAGAATACCACAGAAATAAAGTGCCATTTTCATCACGTTATATCAGGGGTACATAATATCAGCAAGCGTTATCACTGGTAAGTATCACTACTTAACTTTGATCACTCCATTAACATAGTGTTCGCCATGTTTGTCCAGAGTAAAGTTACTATTTTTTGCCTTTTCTTTCTCTGTTCTTTGTAAGTAACTCACTAAGTTCAGGCCACACTTAAGCTTGCCCTCCAGGAAGGAGGAGTATCTACACATATTATTTGGAATCATCTGTAAAGAATATCTGTGTCTTTTCCACCTTTATTTATGTAATCATTCATTCATTTATATGTGTATGGACTCACATATACTTATTTTATACTTTGAGTTTTAATCCAATACTATCTCATTTATTTTGTTGCTCCTGTATCCCTTTGAAATGCCCCCTTCCTTTTATCTTTTTAATACTTCCTTATTTTCTGGTAGTACAAGATACTTCAGACTCATCTAGTATTTTCCCTTCCTTAGCCCTAGAATTAGCCATTTCTCCAAAGAACCCCAGTTCCTTTTATTGGAAAATTGTATTTTAGAAATGAAGGTATGGGAGCCAAAGAAATCTTGAGAAAGAACAAAGCTGGAAGTATCATGCCCTCTGATTTCAAACTATATTACAAAGCTACAGTAATCAAAACAGTATGGTACTGGCACAAAACAGACACACAAATCAACGGAACAGAATAGAGAGCCCAGCAATAAACCCAAGCTTATATGGTCAATTAATATATGATGAAAGAGGCAAGATATATATATATATATATACACACACACAAATATATGTGTATATACACATATATATGTATATATATGATATAATTATCTTCAATAAATGGTGTTGGGAAAACTTGACAGCTATATTAAAAAGAGTCAAACTGGACTACTTTCTCACACCATACACAAAAGTAAACTCAAAGTGGATTGAAGACTTCAATGTAAGACCTGAAACCATGAAATTCCTACAAGCAAACATAGGCAGTACATTCTTTGACATCAATCTTAGCAATATTTTTTTTGCTCTGTCTCCTCAGGCAAGGGCAACAAAAGCAAAAATAAGTAAGTGGGACTACATCAAACTAAAAATCTTTTGCACAGTGAAGGAAACAATCAACAAAATGAAAAGACAGCCTAGTGAATGGGTGAAGATAGTTGCAAACAATATATCTCACAAGGGGTTAATATCTGAAATATATAAGAAACTCATACAACTCAACATCAAAAAAACAAACAACTCAATTTAAAAAATAGGCAGAGGACCTGAACAGACATTTTTCCAAAGAAGACATACAGATGGCCAAGAGACACATGAAAAGATGCTCAACATCACTTATCATCAGGGAAATGCAAATCAAAACCACAATGAGATATCACCCTACACTTGTCAGATTGGCTATTATCAAAACCACAATAAATAACAAATGTTGGTGAGGATGTGGAGAAAAGAGAACCCCTGTGCACTGTTGGTAGGATTGTAAATTGTTGCAGCCACGATGGAAAACAGTATGGAAGTTCCTCAAAAAGTACAAAGTAGAACTGCCATGTGATCCAGCAATTTCACTTCTGGGTATTTACCTCAAGAAAACAAAAACATCAGTTCAGAAAGATACATACACACCAGTGTTCATAGCAGCATTACTTACAATAGCCAAGGTATAGAAGCAACCTAAATGTTAATTGATAGATGAATAAAGAATGTGTAATATGTATGTATATATCATATATATACATACACAATGGAATATTACTCAGCCATAACAAAGAATGAAATCTTAAGCTTTCCTGGTGGTGCAGTGGTTGAGAGTCCGCCTGCCAATGCAAGGAACACGAGTTTGTGCCCCGGTCCGGGAAGATCCCACATGCCGCGGAGCAGCTAGGCCCGTGAACCATGGCTGCTGAGCCTGCACATCCAGAGCCTGTGCTCCACAACGGGAGAGGCCACAACAGTGAGAGGCCCGCGTACCGTAAAAAAGAATGAAATCTTGTCATTTGTGACAGCATGGGTAGATCTAGAGGGTATCATGCTAAGTGAAATAAATCAAACAGAGGAAGGCAAATACTGTGTGCTGTCACTTATATGTGGAATCTAAAAAAGAAAATGAAACAAAAACAAGCTCATAGATAGAACAAATGGGTAGTTGCCAAAGATGAGGGGAGTGTGGAGGGTGTGAAATAGGTGAAGGGGATTAAGAGCTACAAACTTCGTTGTACAATAAATAAGCCTCGGAGATGTAATATATAGCATAAGGAGTCGATAATAATGTAATAACTTTGTATGGGGACAGTTGGTTACTAGACTTATCATGGTGATCATTTCATAATGTACACAAATGTCAAATCACTATGTAGTAACATCAGAAACTATCAATATTGTATGTCAACTATATTTCAGTTAAAAAAGTGAAAGAAATCAAGATCTGGAGTGATCATTGTTACTGAGTTGTTATTGATTCTAGGCTTTCTTAGTTGACAGGGCTAGGTAATATATGTTTGTATATTAACCCGTGTATACATGCATATCTATAGTTGTTTCTATATCTTCTCTCTATCTATGCATTTGTATATATATTACGCTAAGCATAAGTTCATACTGATGTCTTCAACTCTAATCTAGTACAGGGTTCATTCTAGCCTTCCTTTCTTGTTATCTGTAACTTCCCTCTCTAACAGTGAGCGACCTGGCTTTCACTGTCCACCATCCATTTATTTATTTGTTCAACCCCAGTATACATGCAAAGTAGGGTCAGAATTGTTCACTCATACCCAATAAGAAACAAATGTACCAACTAGAGTACAGTGCTTATGTATGGTTCTTTTGTCTTTACCCTTATAGTTTCCAGTCAAAACACAATTTTCCAAAGTCAACTTCATACCCCCACCCAGTGCAGTTATGTCATACATAACACATACATAACACATACATAACACAGTTAGATTCATTTGTCACGTCTGCATTTCATCATTTACCTCTTGACATCTGGTTGATTTTTTAATGTGCATACACTAAGGCTCATTCTCTGTGAATTACAGTTCTATAGGTTTTGACAAATGCATAGTATCATGTGCTCACCACCCCAGAGCCATAAAGAAGAGTTCTATCACCCTCAAAATTCTTCTGTGTATCCCCTTGGTTATCAACCAGCCCCCCTTTTTCCAACACCCGGAAACTACTGATGGGAATTCCATCCCTATGGTTTTACCTTTTCCAGAGTGTCATATGAATATAATCATACATCATGTAGCCTTTGTGTATGCCTTCTGTCTCTTAGCAAAATGCATTTAAGGCTTACCCATGTTGTTGTGTGAATCAGTAGTTCTTTCAAATAGTTCCTCTTTATCACCAAATAATATTCCATTGTAAAGATGTTTATCCATTATCCTATTGAAAGAAATCTTGATTGTTTATAGCTTTTAGAAATTATGGATAAAGTTTCTATAAACATCACATGCAGGTTTTTGTATGGACATAAGTTTTCAATTCACTTGGGTATATACCTTGGAGAGCATTTGCTGCTATGATTAAACTACTTTTAATTCAATCCCTTTCCAAGAAGTCCGACTGGAGGTTGTGAGTATGGTGCAGTGGGGTATCTGCTGCTGAGCTCATTGATTGCAGTAGTGGTCGCTTTCGTAGCCTATTCTATATGGATGGAAAATGGAATATCCAAAGGATGTTTCCTCCCATGGGTACCAGAAAGATGAAATTTCTACAAATGACCACTAGATGGCAGGGTACTGGCCCCCTGGAAGTTGGAAATCTTTGGAAGATTCTGGGAGACTGTTAAAATTGTATCGTCCTCTTCTCTTTTCTTGATAAAGGGATATTTGAGCCAAAATCAGGAAATATAATCAAGATTTCTGGCTCCCAGCATGTACCTCCCTAATAATTCAGGAAATTAGGCTTGGGTTTCATGTTGGCAAGCATTCCAACAGATAAACTTGTGTAATGATAAACTTTGGGTTAGATAACAACTTTTGACCTGGAATGGGGTATGCAGCATTACATCATGTTTGTGTCCCTTGCTGACCTCTATGCAAAGCAGAGGAAGCTTGGAACATTGATGCCTGGTTTCTAATGCCAACTATCTAGTGCTCAACCTCTCCTAGCCTCCTATTCATGACATCAGTAAAATGAGGATAACACCTACCCATTCACATTTACAGGGTTGTTGATAGGGATCAACATAAGGTAAACAATATGAAATATATTAAAGTACTTTATAAATTTAACATCATACAAATTTGAATTAAGTATTAGTGATCAGATTAGACAGAATATAAAATGCTACATGTGTTAGGTGGTATCACATGTTTAAAAATCAGTCTTGAAGATACAATCTGTTTTTCCTCCATCAGGAGAGGTAGATATTTAGTTCTTAAAGTGACCCAGCATTTTCCTCAGAACTTAGTAGGTAGGTAACTTTTTCTTTTTGTTCTAGCAGTTGTAGAAAATACATCAGCTTTATTCCAGATTGAGCTAATTTTATAGAGTACTTCCTCACCCTCACAAAATCCACGTTATTTCAGTTTACCAAGTAAACACTGGCATATTCAGTAGATATTACTATTTGGGGTTTCATTTGGAATTCTTGATTGACTTTGGTCCTCTGGGCCGAGGTTATCCCCTTATGTTTGGTGTGTACCAGGGTCTAGCAAACCGCACCTTTAGATGTGGCTTCCTCCTTAGCCTAGAAATCATCTATAGTTTCTCTGGCTCAAAGCTCAAAGAAAGGTTTGGCCTCTAAGGAGGAGGAGGAGTGTACTCTTTCTCTTCACAGCAGCACAGAAACCAGTAGTCATCAAAACACTGTGACCACAACTGTGCTCAGATTCTTTGAGACCTTGCCATTGTAGCTCAGTATTCCTCTCTCCCTAAAAAGAGGCAAACTGGGGTAAAGAGCATCTAGTCATTATAATCTTCTCAGCTTATTTATCTGCATTTGAGAAAGTCTTGACCCTTGAACTCCCCTGCCTTTCTGAGCCTAAAAGAAGATCCTCAAGTGTATGTGTGGGCCTATACATAAGAAGAAAGGCTTGAAAGCATCTTTGGCATCTATCTTGTGGCCTGTGGCATGTGCAGTTGTTTGTAATAGAGTCAAACAGCTGTAAGATATTAGCTGACTTAGGAGGTCCAGTTCTGTCCCTTCATTTTACAATTGTGGAAATTGAGACCCAGACCAAAAAGCAATAGCTCTGATTTGCTAGGTAGGTCTCACTTTATTACTGGTTATATTGAGTGAATCTTAACAGGAGTCAGAGTAGATACCAGGCAAGTAGAAAAGGGACTATGAAATGCCCATGGCTCCAGGCTCCAGTCTTTATCTTCCTAGTGAAAGGGGCGTAGCTTAACAGGAAATAGCTGATGCGATATAGGGCACGAGAAGGATGGCTGTGTGTGTGTGTGTGTGTGTGTGTGTGTCTGTGTGTGTGTGTGTGTGTGTGTGTGTAAACAACCTTGTTTTCAATTACCTACTTTCATTTTGCCTCTAAGTTCTGCATCTTACCACTTCCTCCTGTCAGAACTATTTAGTAAATATGTGCTTTTTTTGTTTGTAAAGGAAGGCAGAGTTAAAGAGTGTCATTAGTTTAACAATATTGTGTGCTCATCTGGCTAGGTGTGTATAGTTATATGGGGGCAGGTGATGGATTCAGGATAATAGTATTTTCTTGAAATTGGAGCTTTTTAATAAGAGCAAATAATCTACATTTTGTCTTGCAGAGCCCAGTTTTATTAACAGATATGAGATGCTGTGTGCCAGTGTGTACTTGAAAATATCTTTATAAGTAATTGAGCTGCCTTTTCCTCCTTTCTCACCAAAAATTCCCTTCTGTATGATAAAAACTAATCTTGATGTGTTTAGCTGCCGTTTAGTGCTTTCTCAGAGGTATTTTCTATCTCTGGACAAGCCAAATTCTATCTCCCCACACTGTACAACTAACTCAACATTCTCCGCATAGACAAACAAGCTTCTTTTCTGAGTGATATAAATCTGTGAAAAACCCCAAACATTGTAATTAAAATGGACTTGGTGATGCCAAAATCAGAGCAGAAAGACCCTTTAGGAAGCTATTGCCAAGGTTAAGATTGATTGTTACACAGGTGGGTGTCTGCCCACTTTCCCTGCTCAGTGGAAAACTTTGCCCAGCATAGCAAAGCAAAGCTCATCCCAGGGCCTTGAAATTCACCCAATGACATTTTAATATCGGGGATAAAAGCAAGGTTGCAGCCTAATTCATTCATTTACTTTAGTGTTCTCTTTAAAACATATAACATATTTTATAAATATTAAATTTCATGAAAGGGCGGGGGAATTCCCTGGCAGTCCAGTGGTTAGGATTCTGGGCTTTCACTGCCAGGGGCCCAGGTTCAATTCCCAGTCGGGGAACTAAGATCCTGCAAGCCATGTGGCACAGCCAGAAAAAAGAATTTATGAAAGGGGATTTATTTCTTACGTTTTATCTATTATCCTACCTAGGCACAATCTCTTCCCCCACCATTCGCAGAACACACAGGTTAGTTAGTGACACAGACTACACAGATGTATGGGTCCTTTGGGAGTTTAGAGCAAGGCAAGGTTATGTTGGCAATATCAGGTCAGAGAAGGCTATAAACTTTCCCTTCCTTTCTTACCCAAATAATGATACTAAACTAATCCAGCCAGGGTCTTTCTCAAATCCACGTGTACAGTTTTATTTGTCAAGTATTAGACAGAATGGGGAAAACCATGCATAGTAGAACTAGTCATTCTTTAAAGTATAATATTTTCCTTGCCCATGCATTCTTGTAGAGTGTCAGTAGAGCCCTGGACACTCTATAACAGAAATGAGGTGTGCAAAATGGGGATAGGGAGAGATGACCTGAATAAACTTTGAATTTTTAAAGTTGTACTTCCCGTTTTTTTACGTGAGCTTCTGGACATACACTTACGGGCTGTCAGAGCTCAAAGAGACCTGATACCATTTTATCTACCTCTCCAAACTCAACAAAATTTATTGAGGGAGCAGTTTAGTGTAGTAGAAAAAGCTTGAGATTTGGAGAGAAGAATTGTGTTCCAGTTCCAGCTCAAGCACTAACTCCACTATTGAGGAAGTCTTTTGATTTCTCTGAAACTCAGTCTCCTTATATGTAAAGTGGAAGTGATAATCCTCTTAACATTGTGAGACTGTATTGGTGATCCCCAAGTTCACCCCCAGGTTCACTGATGTGCTAGAAGGATTTGCAGGACTCACAAGTCATTATAGTCAGGCTACAGTTTATTACAGCAAAGGGATAAAAAGCAGGATCAATAAAGGAAAAAGGTACATCAGGCAGAAGCTGGAGGATACCAGGTATTAGCTTCCAAGAGTCCTCTCCCATTGGAGTCACACAGGACATACTAAATCCCTCAGAATGAACTGCAGAAACACATGTAAAATGTTTTGTGCCAGGGAAGTTTGCTTGAGCCTAAAAGTCCAGGGTATTTATTGGGGTAACTGCAGTGCTGATTGCAGTTACTGAAACTTCAGACCCCCCAGAAGGAAAGCAGGTGTTCACTATAAATCACATTTTTTACACAAAGTATCCACACAAGCTGGTATAATGTGGCTCAACACCTCAAGCATGCACAGTGCCCTAATCAGTTAGTAGCATAGGGGACATTCTAAGACCTTAGTTCCTAGTAGCCAGCCAAAGGCTAATCATACAAGTAGGCCCTTCTGAGAATGTACAAGATTTGAGTAACTCAAGGCTGCTGGGTTAATTCTTTACTCCACACATAGGTATCGAATTATTGTGAATTTAATGTACTATATATACATATATGATAAAGCAGTACATTATAAAATACATCAAATTATTAAATTATAATTAAATGTAAATAAATATTTCATAAGTGTTATATGACATCATATATATGATAAGCAGTACATTAAATGCAAGGTATTGTTATTATTACAAATGACTAATGAGGGCTAGAGCTGTCCTAGGGTGTGACTGAGCAGAGTAATAATGGACATTTGCAAGGCAGCTCCTAAGAGCAGTGAATGGGAGGCTGTGAAAATAATCCCACTGAAGAGTTTTCCTCTCTGATAGATAATTTTGTCACTAGAACCATTTTGTCCCTCCAGTTTGACACCGTACATTCTTATCATTAGCTACATATTTCTTGGGGTGGGGGGCGTGCACAAGCCAAATTGTTCCACCACCCACGATGGAGTTTTGGCAAGGAAGTGACCCTTCCAAGGAAGGTGTAGAATTGAGCCTCTGGAAAAAGGCATAGACAGGTGCTTCCTAAAAAACCCTGAGCAAGGCCCAGTAAAAGGCTGTGATTAATAATATGATGACTGATACCAACAGTGAATTTGAGTCTGAATTGAATTGAGATGAATTTATGTGAACCTGAATACTGTTGGAATATCATTTTGAGCTAAATACTGGACTAGATGCCCAGCCAAGCCCTGATCTTTTTTTTTTTTTTCAAAAAAAATGTGCCCTCTAAGAATGAAGAAAAAGACTATGGAAATGAAACTTGGGCACTGTGCATTAGAATGATTTTCTTGTGTAGAGCGGGAGGAGGAGGGTCATCCTGAGGAGGCACAGTTACTCACGCCTAAAACTGCCAAAAGCATTTACCAAAGGATAATCTGTATTATCTGAACCCAGTTGGTGGCGGCAGCTAGTAGATTGGAGAACAACTTGGGGGAGGGTGAAACTTACAGATGGACAACAAGCCTCCTGATGGAGCTTTGGTGAGGGAGTTCATGTTAGAGTATTTTAGCTGCTGTCAGGCTCCTCCCCTGCTTTATACCTGCGTAGCTGCTGTAGCTCCCCCCACCAACTGCCCAAGAGCGGGACCTGAGGCAGTTGCCCTTATTCTGCATAAAAGATAAAACCAGCTCGTTTGTATTGCTGGTATATTCTTTCACCCTTTGTCTTGGAGGTACCAGTGGTTCTCCTCAAATTGGCCGTCTGCTTCCAGAGTTACTGAGCATTATCTGAGGCTCTTTCTGAGCACCCTGCTCCAGGTGGCCTCAGAAAGTTTTCATGCACAATGTAATGTAGGCTCTTTTGTGTGCTGGCAGAAAAGGACAGAGAATATAGATGGAAGCCCTGCCATCAAGGGACCCCATTGCTTCTTCTGAAGTAAAGTATTTGGCAGGTTGTGCCTAAAGAATTAAGAGATTGAAGCACTCCTTGCTCCACTTCATCATTCCTTAGAGCAGCTTCTCCTACCACTCACCCCAGTTAAAATACTAACCCTTGCATTGTATGTCATTTTCCATGTATTATTTCCTAACACTTTCCTATATATTTTTTGATCCTTAGAATATTTTTGTTCATGTTCCAAAGGCAAGTTCCAATGCTATTTTCTACACAGGGAAATTCAAACTTCCTCTGACCTCTTGAGGAACTTTCTATGATGCTCTATTGATATTTAACTACTTTTCCTATTTTTACTTCTAATTATTTATATACATATTTAATAGACCGTAAAATCCTCAATGGCAAGATCTAGATAGGATTCAACAACAGCTAGCATATAGTAGACAAGTAATGAATAATGGAGTAGAAATAGAGTAAAGCACAAACAAATACTTGAAGCTTAGATAACTTTGCCAAAGTCATTTAGTCTATTTACTGGCAGACCTGGAACTTGAATTCAAAATTTCTCCTAATCCTCTACTACTATTTTAAATTTCACCACACTGCTTCCATTATCCTGGCTGCTTACTGCAGATCACATTTACTCTTCAGAAATGAGGGAGATCAGCAAAGTCTCTAATAGTTAGGAAAGGCTTTAAGGAGGAGGCAGACTTCGACATATGGGTATAATATCACTGGGTGAGATGCAGAGGGGAGGGTGTTCCAGATAGACCTAGCAGTGACATCACATAGGAAGATAAGAGGAAGAGCATGATCTGTGGAGTAATGAGGCCAAACCTAATAACGAGGGCAGCAGGAATTGTTTGGTGGCAGGCCTTGAAAGCCATGTAGAAATGTTGGGATGTGATATAGTAGGAAATAAGGCCCATGCAGGTGGCCTCATATGGGGGAATGGTGTGAGTAGGGGGCACTTAGGGTTTTCTGGTCTGCCGACCCTTTGGATTTAGAAAATGATGGCAGGGACCTAAATCTCTGAACCTCCTGCCTCCTGGCTTGTTCAACTCTGAATATGAAATATATTTTATTAAAATATTCTAAATTGCTAAGTAACATAATATGTTAGTTGCCAATTTTCCAAACCTAAGCTCTGAAGCAGCCCTCTTGCAAGTTTGAAAGAGTTTCAGAACTCTTTGTCTTGGTAATGAGGATTTTGCCTTGCCCAGGAGATGCTGCCAGCTCCTAGAGACCTCTCTCTGGCACAGTAAATTAGAGGAGTTTAAAGTAAATGGTGCTCCTGAGGGAGAGGTTCATCCTTAAGCCACCCTCCCTTCAACCTTTTTAATCTCTGGATTTAGCGGAGAACACTGTCATTTAGCCACCATTTTGGTTCAGGGCACTCAAGTTCTTACCTACTGTTCAGACTTTCAAATGTTCATGTCAATCTGGTTGGTTCCCTATACTGTGGAGACTTACAAAATTCTCAATTATTCCATCCCTGCCCTGTCCTCAAGAATAGCAAGTGTCAATAAACCATTGGACTCCACTAACAGAGCTATACCATATCCTGGTAAGAAGGTAAATATTAGTATAAATTTCATATACACCAAACCTGAGGCTTCTCTGTTGTTCTCTCTCCCTCTTCTCCTCATCTGCCTCTCTCTCCCTGTACTCTCCCTTTGACTCCCTCTTTCAAACATAATTCTTATAGTTTGCTGTTCAGTACCCATTGCATATTTGGCAGTGGACCAAAATACAAAGTTCCTGCTCTCATTTGTTCACACCACTAACTTCCTGATTCAGTTATCTCTGTAGGAGAGCCTAGGAACCTCTCCCAATGTTCCTTTCCAACCAATATGCTCTTATTCTTTCTCTGGGGAGCCATGGGGCTTCAGCAGAGTCTACTTTGCAGCTATTCCAAAAGGTGGCCTCTGAACACTAAAAGGAGAAGAGACAGAAGGTGGTAAGTGGGAGCTGGACCCTTGCAACAGAATTGTAGGAAAAGGAGCATTAGGAGTGATGACTTTTGGGCTTAGTTTTCTTTCAACTAACAATTGTCCAGCTTTTTCATATATTTCTCACACATTTATATGTCTTTAAGGTAGGAGTATGGTTCATATTTGTGTCATGTGGCAGTGCCTAGCACACAGTTGATGCTCAGCTGAGTTACCAGACACCCCCTGTGCTGTACTCTCCCTTCCCTGCCCAACTTCTCTGTACCCTGGGTTTAGGCCTTGTTTCTTCCTCTTCCTATCTTGAGGCCTTGGGTAGGGTTATTAACTTCTCTGACTCTGAATTTGTTTCACCTTACACAAAAGAGAGATAATACCTGTTTCATAGTTTTATTGCACAGATCAAACAAAATAACAGATATGAAATATTTTATAACCTATAAAATACTGTGAAAAATGTAAGGCAGTTTTATCAGATTAGTCAAGAAATGTTGAAAAGCACACAATTTTATCACATCTGTGAACCATGCTTCCAACTAGATTATGTTGTAGAGTTCCAGGCCTAATTATAGACCTAGGTTTGCTTAGGTTCAGCTCATTTGGACACTTTGGTTAAAGTTAATGTTAAGAAAGAAAAAAAATTCAACCTTTATCTGTGTTTGATACAAAGGCCAACAGCAATTACATCACTTGAATATAGTTAGATTTCATTTTCCTTTGGTATCTTGGTGAAATTCCCAAAAGAATGCCCAGGAGTAATTAAAGCAGACTGGCTCTGGCAATACATTAAAGGCAATTAGTAAAATGTAACAAACTTAGATGAAATCTGAGTCTGTCTTCTCCCAGCCATTTCCAAGTATAAACTATATAAATTTAGGTTCTAAATTCCCCAAAGAAAATATTTTTTTTAATCAAGCAGCAAGGATCCCTTCTTGCATGCCCAACTTTGTGCTATGGACATGGTATGATAGTAGATATAAAATCCTGAAAGCCTGCTTTCCAGAAGCACAAATTCTGGTTGAATCCACAAAACATAGGTGGGAAAAAGTTGTTTTTTTGTTATCGTTAATGGTCTGGGCCTTGGAAGTTGAGGTTTAGAGAGGCAGAAAAGAAGGTGGCAAGGAAACCTTGTCTATGTTGGGACAGTAAGCATGTCAAGTGCTGTGCATGGTGCTAGCTAAGGCTGCTGAGATTTGGTGGAGCCAGATTATGAAAGTCCTTGAATTGAAAGCCTTGTAGAGGAGACTGGATTTGATCTGATAAGGAGTGATGACTCATTGTGAGTTCTTGAGCCAGGATATTGATAAGAGAATAGTGTTTTAAGAAGCAATGTGCAGGGTGAATTAGGGTAGAGACAGGCACGTACTATCAAAAACCCATTTGTTAGCTCCCTTTGTAGGATGGGATGATAGGCATGAAGAATGACTATTGAAAACAAGATATGGCTAAAAAAAGAGAACAAGAACAATGGGTCATAACAGAAGGTCAGGTTATGTCTCATTTAACCAGTTAGAATTCTTGGTATCATAGGTGACTTTTGTGAAAAAACATGTCTGTCAGTTATAAACACATTTTTAACATTAACTGGTTATTTAACCTATAGGCTTAAAATATAGTGGGTTCCCTGAGTTGAATCAGTCAATGGTTCTGAAAAGAAATTAAGAACGTGCCACACGGGGAGGGAGAAGGGTAAGCTGGGACGAAGTGAGAGAGTAACATTGACATATATACACTACCAAATGTAAAATAGATAGCTAGTGGGAAGCAGCTGCATAGCACAGGGAGATCAGCTGGGTGCTTTGTGACCACCTAGAGGGGTGGGATAGGGAGGGTGGGAGGGAGATGCAGGAGGGAGGGAATATGGAGATATATGTATACATATAGCTGATTCACTTTGTTATACAGCAGAAACTAACACAATATTGTAAAGCAATTATACTCCAATAAAGATGTTAAAAAATATCTTTTTAAGTTTCTGTCATGTATGACACAATATTTCCTCAATAAAGAAAAAAAGTACCACAGACAAACTGAACAAAAACACTAGCACAAAAGGACTGTAAATGAAGGGGAAATTACATGAAGATAAGAAAAAAAACATTGAAGTAGCTATTTGTTCTTAGTTATTCAGGAAAGTACTGTTCACCTTTTTTTGTTTTTGTTTTTTTTTGCGGTACGCGGGCCTCTCACTATTGTGGCCTCTCCTGTTGCGGAGCACAGGCTCCGGATGTGCAGGCTCAGCGGCCATGGCTCACGGGCCTAGCCACTCCACGGCATGTGGGATCTTCCCGGACCAGGGCACGAACTCGTGTCCCCTGCATCGGCAGGCGGACTCTCAACCACTGTGCCACCAGGGAAGCCCCAGTACTGTTCACTTTTACACACACACACACACACACACACATGTCTCTTCCCTCTATTAAAATTTCTGTATGTGACCTGAACGTATTGTCCTAGAATGATGGTAATAGGCTGTGTGCCTTTGAGCAAGTTGCTTAAACTCTCTGAGGAGCTTCAGTTTTCTCATTTATAAAATAGCAATTTTAATTCCTACCTATTTCACAGGGCTTTTGTAAGGGTTAACTGCAAAAAATATAAACCTTCTAGTACACAGTAAGTGATAGATAAATGTTAATACCCTTATCATTAGACATCATGAGGTGATAGGTCAGCTTAGTTTTTTGACTTACTTGCATTCATCTAAAGGCCGCCAAAATGTTTTTCAGCTTGCTGTTTAAGCAGTTGCAAATGTGTAGAATTTAACCTGGTCCCATCGGCAACTGCTTAAGTAGCAGCCTGGGTTTCAGTTCATATAACTTCCTACAGTTGGGTTGGGGTTATGTTGGGGGAGTGATCAGCAGCTAGTAAATCCAATGTATATCTTATCCAGGGGAATTACTATATTTTTAACCTTAAAAAGTTGACTTATTCATTGCAATATAAGGTAATCCTACTCTCTACGAATGAAGTGAGGCCACTCCTCAGGGTAACGTGATTCCAGTTTAACTGGTTCAAAAACTACATCCCTGTATTTCCCCATGAACCTTGACTATGGTGTAGCTTCACTTGGCAGAGCTCAAGAGAGAATGAAAGATAGCATATGAGAGGTGTTGACAGCAAGAGCTGTTTATTGCCATTTACCTGCAAGTGCTGTCTGTGCCACTCGTTCAGGCATACTAGAACATGAACACTCTCCATTTATCTGCAGTACATGAAGAAATTTTGGCATGTCCATATTTTTGGAGAAATTCCCCTTCTGCTTGAATGGGTTTCCTTCTCTGTTCAACAGGGCCAGGATTTCATCTAAGATAGTACAAAGGCCACAAGGCCTTTTCCAGGTGAAGTACTCTGTACATCTTGCCCCCTTGTCCTTGATCACTTTTATGGTTAAATAAATAAATAAGCAAGTAAGTAAATAAATATATAAAATATGTTTTCAGTATAAATAAATCTACAGAAAAGTGCCAAAGAACTCACTTAGCTGTAATTAAATATTTGGAAATCATTGGCTCTGAAGTACCACATAATCCTCCACAGTAATTTAGCAGATAATACAATGCTGAGCCTACTATGCCTATTCCATCGAAATGGAATCAAATCACAAATTGCCTTATCACTCCAAAGCTTGTTGGTGACAAATGGTTTACAGCAGAGATTTTAGATAGTGTCAGCAGCTAGACCTGCCACCCTAAGGTAACAGGATTGAGCCCTAGTATATTCAAGCTGGGGGCAGAGGTAAGAAATAGCAACAGACTTTGTCCTGTTAACCCACTGGAAAAATTTTCAACTCTCCATACCCATTGAATGGAAAACTCTAGCTCCTTTGTCTCAATTCTTTATATTTCAAGAACCCAAGAATACCTCTCTGGCAGAGTGAGCTCAGTAATGAGCAAGGCATGAGCAAAATGACAGGCTCTAAACTGATTCTGTGACGTATTGCAAATGGCAAGGTGCCTTTTATTAGCTAATATCAGTGGGAGTTCTGAATTGTTAATTACTTGATCACATTTCAGACACTGTCTTTATAATACTGGCTTTCACCTTTTCAAGGCTGAGCATCCTGGCAAAAAAACACCAATTCAGACAAACTGTGTGGTAAGGTGGGGATGGGTCTATCTAAAGGTGGTATCTATCTAAAGGTGGTACAATTATTTCAGAACCGTTATAATATTTTGGAATATTTTGTGACCAGAAGAGGTGAATGATAGCACAAAACTAGTTGAAACAAGAAAATTGCAGAAATAGTTGGAGCAAAAGTGAAAAGGGGCCAGTAGGAGGTAGGACAAGAAGAGAGGAATAAAGAAAACATGGGTTAAGATAACAATCTCCTTTCTCACCCCAAAAACCTTGTCATAGGTATCAAGATGCTGCTGCTTGTCTATAGTCTATAGGCAAGCCTATTAATGGACTTATTTCATCAAAGTATATAATGAGACTTTTATCTAGGTATATTATGAGAGCTAATTAAGCTGTCTCTGGCACTGGGAAAATATTAAAATGTGAGTGTGCAGATCTTCTCTTCTTTTTCTTCATCCTGCACCCCATGATAGCAGATGCTAGGAGGCATTATGTCATATCTCTCTCTCCTGTGATTCATAAGCTCGCTATTCCTGCTTTCTTACATATATCTTGGCCTTTAAATGAGGCTGCTTCCTTTGGGGACTAGTGAGTCCCGAGGAAACTTGGGTTAGGTAAAGAGGTAGCCAGATAAGGGAAGAGTCAGCAATTCCATCACATTCATCTTATTCTTAACTAATTCAAGAAAAGTACCTAATTCAAAATAACCTCAAACCTGTCACAATGGCTATTATCAAAAAGAACACAAATTACAAATGTTGGTGAAAATGTGGAGAAAAAGAAACACTTATACATTATTGGTGGGAACGTAAATTGGTATAGCCACTATGGAAAACAGTATGGAGGTTCCTCAAAAAGCTAAAAATAGAACTACCATATGATCCAGCAATTCCACTCCTGGGTATATATCCAGAAAAAATGAAAACACTAATTTGAAAAGATATATGCATGTATGTTCATAGCAGCACTATTCACAATAGCCAAGGTATGGAAGCACCCCAAGTGCCTATCAACAGATGAATGGATAAAGATATGGTATACATATACAATGGAATATTACTCAGCCGTAAAAAGAAGGAAATTTTGCCATTTACAGCAACATGGATAGACTTGGAGGGCATTATGCTAAGTGAAATAAATCATATAGAGAAAGACAAATACTGTATGATATCACTTATATGTGGAGTCTAAAAAAATAATACAGGTCCTGAGGAGCTTCAAGGTGGTGGAAGAGTAAGGCACAGAGATCACCTTCCTCCCCACAAATACATCAGAAATACATCTACATGTGGAACAACTCCTACAGAACAACTACTGAACACTGGCAGAAGACCTCAGATCTCCCCAAAGGCAAGGAACTCCCCATGTACCTGGGTAGGGCAAAACAAAAAAAAACAGAGACAAAAGAATAGGGAGAGGACCTGCACCAGTGAGAGGGAGCTGTGACGGAGGAAAGGTTTCCACACACTAGGAAGCCCCTTCGTGGGTGGAGACTGCGGGTGGCGGAGCGGGGAAGCTTCAGAGCCGCGGAGGAGAGCACAGCAACAGGGGTGCGGAGAGCAAAGCGGAGAGATTCCCGCACAGAGGATCGGTGCCGACAAGCACTCACCAGCCCGAGAGGCTTGTCTGCTCACCCGCCGGGGTGGGCAGGGGCTGGGAGCTGAGGCTTGGGCTTCGGAGGTTGGATCCCAGGAAGAGGACTGGGGTTGGCTGCGTGAACACAGCCTGAAGGGGTTAGTGCACCACGGCTAGCCGGGAGGGAGTCCGGGGAAAATTCTGGACCTGCCAAAGAAGCAAGAGACTTTTTCTTGCCTCTTTGTTTTCTGGTGCGCGAGGAGAGGGGATTAACAGCACCACTTAAAGGAGCTCCAGAGACGGGCTTGAACTGCGGCTATCAGCGCGGACCCCAGAGACGGGCATGAGATGCTAAGGCTGCTACTGCAGCCACCAAGAAGCCTGTGTGCAAGCACAGGTCACTATCCACACTGCCCCTCCCGGGAGCCTGTGCAGCCCGCCTGTGTCAGGGTCCCGTGATCCAGGGACAACTTCCCCGGGAGAACACACGGCGTGCCTCAGGCTGGTGCAACGTTATGCGGGGCTCTGCTGCCGCAGGCTTGCCCTGCATTCCATACCCCTCCCTCCCCCTGGCCTGAGTGAGCCAGAGCCCCAGAATCAGCTGCTCCTTTAACCACATCCTGTCTGAGCGAAGAACAGACACCCTCAGGCGGCCTGCACGTAGTGGCAGGTCCAAATCCAAAGCTGAACCCCGGGAGCTGTGCGAACAAAGAAGAGAAAGGGAAATTTCTCCCAGCAGCCTCAGGAGCAGTGGATTAAATCTCCACAACCAACTTGATGTACCCTGAATCTGTGGAATACCTGAATAGACAATGAATCATCCCAAATTGAGGAGGTGGACTTTGGGAGCAAAGATATATGTTTTTTTCCCTTTTTCTCTTTTTCTGAGTGTGTATGTGTATGCTTCTGTGTGTGATTTTGTCTTTATAGCTTTGCTTTTACCATTTGTCTTAGGGTTCTGTCTCACCATTTTCGTTTTATTTTTATTACTTTTTAAGAAATTTTTCATAATAATTATTTTTTATTTTAATAACTTTATTTTATTTTACTTTATTTTATCTTCTTCTTTCTTTCTTTCTTTTCTACCTTTTATTCTGAGCCATGTGGATGAAAGGCCCTTGGTGCTCCAGCCAGGCAGCAAGGCTGTGCCTCTGAGGTGGGAGAGCCAAGTTCAAGACACTGGTCCACAAGAGACCGCCAACCTCCATGTAATATCAAATGGCGGAAATCTCCCAGAGATCTCCCTCTCAATGCCAAGACCCAGCTTCACTCAATGACAAGCAAGCTACGGTGCTGGACACCCTATGCCAAACAACTAGCAAGACAGGAGCACAACTCCATCCATTAGCACAGAGGCTGCCTAAAATCATAATAAAGCCACAGACACCCCAAAACACACTACCAGCCGTGGACCTGCCCACCAGAAAGACAAGATCCAGCCTCATCCACCAGAACACAGGCACTAGTCCCCTCCATCTGGAAGCCTACACAACCCACTGAACCAACCTTAGCCACTGGCGACAGACACCAAAAACAATGGGAACTACAAACCTGCAGCCTGCAAAAAGGAGACCCCAAACACAGTAAGTTAAGCAGTGAGAAGGCAGAGAAACACACAGCAGTTGAAGGAGCAAGGCAAAAACCCACCAGACCAAACAAATGAAGAGGAAATAGGCAGTCTACCTGAAAAAGAATTCAGAATAATGATGGTAAAGATGATTCAAAATCTTGGAAACAGAATAGAGAAAATACAAGAAACGTTTAACAAGGACCTAGAAGAACTAAAGAGCAAATAAACAGAGATGAAGAACACAATAAATGAAATTTAAAATTCTCCAGAAGGGATCAATAGCAGAATAACTGAGGCAGAAGAACAGATGAGTGACCTGGAAGATAAAATAGTGGAAATAACTACTGCAGAGCATAATAAAGAAAAAAGAATGAAAAGAATTGAGGACAGTCTCAGAGACCTCTGGGACAACATTAAATGCACCAACATGTGAATTATAGGGGTCCTAGAAGAAGAAGAAAAAAAGAAAGGGACTGAGAAAATATTTGAAGAGATTATAGCTGAAATTTTCCCTAATTTGGGAAAGGAAATACTTAATCAAGTCCAGGAAGCACAGAGAGTCCCATAAAGTATAAATCCAAGGAGAAATATGCCAAGACACATAATAATCAAGCTATCAAAAATTAAATACAAAGAAAAAGTATTAAAAGCAGCATGGGAAAAACAACAAATAACACACAAGGGAATCCCATAAGGTTAACAGCTGATCTTGCAACAGAAACTCTGCAAGCCAGAAGGGAGTGGCAGGACATATTTAAAATGATGAAGGAAAAAAACCTACAACCAAGATTGCTCTACCCAGCAAGGATTGCATTCAGATTTGACAGAGAAATTAAAATCTTTACAGACAAGCAAAAGCTAAGAGAATTCAGCACCACCAAGCCAGATTTACAACAAATGCTAAAGGAACTTCTCTCGGCAGGAGACACAAGAGAAGGAAAAGACCTACAATAACAAACGCAAAGCAATTAGGAAAATGGGAATAGGAACATACATATCGATAATTACCTTAAATGTAAATGGATTAAATGCTCCAAGGAAAAGACATAGACAGGCTTATTGGTTACAAAAAGAAGACCTGTATATATGCTGTCTACAAGAAACCCACTTCAGACATAAGGACACATACAGACTGAAAGTGAGGGGATGGAAAAAGATATTCCATGCAAATGGAAATCAAAAGAAAGCTGGAGTAGCAATTCTCATATCAGACAAAATAGACTTTAAAATAAGGACTATTACAAGGGACAAAAAAGGACACTACATAATGATCAATAGATCAATCCAAGAAGATATAACAATTGGCAATATTTATGCACCCAACATAGGAGCACCTCAGTAGACAAGACAAATACTAACAGCTATAAAAGGGGAAATCGACAGAAACAGAATCATAGTAGGGGACGTTTAACACCCACATTCACCAATGGGCAGACCATCCAAAATGAAAATAAATAAGGAAACACAAGCTTTAAATGATACATTAAACAAGATGGACTTAATTGATATTTATAGGACATTCCATCCAGAAACAACAGAACACACATTCTTCTCAACTGCTCGTGGAACATTCTCCAGGATAGATCATATCTTGCATCACAAATCAATCCTTGGTAAATTTAAGAAAATGGAAATCATATCAAGTATCTTTTCCGACCACTACACTATGAGACTAGATATCAAGTACAGGAAAAATTTGTAAAAAATACAAACACATGGAGGCTATAAACTACTTAATAACCAAGAGATCACTGAAGAAATCAAAGAGGAAATGAAAAAATACCTACAAACAAATGACAATGGAAACAGGACGACCCAAAACCTACGGGATGCAGCAAAAGCAGTTCTAAGAGGGAAGTTTATAGCAATACAATCCTACCTTAAGAAACAAGAAACATCTCAAATAAAGAACCTAACCTTGGGCTTCCCTGGTGGTGCAGTGGTTGGGGGTCCGCCTGCCGATGCAGGGGACACGGGTTCGTGCCCCAGTCTGGGAAGATCCCACATGCCGCGGGGCAGCTGGGCCCGTGATCTATGGCTGCTGAGCCTGCGCGTCAGGAGCCTGTGCTCCACAACAAGAGAGGCCACAGCAGTGAGAGGCCCATGTACTGCAAAAAAAAAAAAAAAAAAAAAAAAAGAACCTAACCTTACACCTAAAACAATTAGAGAAAGAGGAACAAAAACCCCTCAAAGTTAGCAGAAGGAAAGAAATCATAAAGACCAGATCAGAAATAAATGAAAAAGAAATGAAGGAAACAATAGCAAAGATCAATAAAATTAAAGCTGGTTCTTTGAGAAGATACACAAAATTGATAAACCATTAGCCAGACTCATCAAGAAAAAAAGGGAGAACACTCAAATTAACAGAATTAGAAATGAAAAAGGAGAATTAACAACTGACACTGCAGAAATACAAAGTATCATGAGAGATTACTACAAGCAACTATATGCCAATAAAATGGACAACCTGGAAGAAATGGACAAATTCTTAGAAAAGCACAACATTCCAAGACTGAACCAGGAAGAAATAGAAAATATGAACAGACCAATCACAAGCACTGAAGTTGAAGCTGTGATTAAAAATGTTCCAACAAACAAAAGCCCAGGACCAGATGGCTTCATAGGTGAATTCTATTAAACATTTAGAGAAGAGCTAACACCCATCCTTCTCAAACTCTTCCAAAATATAGCAGAGGGAGGAACACTCCCAAACTCATTCTACGAGGCCACCATCACCCTGATACCAAAACCAGACAAAGATGTCACAAAGAAAGAAAATTACAGGTCAATATCACTGACGAACATAGATGCAAAAATCCTCAACAGAATACTAGCAAACAGAATCCAACAGCCCAGTAAAAGGATCATACACCATGATCAAGTGGGATTTGTCCCAGGGATGCAAGGATTCTTCAGTATACACAAATCTATCAATGTGACACACCATATTAACAAATTGAAGGAGAAAAGCCATAGAATCATCTCAATAGATGCAGAGAAAGCTTTTGACAAAATTCAACACCCATTTATGATAAAAACCCTCCAGAAAGTAGGCATAGAGGGAACTTTCCTCAACATAATAAAGGCCATATATGACAATCCCACAGCCAACATTGTCCTCAGTGGTGAAAAACTGAAACCATTTCCACTAAATCAGGAACAAGACAAGGTTGCCCACTCTCACCACTATTATTTAACACAGTTTGGGGAGTTTTAGCCACAGCAATCAAAGAAGAAAAAGAAATAAAAAGAATGCAAATCAGAAAAGAAGAAGTAAATCTGTCACTGTTTGCAGGTGACATGATACTATACCTAGAGAATCCTAAAGATGCTACCAGAATACTACTAGAGCTAATCAAAGAATTTGGTAAAGTAGCAAGATCCAAAATTAATGCACAGAAATCTCTTGCATTCCTATACACTAATGATGAAAAATCTGAAAGTAAAATTAACAAAACACTCCCATTTACCATTGCAACAAAAAGAATAAAATATCTAGGAATAAACCTACCTAAGGACACAAAGACCTGTATGCAGAAAATTATAAGACACTGATGAAAGAATTTAAGGTGATACAAATAGATGGAGAGATATACCATGTTCTTGGATTGGAAGAATCAACATTGTGAAAATGACTCTACTACTCAAAGCAATGTACAGATTCAGTGCAATCCCCATCAAACTACCACTGGCATTTGTCACAGAACTAGAACAAAAAATTTCACAATTTGTATGGAAACACAAAAGACCCCAAATAGCCAAAGCAATCTTGAGAAAGAAAAACAGAGCTTGAGGAATCAGGCTCCCTGACTTCAGACTATACTGCAAATCTACAGTAATCAAGGCAGTATGGTACTGGCACAAAAACAGAAAGATAGATCAATGGAACAGGATAGAAAGCCCAGAGATCAACCCGTATATGTTCACCTTATCTTTGATAAAGGAGACAAGAATATACAGTGGAGAAAAGATAGCCTCTCCGTTACATGGTGCTGGGAAAACTGAACAGCTACATGTACAAGAATTAAATTAGAACAGTCCCTAACACCATACACAAAAATAAACTCAGAATGGCTTAAAGACCTAAATTTAAGGTCACACACTATTAAACTCTTAGAGGAAAACGTGCAGAACACTCTATGACATAAGTCACAGCAAGATCCTTTTTGACCCACCTCCTAGAGAAATGGAAATAAAAACAAAAATAAACAAATGTGGGCTTCCCTGGTGGCGCAGTGGTTGAGAGTCCGCCTGCCGATGCAGGGGACGCAGGTTCGTGTCCCGGTCCAGGAAGATCCCACATGCCACGGAGCGGCTGGGCCCGTGAGCCATGGCCGCTGAGTCTGCACGTGCAGAGCCTGTGCTCCGCAACGGGAGAGGCCACAACAGTGAGAGGCCTGCGTATCGAAAAAAATAAAATAAAATAAACAAATGTGACCTAATGAAACTTCAAAGCTTTTGCACAGCAAAGGAAACCATAAAAAAGACCAAAAGGCAACACTCAGAATGGGCGAAAATATTTGCAAATGAATCAACTGACAAAGGATTAATCTCCAAAATATACAGGCAGCTCATGCAGCACAATATTAAAAATACAAACAACCCAATCCAAAAATGATCAGAAGACCTAAATAGACATTTCTCCAAAGAAGATATACAGATTGCCAACAAACACATGAAAGGATGCTCAGCATCATCAATCATTAGAGAAATGCAAATCAAAACTGCAATGAGATGTCATCTCACACCCGTCAGAATGGCCATCATCAAAAAATCTAGAAACAATAAATGCTGTAAAGGGTGTGGAGAAAAGGGAACCCTCTTCCACTGTTGCTGGGAATGTAAATTGATACAGCCACTATGGAGAAAGGTATGGGGGTTCCCTAAATAACTAAAAGTAGAACTACCATATGACCCAGCAATCCCACTACTGGGCATACACCCTGAGAAAACCATAATTCAAAAAGAGTCATGCACCAAAATGTTCATTGCAGCTCTATTTAAAATAGCCAGGACATGGAAGCAACCTAAGTGTCCGTCAACAGATGAATGGATAAAGAAGATTTGGCATATATATACAATGGAATACTACTCAGCCATAAAAAGAAATGAAATTGAGTTATTTGTAGTGAGGTGGATGGACCTAGAATCTGTCATACAGAGTGAAGTAAGTCAGAAAGAAAGAAAAAAATACGGGATTCCAATGAATATATATGGAATCAAAAAAGAAAGGAAAAAAATGGTCATGAAGACCTAGGGGCAAGATGGGAATAAAGACGCAGACCTACTAGAGAATGGACTTGAGGATATGGGAGGGAGAAGGGTAAGCTGTGACAAAGTGAGAGAGTGGCATGGACATATATACACTACCAAATGTAAAATAGATAGCTAGTGGGAAGCAGCCACATAGCACAGGGAGATCAGCTCGGTGCTTTGTGACCTCCTAGCGGGTTGGGATAGGGAGGGTGGGTGGGAGGGAGATGCAAGATGAAAGAGATATGGGGACATATGTATATGTATAACTGATTCACTTTGTTTTAAAGCAGAAACTAACACACCATTGTAAAGCAATTATACTCAATTAAAGATGTTAAAAAAATAATACAAATGAATGTATATATCAAAACAGAAAGAGACTCACAGATATAGGAAAGAAACTGATGGTTAGCAAAGGGGAGAGGGAAGGGGGGAGGGACAAATTAGGGGCATGGGATTAAGAGATACAGACTACAATGTATGAAATAGATAAGCAATGAGGATATATTATATAGCACAGGGAATTATAGCCTTTATCTTTTAATTAGCTCTAATGGAGTATAATCTGTAAAAATAATGAATCACTGTGCTGTACACCTGAAACTAATATAATATTTTAAATCAACTATACTTCAATAAAAAGTACCTAAAGTATCCAAAAGCTTTGGAGCATATTTTCAGGTGAACTATTGTCTTATTTCTTCACTAAGAATGTTTTAGATTGTCATGACAGTATACTTACATACAGTAAGTGGCAACAGAATGAATGATCCTCAGAATATTTATTAAAAACTGACTATAATTCATCTAGTCACCAAGGGTCTGATTTCTTTCAAGGTATCTAATGACCTATTAAGCATACTTACATCCATTATTTCTCTCATTTGAGTCCCCAGCAGCCCTGTTAAGTAGAAATGGCAGGGATATTCATCTTCGCTCTGGATGCTCACACATTAATAAAGGTGATAAAACCATGACTAGAAACCAGAGCCCTTGACTCCTAGTCCAGCATTCCTCTCAGCTACAGCCCTAACTCTTACAATTCATCCTGAGTTGACTAGTATTAAAATACGACTTTGATCATGTCACTCCCCTACTGAAAAATGTACTGAAGAATGGATAACAGTCACGACTTCGGGGCCCACCCAGCTGCATCTCAACTTTATTTTATTACTTCTCTGATCCTTAGTTTTTTCATGTGTAAACAGAGATGATGATACTTATTTTCCTGACTCACTGTGGGATAATTTTCAAGTGTCAGGATGAATGTGATAGTTCTACTGAACTGTCAAGCCCTCTATAGCCCTGTTATCATATTCACTTTATTCCTTAAGTTTAATTAGGACTGGTCATGGAAAAATAGTATATATGACCTTCTTAGCTGTGCAAGAGTCTGTTCTCAGATAAGACACTATTGTGTTGGGGGTCTTTTGTTAAGTTTGACCTGAAAAAAAATCTCAAGTAAATGCTAGCTCTTGATTTCAGATATTCTTCAGATTGGGAACCTACTGCAACCTCTTCTCTCCTTTATTTCCTTTCAAGGGATGTTTTATATGTAAAGAGTTCAACTGGATTGTTTAGAGCAGCATGTTACTGAATTGAAGTTGTCTAAGGGTGAGTCAGTCCACTTTTATGGTCCCATCAAAGACTGAACCCTGGCCCTCAGCCCAGGCATCTCGGAAGCTTGTGGTGAGTGGCAGGACTGTGAGCTTTGGAGAAACTCAGTGCTAGGTTTCAATCCTCATTCCCCTCCTGCTAGCTAGGTGGGCCTGGAAGAGTTACTTAACTTTCTTCTGAGTCTCAACTTTCTTATCTATTAAGGAGATTATAATATACATCTCATAAGACTGTTGTTTGAATTAAAATAATAAATATATTTAAAGTACTTAGTAGAACACCACTTAGTAAATGTTAGTTTCTTTCTCTTCCCATACTGTGAACATAGGGTAACCAAGTGAGGTTGTGGATGGATCAGTGTAGAATCTCCCAGTCCTGGAGAAACTCTTGAGTGCATATCTTAGAGATGGGGAGGGTTCCCAGCATCATATCTGAATACTAATGACAGCATTATTATAGATATACATGCACAGCAAAGACATCATCTTTAACAGCTGTGTTTAGTTAAGTAACAGATTTAGAAAGCACAGACTTTAATCTATGTTTTCTCCTGGGATTTCATCACCATCCGATTTGTTGTGTTTTTTTTTTTTGGCTAAAAAGTGTAATTGTAGCTTGATTCCCCTACTCCCCACCCCCACCAGACACATCCCAGCCATTCTCTCAAGAACTAGCTGCCTTTTAAAAATCTGAATAAGAAGCTGGATCAGCATTTAGAAAACATGAGGTAGTGGATACCTGAGGAACTAAGGAGTTGAGGACTTTGGAATGAAAGCTTTAATGGCGTGTTGTTTTTTTTCCAGAAGGTCTTGTTTCCTTCATATCTGCAGGGAACAGATGACTCTAGGGATACTGCATCAAAGCTTGATTCCTCCTTGTTGCATAGCTGGTGAGGCAATAAGCAAGATAGAAACTGTCATTGAGTGAAAGAAGCTCAACAGAGCAGATAGTGGAAATAGAGAGTTTTCTCTTTCCCCAAGGAGAGGCTGGAAGGGAAAGGTAGCAGAGGCTTTTGTCATCAACTTTCTGGAGGTGGAAACCACTGGAAGCAAAAACCCTCTCTCATCCCTCTCCACCTAAAAACCCAAATGGATTCTGGATTTGACCTCAGGCTGTTTTGAGATTGACAGCATCAGCTTGTCAGGATGTGGGGGAAAGGCAAGATTCAGTCACCAGGATAGCACTAGTGGGGAGGGGCGAGAAGGTGGGGGGATAAAAGAATTATACTAAGGCCATGTAAAACCATCCAGTCTGCAGCCATGGGGGAGCTCAGCTGCATGGCAGAGGGCAAGGTTTTTACATTTATCTTAAACCATGTCCCACCACTTGCTACAGCCCCTCCTTCACTCAGCAATACTTTTCAGGCACCAAATAGATTGTAGGAACTTTATCATTCCCATTGCTATTAGTACCACAAAATATCTTAGAGATCAACAGGAAAGATGAAGGAAGGACCAGACTGCCCCATTCATGTAGTTCTCCTCTTCCAACCTGTTGAGTTGCTTCAAAGCTGGTTTCTGTGCCCCCTGCCTTGAACTACCCCCAAGATCCTGGAGATTCTACCTCCCAACTTAAGAGTATCCTGCCAGGAATTTTTAAAATGGTACTCTGGGGTGGGGAGGGAGAAGAAGATGAGAACTACTACTTTTGAGGACCCACTGTGAGCCAGGTGCTGTACTACTTTATGTATATTCATAAACCAGTTAACTCTCACAGTAACACTATGAGGTAACTATTACAGGTATGCCCCGCTGTTCAAAAGTTTGCTTTCCATCACTTGACTTTTATGAAAGACCTACATTAGTACCTGTTTTCAATAACCAAAGTAAATCCGAAGAGGATTTTTGCTTTTACTAAAAAAAGTGAAAATCAAGGGCTTCCCTGGTGGCGCAGTGGTTGAGAGTCCGCCTGCCAATGCAGGGGACATGGGTTCGTGCCCTGGTCCGGGAAGATCCCACATGCCGCGGAGCGGCTAGGCCCATGAGCCATGGCCAGTGAGCCTGCGCGTCCGGAGCCTGTGCTCTGCAATGGGAGAAGCCACAACAGTGAGAGGCCCGTTTTGTGTACCACAAAAAAAAAAAAAAAGTGAAAATCGAAAATAGTGCTCAGTGTTTGTTTGCAGAGAGCTGTTATAAGAGGCAGTGTGCACCCCAATCAGTGAGAGTGGCACCACCAAGCTTCTTTCCAGGAACTATACTCAGCATCTCAGTGTCAAGCCACCATAGTGTTGAACTATGTCTGTGAGCACCTGTGCTTTATCTTGATTTATTTTGTGTATCCATTAGCAAGATGTGTCCTAAGGTAATTGCTTCTTCACTTTACACCATTTTGGCTTACAAAAGGTTCCCTGGGGATGCTCTTCTTTCAGATAGTGGGGGAAACCTGTATTTTTGTTTGACAGATGAGGAAACTGGAACTTGGGGGGTTTGAAGGATGTCCTCAGAATCACATAGCTACTAAGTGGCAGAGCTGGGGGACTAGAAGCCAGCCTACTGACTTCATTCATTACTGATTAATTTATTTTCCTCATCCCTACTTCTATCCATCTCCAAAGGAAGATAGCACTATTTAAGTATTAGCTATTATTATTTTCACTATTATTATGATATTATGTACCACTTGCCATGGGAACTGAAGTAGTTATAGAGAGAAAAGGGGAGAAAAAGAAATTAAACTAATATTTACTAAGCCCTGTACTAGGCACTGAGAGGACATATAACAGTAACTGGTAGCTACTTTTGGACTATAGCCCTAAGGTTGATTTGGGATTTTTGATTCCATAGACCAGATTTATTGAAATAAATCTGATCTGTGTAATCAGGGATTTCAAACTAACCAGTTCTGATGCTAGCCAGCACCACCATGCTGAAGCCATTCCCTAGGCCATAAAGCGTCTCTTGTCCTGTCAACACACAGGTGAGACCTGAAGATTGTGAACTGTCATGATTTACTGGGTGGCTGGGGCAAAGTACATTTGTTGTCTTGGAAACCCAGAGCAACCATGTGACACTAAATAAAATTTATGAAATCAACATTAAGACATCTTTATTATAAATGTGCTAAAACATAAACAATTTGTTAAAGATATAGAGTATGCAGATGTGGGAGATGATGGAATATTATATAACAGGACCAGCGCTGCATTGCTAGGCTAAGAGCAGGTTTGCTGGTTTTTTTCTTCTCTCTGCCTTTAATTCATCATTTCTGAAGAAGCTGTTAGTTTCTTTTCATAGTGTTGACATTTGATTTTCATTTTAATTTTCAGGATATGTTCGTGCTTAATTGGCACTGTGACAGGTTCACTGCATGTTGTTTGCCTTCTGCAAACCTTGACTGTAATTGAATCTGGGCTAGAAGGGAAACTGAAGAGTACAGCAGGCAATAAAATCCAGCCAAGTGGAGTGTCATGTCATTGAGCTTTCAAACTCCAGGCAGAGCCCTAGAAAAATGTGGCAAAGCCTTCCTGGAGAAAACACCTTTTTTTTAGGTTGGGAGGGGAGGTAGTGCCAATGTACTGAAGGCAGGAACCCTTATCTACCTAGGCCAACTTGCATGTATCTTAATTGCTTTGGAAAAACTGTCATGACTTTGGCTGAGAAAAAACTATAGATTGGTTCTTTAAGATTTTATTTTTTTAATAGCATTCCTCCAGTGCCCAAAGGGCCTTGGTTCCTGTGAGAGTCTCTCTGTCCTTTATAAAATCTTGACTCAACATGACTTGAGTCCCTGGACAGGCCATGCTCCTTGCTGCTATGGGCCTATATCCAAGGTGGTACTTGGTGTCAGAGTGTGGGAATGTCTTCTGTTATTCCCTTTCTCACACACATGACTGGGTAGCTCAAATAGGATCCAGTTTTATTGGCTTTGCTGTATTTCTTTTATATATTTTTAACAGCTCCTTGAATTTGTTTCAGATTTTTACAAATGATTTCTTGCTGTCACATTGAATTATAAAGTATTAGAGTCATCTAGTCCAGCTTCTCCATCCAATGCTCAAATCTGTTCTTTAATGTTGCTGAATTTTTGCCCAGCCTCTGCTTGAATAGAGCTAGTGAGCTCACTTTTTTCCCTATGCCCCTCCCTCAGCATCGATTTCATCTTTGCACACCTCTGTTGATTCATATATTGAACTATATAGTCTTCCTCCCTCAAGTTACTTCCCATTGTGGTCTGACTAAACAAATTTAGAAGATGCAAACTATTATATATAGGATGGATAAACAACAAGGTCCTACTGTATAGCACAGGGAACTGTATTCAATATCCTGTGATTAACCATAATGAAAAAGAATATATATATGTCTATAACTGAGTCACTTTGCTGTACAGCAGAATTTAAATGCAACATTGTAAATCAAGTATACTTCAATAAAAGTTTTTTAAAAAGATACCTGAGAGACTTCCCTGGTGGTCCAGTGGTTAAGAATCTGCCTTCCAATGCAGGGGACATGGGTTCAGTCCCTGGTTAGGGAACTAAGATTCCACATGCCGCAGGGCAACTGAGCCTGCACACTTTAGAGCCTGCACACCGCAACTACTGAGCTTGCGTGCTCTGGATTCTGTGCACCACAACTACAGATCCCATGTGCCACAACTACTGAGCCTGTGCGCTCTGGAGCCCGCGTGCCACAACTAAAGAGAAGCCTGCGCACCGCAACGAAGAGCCCACGTGCTGCAATGAAAGGTCTCGCATGCTGCAATGCAGATCCGCGTGCAGCAACTAAGACCTGATGCAGCCAAATAAATAAATATTAAATTTTTAAAAAGACACCTGAATGCCAGTGGGTAGGAAATAGAAAAAAAATTTTAGTTTCACTTTTTTGTGATATCTCTTCAGGTATTTGAAGACAGAAAACACATTGCTTGAATTTTCTTCCCTGAGTTTAACATCAGTGTTGAGTCCCCTTGTTCTGGACTTTTTCCTCTAAATGAGTTCCTATTTGTCTCATCCCTTATCAAAGATGATTAGAACATACTTTTGTTCCCTTTCTGACACCATAAAGACATCAAGTATCCCCTGTTCAATTCCTTATTTTTATCTCTATAGAATAATCATTTTTTAAATGTTAGGTCATTAGCACTGACAGATGATTTTAATTAAAACACATACCCTCAACCTCTCCTTCCCACCAACCCTCCTCCCTCCGCAGGAGACAAACATTCTAATTTGGCATGACATTATCTGGCCTAACAGTGCCTGACATATGAAGTGCCTAAAAGGTCATCTTTTGTTGTTTTAGCCTTCTGGAGTAGTTGAATTAAGTTCAAACTCAGGATGTTTTTGAAATCTTAAATCTCTCTGGGGATGTTTTTCATAACATCTTTGAACTGGATAACACTACAATAAATTATGTTGCACTGGATTAAAAGGTTATTTCCCTGTTGTGTCAAGCTAACAGAGAATGTGAAACCTCCCACTAGGCACTGAATGTCTTTGGTTATCAGTGCAGCAATCCTGTCTCCATTAGGTCTCTAACCCCCACTACTCAGTGAAAACTTTAGCCAGGAAACTACCCATTGAACTGAATCTTGAGTGGCAGCAGGAGTTACAGGAAGAGTCAGAAATAAAAAGAAGAGATAAGGGACTTCACAAACTGATAACCTGGGTCCAGGTAATAAAAGCCAAAGACAAATGGAAAACCATTATTTGGAGTCAAGAATAGGGAAGAAATCTCATATAAGACCAGAGCCAATCAAAAAATGGACAGTGACCAATAACAGGCAAAAAGGAATACCAGTAAGTTAGAATACTGAAGGATAGGACAGGAGTGTATGTTCCAGGGAGTGAAGATACCCACAATTAAAAGTGAGGTCACAGGCTTCACTGGTGGCGCAGTGGTTGAGAGTCCGCCTGCTGATGCAGGGGACACGGGTTCGTGCCCCAGTCCGGGAAGATCCCACATGCTGCGGAGCGGCTAGGCCCGTGAACCATGGCCGCTGAGCCTGCGTGTCAGGAGCTTGTGCTCCGCAACGGGAGAAGCCACAACAGTGAGAGGCCTGCGTACAGAAAAGAAAAAAAAAAGTGAGGTTACATACTCAAATTACAAGTACTTTTGGTTATAATTTTCTTTGAAGATTTTCTAGGAAGCCAGGAATTTCTGCCAAGAGTTTTATAAAGTGCTAAGCCATGCATCCTAGGTTATTATAATTATAATATAATGAGAGCAAATAGGTTAAATGTGGTGGGTGCATACCATAGAGCATTATACAGCAGATAAAAGCAACAGATTAGATATATAGAAGTATGAATGGATCTTAACATGATTCATAGTAGAAATTAAGAATGAGATCTATAGTATGTATCATTTTCATAAAATTTTAAAATATACACATGAAACAATATGTTCTTTTAAAAGAACACATACAAAGATAGACATTTACCACATTAGAATGGTTACCTATGAAAGAGTATAGGAATAAATGAATAATGGTAAGAAAGAACCTTTACTTTGATTACTGATGAATTGAGGAATATGATGACATCAATCCTCTTTGCCTGAGACCAATAAGATAAATAAAATGCTAGAAATACAAACAGAGAAGGTGACTAGATGATTGGGGGGTAAGCGTAACAGTTCTATCTAGCAGAACTTTCTTTGATAATGAAAATGTTCTGTATCTGTGCTGTCCAATATGGTAACCAGTAGCTGCATGTGATTACTTAGCACTTGAAACATGACTAGTGTGAGTAAGAGACTGACATTTAAATTTCATTTAATTTTAATTAATTTATATTTAGATTTAAACAACTACATGTGACTAGTGGCTGCTGTATTGGATGGCGCAGGTTAGAAGTTGCAAATGAACCCAGATATTGGCACAAAAAAAGTTAAATAGATGCTGTAGTTGCAGGCAACATTCCTTTTAAGAAACACTTGGCCCTACCAGTAGATGAGAAGATAGCAAAGGAACCTAAGAAAACCAGTATCACTAGGAAAGAACAGCACTTACCCTTGCCTTTTCCAGGACTTGTTTTTCTCATCAGTAGGTGAACCTCCAGAAGCCTGGCCCTGAGAGTTCTTACCTGCTGTGGACTTGGCTACTGGAATTGGCACAACTCCTGCAGAGCCGAATGCTGCTGTTCAGCAAATGTAGGCTTTGGAACTGCACATGCAATGGGTATTTCCTATATAGACTTTAATGAGCACAGTGTCCCAGAATGCCATCTTTATGGTTTTAGCCAGGATTGGCTTGAGCTGAGTGCTGTAGAAGATATCCCAAGAAGCCATTTCAGAGATTCTGTTGCTATGAGGGCTTTTTTGCTGCCTTGGCTATGAGTGACAGTAATGAATTGCCAGGGGCCAGAATAGAGAGATAATAGCAACAGATGATTGCTAGGCTGTTGCAGAACTCCAACTAGAGTGGCAACATACCTATTCTTATATCCAGCCCCTCTTCTTTTCTAATGTATCCCCACCTTGTACCCCTATCCTTTCCCTTGTTCCCTTGGATAACCATTCCTGGCCCTATGTAGAAAATTAAAGGAATATAACAAAAATTCTCCTGATGGGATAGGGGTGCATGGTCTTGTGAATATATGGCATTGGGTAGCTGGGTGCCTTTGTGGGTTATTGGAATTTTTCCTTCCTATGTTAAATAAAACTTCTATAGCCATTGTAACAGTACTTTTGTAAAGGGTCAAACTCATCTTAAAGTATTTTCTCTACATATAAGTAGCTATACAAAGAGATACCCTGGTGGAGTCCACTTACTGGTGAAGGATGTCTGGGACCTGTGACCTTTGGCAGTGATAGATCATCTCATTGTGAAAAGATCCAGGCATTTACCAACCTGTCATTTTGAGAGTGACTGTCAAGCTCTGTCTACTACAAGCGTATCTGCAAAAGGAGTGTGAGGAGGGTGGGGTGGGATCTGAAAAAGTAGTCTCACCACTTGCTAGGGGTTGCCTAGCAGCTGTGTATTTAGCAAGAGCAAGTCCAGAGTCGAGTGGGAAGTTGCACGTATCTTCATGGAATGATCAAAAGTGGATTCATTTTTCTGAGCTTTGGGCATACAGATCAGGGGGAATTTTTCCCCCCTTGGTGAAGGAAATACTAGTTGGACCAGTATCTGGAAGACCTATCCTAGAGATTGACAAGGCTAGGAGAATAGTTTGAAAGTAAAATCAAAATATAGAAGTAAATATTTGAGCTAATCTAAGAGTTGTCACACTGAGAGGTACCTGCTATGCCAAATATACTCCTACCTCTCCTAGACTGTAAATGTCTTGGCAGTAGAGCTTGTGTTTCTCACTTCTGTTTTTGTCATGGCATAGTCTAACATATAAAACAGGTATTTAGTAGTTGTGTAAGTAGTTAACATATGTCCACACTATGTGACAGTCCCAGCCTTCCAACCAACTGTTTGTACTGGTTTCCACATAGCCAAAAAGGGTAAGGAAGTAGGCCAAAAAGGGTAAGGAAGTAGGCCTCAACTAAGCCCCAGATCTATAGATCTTCATCAATGTTGAACTATGCTGTTCTTCACTGCTTAGAATAGAGGACAGGTACCCCTCTTGCAAGTACACATACTGGGAAAGACTTGGAACTATCTCTGAAATTAGACGGGAAGGCCAGCGATTTTATCAGTGCTGAAACTGAGGACCCCAGCTAGCTGTAACAGCTAGCTCATCATCCCATGGGAAGACTCCAGTACAGGACCAAGATTGATTCCAAATTCCTGGGCCAGGTTAGCAGTATCACTTTTGTTTATGGGATGTTTTGTATTTGGTTATGTGTTGTCCTCAATTTACTTGGAACCATTTATAGATGATTTTTGTCTACTTACTAAAAATAGCTATCAGGAAATGAGTAGATACAGCTGTAATTCCTTAGGGGTTCTAAATAAATATAGTAGTTAATTTGATGTTTATTTCTTTAGATTATTGTTTCCTGCTTTGGGGATTAAGATGAAGTAAAAGATAAGTAAAAGACTATAAAAGAAATCTGCTGTGATCACTTGGGACTTTTTCAAAAACCTTTTAACTTGGTATCTCTGGTCATGGTATCTCTGGTCATGGTATCTCTGGTCCCTCAAACCCACATCCAAAATTTCAAGTGGTGTTTTGACTAGGCATTATTAAGTAGTTGCATTTATCTTAGAACTCCCAGCTCCTCTTGTCTCCCAACTCTAGTTCAATACGCAGCATTCTGCTTCCACAATGCAAAAAGAAATACACCATGAATTTTTTTTGAGTATACATGAACATGATGTGTGTGTGTATGTGTAATAGAGAAAGATGTTCCCAGAACTGTTATATTGATGGTGAAAACACAGAGCTCAAGAAGCCAGAGGCTGGAAGAGCAGTGCCTCCTTCCCAGATAGGCTTAGGGTTTGGCTTTTTCTCCACTCCCTTCCACTCCCCATCTTGGGATAAGCAAGGACATTTTTCTTATTTGTGACAGTATTTCCTCCAGTAAAGACAAACAAAAAGTTAGCCCTCTGAATAGTGGTTATTTTTATTTATAAGTTATATTTCAGCTTACAAATAAAAATAACCACTTGGTGCCATGGGGATATTTCCAAGGATGTTTTGTGTTAGCAACTCACTGTGTGACATTGAGCAGGTAGTTTCCCCTTTATGGGACTTGGTTACCCCATTTGTAAAATGGGGATTAGGGGATTTGACTATCTTCCTAGATCATTCTAGCCCTGTGGTTCAGTGGTTGTATTTCTTAAAGTAATTTAATAATATTTTAAACTTTTAATTAACAGGCTAGATTAGTAATAAGAAAAGAGATCCATATGGAGAAAGTTAAAAGATAATTCAGCCTACAGTCATTGAACTCAAGCATTAAATGTAACTCAGTGCTGCCTGGCAACAAAGGCATTCTGTGATTAGGACACAAACCTTGTATAAACCCATTCTCACAGAGTGCCAGGATACAGTGGCACAGTCTTTCCAAGGACTCACCATCTTGTACACATCAATGGGTGTTCCAGGTTGGTCTCCCTGTAACTAATGTGCCATTATACAGCCCATATGGGTCTGGCAACAAGAAGAAAGGGACTCTTTGGGGAAAGAAATACTTCATAGTCTTGACCTGACAGTGATTGGGTTTCTCTACCACTTGTTCCTTGAACTTGAGAGAGAAAGCAGGCAGAGGTCCTGAAAATATAATTATTTTGCAAAAGCAAAGGGACTCTGAGAGTGCCAGTAAATTTGAGCTACCTATGGTCTAAAAGTTTATAAATTAGGAGGAGTCAAGATGGTGGGGAGTAGGAGGACATGGAGTTTACCTCTCCCCACAAATGCATCAAGAATAAATCTACAAGTGGAACAGTTCTCACAGAACACCTGCTGAACACTGGCAGAGTACCTCGGACACTTTAAAGGACAAGAAAGATCCCCGTGTAACCAGGTAGGATGAAACAAAGAAGAAGGGAAAAGGAAGAGGAGAGTAAGTGGGATGGGACCTGCACCCCTGGCAGGGAGCTGAAGGTGAGGAGACGTTCCTGCACCTGGGGAAGCCCCCTCACCAGCGGGGAGATCAGCTGGGAAGGGAAGCTTCAAGGGCTCAGAGGCGAATGCAGCAACTGGTCTGTGCACCCCAGCCTAAGATGTGTGCCCGCTGGTGCAGATGGGGAATGGGTGCTGGGACATGGGGTTTGGAGAGCAGACCCAGGGAGAGGACTTTTGTTGGCTGTGAGGAGACAACCTGAGGGGATGGTAGTGAGGAGCTCCACAACCAGGAGTGCTCATGGAGGAAGCCCAGACTGCTATGTAAGTGAAACAGGATTGTTGAGTGACACACAAAGGGTGAGGCCACCATTGCAGCTTCTCTCCCTGAACACCAGCCCCTGCCTCCCTGGGTACTAAGAAGCACTCCCACCAAGGCAGGGTCTCACACCTCCAGCTGCCACCTCCTCCTCTTTGACCCATCCCCAACGGGACAGGATCTTGCACCTCCAGCCACTGCCTCCTCCTCCTCCATACCCGGTCCCCGGGTGGGGTGACCCACATGCAGGGGTGTAGCTGAAACCACAGCTGAGCCCCAGGGGCCATGCACCTAAGGAAGAAGAGCTGAAATCTCACCTCACAACTGCACAAACTGCAGATTTACACCCCTGCGACCAGCTTTGTAAACTCAGCGTCTGCAGAACATCTGAATGGACAATGAGTGCTCCCACAGCCAAGATAGGTCAATCTTTAGCAGCTGTGGACTTTGTGGACACGTACATGTGGGGGTTGAGCCCAGCCAGAGTCTGAGCTGCCCCCATAGTGCCCACAGCAAGTTCAGTTCCATGATTACTGCAATCCTGGGACCTGACTTCAGTGGGTCTATGCTGGCCTCCTGGTAAAAACAACACCTGAGAGAGACCAGGGCCAACTTCCAGCATACTCATGGTTAAGGTGGGGCCGAGAGCAGTGCCAACAGCAGTATAATTTGAGAGCTCGCACAACTGGTGAAAGGTGACACAACAAAGTACACCCACAGGTGAACAGCTCTGAAGGAGGAATACTCAGTGGCTTCTCTCCCAGTGGGAGTCCTTCAGTCCTGCAGATCAGAAACACAGCTAACAAACAGACCTGGGGGCCTCTACTCCAAAAACTAGGGAGCAGATCCCACCCCTGACAGGGAAGTGACAACTACAGAACAAAGGGGAGGCCTGCTGAATATCCATTGCAGGCCCTGGTCACCAAAACAATAGTCACACCTCTTATCAAGGGGATAACAGCCAGCATACACTGAAGAAAGAGGTGGCAGACATCTAAACTAAAAACAGCCTTTGCATCAAAAAATATTAAACCCACACAGGCTACACAGGGGCATTCCCACATAAAAGTAGTCCTCCAAGACAATCTGAGGGTCTGGAGTTGGGAGGAAGAACCCCGAGAGCATTTAACTTGAAGGACAACAGGGCTTGAGTGCAAGAGCTCACAGGGCTGGGGGAAACAGAGACTCCACTCTTGGAGGGTGCATACAAGGTCTCATATGCACTGGGACCCAGCACTAAGCAGTACCTCCATAGGAGCCTGGGATACACCTACCTAGGGGTCTTGGAGTGTCTCCTGGGGAGGCGAGGGTTGGCTGTAGCTCACAGCGTGGTCAAGGACACCAGTAGCAGAGGCCCCAGGGAATAGTGATTGGAGTGAGGCCTCCTGGAGGTCCCCATTTTGGCACCAAGACCCAGCCCCACCCAACAACCTGCAGGCTCCAGTGCTGGAAAGCCTCAGGCCAAACAACCAACAGGATAGGAACACAGCCCATCCCATCAGAAGACAGACTGCCTAAAGTTGTACTGAGCTCACAGCCACCTCTAAACACATCCCTCGACACAGCTCTGCCCACCAGAGGGACAAGACCCAGCTTCACCCACCAAGAAGCCTACACAAATCCCTGGTCCAACCTCACCCACCAGGGGGCAGACACCAGAAGCAAGAGGAAATATGATCCTCAGGTGCAGAAAGGAGGCCACAAACACAGAAAGTTAGACAAAATGAGATAACAGAAAAATATATTGCAGATGAAGGAACAAGATAAAAACCCACAAGAAGAACTAAATAAATAGGAAATAGGCAATCTACCTGAAAAAGAATTCAGAGTAATGATACTAAAGCTGACTCAAAATCTCAGAAAAAGAATGGAGGCACAGACTAAGAAGATACAAGAAATGTTTAAAAAAGACAGAAGATTTAAAGAACAAACAGAGATGAACAACACAATAATTGAAATGAAAAATATACTAGAAGGAATCAATAGCAGAATAACTGAGGCAGAAAAAATAAGTGAACTGGAAGACAGAGTGGTGGAAATCACTGCCATTGGACAGAATAAGGAGAAAAGAATGAAAAGAAGTGAGGGCAGTCTCAGAGACATATGGGACAACATTAAACACACCAACATTTGCATTATAGGGGTCCTAGAAGAAGAAAAGGGAAAGGGCCTGAGAAAATATTTGAAAGATTATAGCCAAAAACTTCCCTAACATAGGAAAGGAAACAGTCTCCCAAGTCCAGGAAGTGCAGAGAGTCCCAGGCAGGATAAGCCCAAGGAGGAACACACTGAGACACATATTAATCAAACTGACAAAAATTAGATGTAAAGAAAAAATATTAACAGCAACAAGGGAAAAGCAACAAATAACATACAAAGGAATCCCCATAAGGTTATCAGCTGAGTTTTCAGCAGAAACTGCAGGTCGGAAGAGAGTGGCACCATATATTTAAAGTGATGAAAGGAAAAAACCTACAACCAAGAATATTCTACCGGGGGAAAAAAAAAGAGTACTCTACCCAGCAAGGCTCTCATTCAGATTCGACAGAGAAATCAAAAGCTTTACAGACAAACAAAAGCTAAGAAAATTCAGCACCGCCAAACCAGCCTTACAACAAATGCTAAAGCAACTTCTCTAGGTGGGGAGAAAAAAAAAAAGAAGCCACAACTAGAAACAAGAAAATCACAAATGGGAAAGCTCACTAGTAAAGGCAAACATAAAGTAATAGTAGGAAATCATCAATGCACAAATATGATATCAAAACCAGCAACCATGAGGAAAGTACAAATGCAAGAAATGGGAATTGCATTTGAAATTAAGAGACCAGCAACTTAAAACAACATTGTGCATATATAGACTGCTATATCAAAACCCCATAGGAACTGCAAACCAAACAGCTACAGTAGGTACACACATAACAAGGAAAAAACAACCCAAACAAACTACTAAAGTTAGTCATCAAACCACAAGAGAAGAGAACAAAAGAAGAAGGGAAGAAAGAAGACCAACAAAAACAAATCCAAAACAATTAAGAAAATGGCAATAGGAACATGCATATCAATAATTGCCTTAAATGTAAATGGACTAATTGCTCCAAGCAAAAGACATAGACTGGCTGAATAGATAAAAAAACGAGACCTGGGTATATGCTGTCTACAAGAGACCCACTTCAGACCTACAGACACATACAGACTGAAAGTGAGGGGATGGAAAAAGATATTCCATTCAAATAGAAAACAAAAGAAAGGTGGAGTAGCAATACTTATATCAGACAAAATAGATGTTAAAGACTGTTACAAAAGACAAGGAAGGACACTACATAATGATCAAGGGATCAATCCAACAAGAAGATATAACAATTGTAAGTATATATACACCCAACATAGGAGCACCTCAGTACATAAGGCAAATGTTAACAGCCATAAAAGGGGAAATCAACAATAACACAATAATAGTGGGGGACTTTAACACCCTACTTTCACCAGTGGACAGATCATCCAAAATGAAAATAAATAAGGAAACACAAGCTTTAAATGATACATTAAACAAGATGGACTTAATTGATATTTATAGGACATTCCATCCAAAAACAACAGAATACACATTCTTCTCAAGTACTCATGGAACATTCTCCAGGATAGATCATATCTTGGGTCACAAATCAAGCCTTGGTAAATTTAAGAAAATTGAAATTGTATCAAGTATCTTTTCCGACCACTACACTGTGAGACTAGATATCAATTACAGGAAAAAAATCTGTAAAAAATACAAACACATGGAGGCTAAACAATATGCTACTAAATAACCAAGGGATCACTGAATAAATCAAAGAGGAAATCGAAAAATACCTAGAAACAAATGACAATGAAAACACAATGACCCAAAAGCTATCGGATGCAGTAAAAGCAGTTCTAAGAGGGAAGTTTATAGCAATACAATCCTACCTCAAGAAACAAGAAAAATCTCAAATAAACAATCTAACCTTATACCTAAAGGAAATAGAGAAAGAAGAACAAACAAAACCCAAAGTTAGTAGAAGGAAAGAAGTCATAAAGATCAGAACAGAAATAGATGAAGTAGAAACAAAGAAAGCAATAGCAAAGATCAATAAAACTAAAAGCTGGTTCTTTAGAAGATAAACAAAATTGATAAACCTTTAGCCAGAGTCATCAAGAAAAAAAGGGAGAAGACTCATATCAATAAAAGTAGAAATGAAAAAGAAGTTTCAACTGACACCACAGAAATACAAAGGATTATGAGAGTCTCTTACAGGCAACTATATGCCAATAAAATGGACAACCTAGAAGAAATGGACAGCTTCTTAGAAAGCTACAACCTTCCAGGGCTGAACCAGGAAGAAATAGAAAATATGAACAGACCAGTCACAAGTACTGAAATTGAAACTGTGATTAAAAATCTTCCAACAAACAAAAGTCCAGGACCAGATGCCTTCACAGGCGAATTCTATCAAACATTTAGAGAAAAGTTAACACTTACCCTTCTGAAACTCTTCCAGAAAGTTACAGAGGAAGGAATACTCCCAAGCTCATTCTACGAGGGCACATTAACCTGATACCAAAACCAGATATCACAAAAAAAAGAAAATTACAGGCCAGTATCACTGACAAACATAGAAGCAAAAATCTTCAAACAAATACTAGCAAACAGAATCCGACAGCACATTAAAAGGATCATACACGATGATCAAGTGGGATTTATCCCAGGGATGCAAGGATTTTTCAATATTTGCAAATCAATCAGTGTGATACACCACATCAACAAATTGAAGAATAAAAACCATATGATCATCTCAATAGATGCAGAAAAACACCCATTTATGATAAAATCTCCCCAGAAAGTGGGCATAGAGTAAACCTACCTCAACATAATAAAGGCCATATATGACAAACCCACCACAAATATTATTCTCATTGGTGAAAAACTGAAAGCATTTCCTCTAAGATCAGAAACAAGAGAAGGATGTCCACGTTCACCACTATTATTCAACATAGCTTTGGAAGTCCTAGCCATGGCAGAGAAGAAAAAGAAATAAAAGGAATCCAAACTGGAAAAGAAGTAAAACTGTCACTGTTTGCAGATGACATGATACTATACATAGAAAATCCTAAAGATGCTACCAGAAAACTACTAGCGCTCATCAAAGAATTAGCTAAAGACTGGTGGGGAGGCTGTCTATTCCCAGCTTCAGCCCATGAATGCCTCTGCTTGTTTCTGTCCACCCCTAATTCAGGTCTTATTGCATACTAGGTTTTCTGGCATTTGTATACTGCTTTAATATAGACAATGCATTTTCACATGCTTTCTCATTGATTTTTGATCCCATGCACTTGCTCTTTTTGGAAATTCCTTTAGGGTAATATCACAAAGGATGTTGCAGATAAAAATAGTGAGGGAGGGAAAAGTAAGAGGAAGGGAGAGCCAAATGTTGAACCACTGAGCTATGCCAAAATGCAACCACTATAGCTGCTGCCCAGGAGCCTAATAGCAAAGAGGACCCCTCCCTTAAGCTGATGGCTGCCAAAAATTAAGGCAGAAAGAACATACAGAGCCCTGTCATCAGCAGCAGCACCCTATTTGCTGCATCTGGCAGGACTGGGGTGGGAATGTACAAAAATCAGACAAATACAGGAAGGGACATGAGAAGGAAGAGAGTAAAGAGTTCCCTCAGGTGTGCATTATAGGATCACCTCAGTATCACACAAAACTTAAATCAGAACTCTTAATATATGTGATTTTTTCCCTTGTACATGGAACTTTTTTTTTTTTTTTTTTTTTGCGGTATGCGGTCCTCTCACTGTTGTGGCTTCTCCCGTGGCGGAGCACAGGCTCCGGACGCGCAGGCTCAGCGGCCATGGCTCACGGGCCCAGCCGCTCCGCGGCATGTGGGATCTTCCCGGACTGGGGCACGAACCCATGTCCCCTGCATCGGTAGGCGGACTCTCAACCACTGCGCCACCAGGGAATCCCCGAATTTCATTTTTTAAATTAAAAAAAAATTAAATGAATTATAGATTGCTCAAAGTTAGAAAGACCCTTAGATATAATTTACTTCAATTCTCTTATTGTATAGCTGATAAAACTGAGGACCAGAGAGGGAAAGGAGTTTACCTGAGGACACCCAGCTAGTTAGTGGTTGTACTCCATCCATTATATGATATCACTTCTTATATGAGTTTTCCGTGCATAACTTTTTTTTTAACATCTTTATTGGAGTATAATTGCTTTACAATGGTATGTTAGTTTCTGCTTTATAACAAAGTGAATCAGCTATACATATATCCCCATGTCCCCTCCCTCTTGCATCTCCCTGCCACCCTCCCTATCCCACCCCTCTAAGTGGACACAAAGCACCAAGCTGATCTCCCTGTGCTGTGCAGCTGCTTCCCACTAGCTATCTATTTTACATTTGGTAGTGTATATATCTCCATGCCACTCTCTCACTTCGTCCCAGCTTACCCTTTCCCCTCCCCATGTCCTCAAGTCCATTCTCTACGTCTGCATCTTTATTCCTGTCCTGCCCCTAGGTTCTTCAGAACCATTTTTTTTAAGATTCCATATATATGTGTTAGCATATGGTATTTGTTTTTCTCCTTCTGATTTACTTCACTCTGTATGACAGTCTCTAGGTCCATCCACCTCACTACAAATAACTCAATTTCATTTCTTTTTATGGCTGAGTAATATTCCATTCCACATGTACCACATCTTCTTTATCCATTCATTTGTCGATGGACACTTAGGTTCCTTCCATGTCCTGGCTATTGTAAATAGAGCCGTGCATATCTTTTGAATTTTGGAATCTTTATCATGAGAGATAACATAGATTCATACCATACTTTTGAGATATATAGAATTCTTTTTAGCGTTTTACTGTGATCATCTTTTTTTGATGTCTCTCTCATCCTTAATATTTTTAAACGTATACGGCTCCTCTTTTAAGCATGTTTTCTGTACTTAAAGGCATCATACCTCCATATTTCTAACCTAGTATCATTAAATCCTGGTAGATATTAGAAAATTGAATTAGCCAGGTAGCATTATGGGTAAGTATGTGCTCTCTGTACTAATGCTGATTCTGTCATCCATCAACTGACTGGAGCTGAACTGGGAAGATTAGACTAGATAGATCTTGGCTAGGCTAACCTGGAAACCTTCTGTGGACCTGTTCGCTACAACAGTCCTATCTCATTGATCCATTTCAGTCCCTAACCGAACCTGTAGATCTATAACAGCTTGCTGGTCAGTTGCCTCCTTTCCAGTATGACAGCTAAGACCTTTGTCAGCTCCATTATCCATGTTGGACCTCACAACTGGCTTATTACTCACCTTGAACATCCTGGCACTGTATTTCTAAGGCTACTCTAACCTGGAATCCAGCCACCCCTAATGCTCCTTTTACAACCATCTATTAACTCCTTGACCTCTCCTCTCTATATGCCAATTCCTGCTCCCTTGCCTGCCACATCTAAATCATTTTCCAAATCTGCTCCTTTGCCTGCCACATCTAAATCATTTTCCAAATCTATACAGCACACCTCTGCAATTCTACTCAAATTTAACATCTTCTTTCCATTTTTATTTCCTCCTCCCTAATTCTAATCTTCTTGACTACTCACACCTGAACATCGCATCTCCTAACCTATTTTCTTAATTCTGATTCTCCCACCCTCACTGGTCCTAATGTTCTAATCATAGCATTCCTCTGCTCAAAACCCTCAGTGTCTTCCTGAGTTAGGATTTGGGTGGCCTCCTGAGTATAGTTCTTTTTTTTCTTTTTTTCTTTTTTTTTTTTTTTTGCTGTACGCGGGCCCCTCACTGTTGTGGCCTCTCCCGCTGCGGAGCACAGGCTTCAGATGCGCAGGCTCAGCAGCCATGGCTCACGGGCCCAGCCGCTCTGCGGCATGTGGGATCTTCCTGGACTGGGGCACAAACCCGTTTCCCCTGCATCGGCAGGCGGACTCTCAACCACTGCGCCACCAGGGAAGCCTCAGAGTATAGTTCTTACCTTTTCAATCATATCTTCTTATATGTACCTGATACAGTAAGTCCCCTACATACGAACCTTCAAGTTGCAAACTTTCAAAGATGCGAACATGTGTTTGCATGTCCATTCATGTAAGTTAGTTCACGTGTCTGGAGTACACTGTTACATGCGTGCATCCTCTACAAGTGGTCATGCTTTTGTGTACTTTACAGTACTGTATAGAGTACAGTAGTGCAGTATCTATATTTCAGCCCAGGATGTCCGGAAGCAAGCATAAAAGCAGAGGTGATGTAGCTGGTACTGCTAAAAAGCGCCAAGTGATAACAGTGGAAAGAAAAGTGAAAATAACTGAGAGAGTGGAGCGAGGTGAAAAGATGGTAGACGTCGCTCATTCTTATAACATGAATCATTCAACCATCGGCACGATTCTAAAGAACAAGGACAAGATCATGGAACATGTGAAGTCTGCTGTGCTGATCATGTCAACAATAATGTTGAAACATGGAAAAGTGATGGAGAAGGAGAAACTTCTCAGTATGTGGATGCAGGATCAGCATCAGCATCGAGTCCTGCTCAGCTTAATGCTGATTCGAGAGAAAGCTAAAAGCCTTTATGAAGACTTGAAGAAGAAACACGGAGAAAAATCAGAGGGTGTATATTTTAATGCCAGCCATGGCTGGTTTCATTGGTTCAAAGCTAGAGCCAACATTCACGAAGTAAAAGTGGTGAGGCAGTGACTGCAGCTATGGTAGCTGCCTGGCAGTTTCCTGAAATGCTACTAGAAATTATTGATGAAGGCACGTATTTACCCAAGCATGTTTTTAATATGGATGAGACAGGACTGTCCTGGAAGAGGATGCCAGACCAAAGTTACATCAGTAAGGAGGAAAAGTTGGTGCCAGGCTATAAAGCAGCAAAGGATAGGCTAACTCTGTTATTTGGTGGCAATGCTTCCGGCGATACGAAGCTGAAGCCTCTCTTAGTTTATCATTCAGAGAACACAAGAGCCCTTAAAAACATAGCCAAGGGCTCTCTTCCTGTTGTGTGGAAGAGTAACCCCAAAGCCTGGATTACACAGGCCATTTTCCAGGACTGGTTTTTCCACCACTTTATCCTGGAGGTAGAGAAATACTGCTTGGAGAAGGACATCCCATTCAACATTCTTTTGCTGCTTGACAATGCTCCAGGCCACCCCCCATTCATGGACGACTTTCATCCCAATGTCAAAGTAGTGCATCTGCAACCGAATACTATGTCGTTCATCCAACCTATGGACCAAGGAGTTATAGTGACTTTCAAGAAATATTATTTATGTCACACTTTTCATTAGGTAGTAAAGGCAAGTGATGAATCAGGATCAATCTTGTGACAATTTTGGAAGTACTATAACATCTACAAGGCCATAAAAATCATTGACTTTGTTTGGCATGAGGTTACGCCAGTCACCATGAATGGGGTTTGGAAGAACTTTTGCCCTCAATTTGTTCATGATTTTCATGGATTTGAGAAGGTGGATGAGGAGTCCAAAGAGGTCTTCAGCAACTTAGTGACCCTCACCGAGAAGCTGGAGCTAGATCTGCAAGAGGACGACTTCATCGGACTCCTTGCTGTGCAACACGAGGAGCTTACTAATGAAAACCTGATGGAAATGGAGGCCCAGAGAAAGGACTAAGAGAGACGAGAGGAAGAAGAAGTAACTGAAGAACTGAAGAGATTCACGATTCAGGAAATGGCAAGGGGATTTTCTTTATTTGAGGAGGCACTGTTAATTTTTGAGGCACAGGATCCGAACCTAGAATGGTACACTAAGGTTGCAGCAGCCGTTCACAATGCAATCCAGTGCTACCGTGTCATCTATGACGAGAATAAAGAGCTACTACCTAGACATCACTGGATCGTTTTTTCAAGAGGGTAGATAGAATTGAATCCAGCAAGGAACCAGAACCTGTGCCATCAATGTCAGGCGTGAGTGAAATTGCAGCTTGTCCTCCATCTCCTATTGCTGACGGTCCTTCAGCTCTACCATCCCCCACCTCCTCTCCCTCCTCCAGTCAGTAACTCTTCTTGCGTGTTTACTCGATGCCAGCCCCTGTATGCCAGCTGTTGTACTGTACTGTACTACTGTACTTTTCAAGGTACTGCACTGTAAGATTAAAAATGTTTTCTTTACTTTTGTGTTTGTTTATTTTTTATGCATTATTTGTGTGAAAAGTATTATAAACCTATTACCGTACAGTACTATATAGCTGATTGTGTTAGTTGGGTACCTAGGCTAACTTTGTTGGACTTACGAACAAATTGGACTTAACAGACGTGCTCTTGGAACAGAACTCGTTTGAACATAGGGAACTTACTGTATTTTAGCCAACCACTACTGTTCCCCAAATTCTCCACCATCTTTTCCTACCATTCAACATCATCTTCTAGTCATCTTTTACAGAGTATATACCATGTTCTAAGCACTGTTTGGGCTAAGCCCTGTGGAGGTGAGGGGTGCTTAGTCTTTTGAGGGTATCAGATATAAAGAAGTAATGTTTATATAAGGTGATAAACACAGAGGAGAGCAAAGTTCTTTGGGAACCAGAGAAGGGAAGGGACAAATTTTGTTTGGGGTGGGAAGAGTCAAGGAAAGTGTCAGGGAGACTTTGAGTAGGGAATAGGAGAGGGAGATGAAAGAGAAGCTGGAAGTGGGGGGAAGAAGGGAAGGAATAGAGGGAGGGGAAAAAGTGGGGAGAGGCATTCCAGGCAGAGAGAATATCAAGAGCAAGACTCCTAGAAGCAAAAAATGGTCTAGCATATTAATGAAACAGGGAGTTAGAATATTTGGGAGTATAGAGGGGAGGTGAAGAGAATGAAAGGAGAATACAACTTGAGAAGTTGAATATTGATTGAAAAGGGTGTTATATGCAAGGAAAGTTGTCAGGCCTATGATTCTGTAGCAGTTGTTTAGATAGACTGGAGTAGGGAGAGACTCATGGCATCTCATGAAGTTCCTTCAGCCTGGAATGCCTTTCTCTCCTCTATACTTTTCCATCCTCACCTCCTGAAAGACCATCCTTCAAGGTCCATCTCAAATGCTGCTGCTATTAGTGAAGGCTTCACTGATTTCCCTCCTCTCTAGAAGTGGAATAATTTCTCTCCATTTTGAACTCCTGTAGAAACTTTTTGCCTCTCTTTCAGTGTATTATATATTTATTAGAATTTGTCTATGGCTTGTTTTCCCCCATAGACTCTGAGCACCTTGAGAACATGGATCTAGTCTCAGTCACCTGTCTTTTCCACTACAGTTTCTGGTACACCACCACGACCACAGGTAGTACATAGTCAATTTGTTGAATTGATTTAAACTGGTATTCTAGAGATCAGCACTACTCCAGTCCCAAAGGCTATGTTGTCCCAGGTCCATAGGCAGAAATATGATATACTTTCTTTCCTTGTTACTTTTTTCAGCTGGGAAAGGCCAAGGACAGCCCCCAACACAAATGCTCGTGTGGGTCATCTAGACTGGGAGTATAGCGGGGAGGTGAAGAGAAGACCTGAGCCTTAAAGACCTTTGGGCAAGAGCATAGCAGCCTACTGGGACAGGATCTATGAGCCCTCTTCAGGCCCAACTGAGGGGAAAGCCAAGTAGGAGTGGTTGCTTTTCCACTTTAAATGAGCATTTTCTTGCTTCAAAATACCTGTCTCCATGCTAATGTGAGATCAGTGCCGTTACACACTGTATGATTTACCATGATCAGCAAAGCAACTTATTGTACATTATTCCAAAAGTGTTAATTAACTTTAGCTCAAAATAGATTTTAATAACCCCACAAAATTTGCTATCTTAAAATGCTGATCAGTTGGGAAGAGCTAAAGCAAGCCCAGAGCTGTTTGTATTGTAGCTATAAAGAATTATAATCCCTCTCATGAATCGCTTTTTATAAGCAGCCAAGGTATAAGTAAATAAAAATGTGGGAAAATACATACCTTTAAGTTGTGTCATTTAGAGCTAAGATTTGAAAAGTCATAGGAAAGAACTGAAGGATTGTCTGCCCAGGATTTAGCCTTCTAATTCTGTAGAAAAAAAAAGCCCAAATAATTGATGATCATTAAGTTAATATCTAATATAGTACCTCTGTTAGTATCTAAGTTAGTATCTATGATACTCAGTTTGCCCTTTTGAAAAAAATAAGGGAGTTGCCTGGTGGCCTAGTGATCCCTGGTCAGAGATCCAGCCACACTGTGCAGCCCAGAAAAAGAAAAAAAAAAAAGAACCTAGTAGAACCAACCTTACAAGGTGATCGTTAGTACAAAATGAGATAACTTCTGTAACTCTATCCAGCCCAGCACCTAGTGCTCCCTTCCTCTCCCCTTCCCAACTTATCAAGCTCCCATACCCCTCTCCACCTCTTCTTTATCTTTTGCCAAAGCATATTTCCTCTGTTCTCAACCCTTTAAGATTCCATTTACTGCAGAGCCATAAATCCTGGGTGCTTGGACAGATTTTTCTGAGAGGAAATATATGTTCTTAGGGAAATAACATCCCAGAGTAGAGTTACAGTGGCACTAATATGTCCCATGACACAGTATTCTTGTCATGTCTGACAAGATTGGATAATTCTTGATACTTAAGTGCATTGCTCCTGTATATATTTTATGGTACATTAATTTTTGCTAATAATCAATACTTGTCTGAGGCAGCTGTTCTTTATTTCATTATCTGAAAGGGGGTATAAGTATAGATCAGTAACCTGTGGAAACGTATCTCTACAGCCTTGTTTTGGCCAGGGTTTGGAAGTGGTAAGAATAGAGAAAGCATTTGTGTTCTAAGAAAAAAACACCTGGTTTCTTGGTCTGGAGACTTGGGTTCCTTTGTTAGATCTGCCATTATGTTATTTTGTGACTTTATTTTTTGTTTCTCTGTGCCTTGGTCTTCCTGGTGATTAAAAATGGACTTCCTTGTAGTTAGCCTTAGGCATAAGGGACAAGAAGCCACTAAGTTATTGAAATCTACAAATAATTTGCCCCTTATCAAGTCCTTGGCAAGATACAATTAGTGGAGGGGTTAAAGAAGAGTAAAATGATACCTGAAGTTCTACTGAGTTCCTTTTTTAAAAAAGATACACAGAGTAATCCATGATGACAGTATGATTCCATCTGCCCATAGGGTCCTCTCTGAAGCAGAGGCTCAACCATCTGATCTGTTCATTCGATTCCACCACAAATGAGCCCTCCTTGCCAAAGGATGGTGACTTTGACATTGTTAGCCAAGCATCTCTACCTTTTAGAAATCTCCAGCCCTTCTTTCTGTGTAAATACAACAAGTAAGCATCTCTTTCTCTTTTTCCTGACACCTGTGGTTTTATTGGCTACTCTCAAGTCAGGTCTTGTATAAAATGAGAAAAAAGTTGGGCAATTATGATATATAAATATTAGGGGAACCCAAGATCATCTAACTTTTAAAACACTGAGTGATTGCCTAATACAGACTTCTTATTTTACAGATAAGGAAATAGGCCCAGATAGGCTTTAGGGTTTAAAGATTGAATCATTTAAAACTGTCTTATTCCCGCAATGCTGGACCTACCTTTTATAGTATTTGCATGTTTTAGAGTAAGTGAATATACAATTGAGATTTTTATAATAGCTGCTTGGCCATCAGTAAAGTAGTCTATGCTTTTTAATAAAGGGGTGGATCCTTGGCTGAGGAAAAGGTCTAGAGAAAGGGGGTTTGGAATAAATAGAGATGTATAGATGCTGTAGTGGCACATGGTAGAGACCTCCACCTTGAGTGGCTGTGCCTCATATCATTTTGCATATACCTACCCTCCAAGTAGGTGGGCAAGACATGAGGGGCTATAGATATGTGTTCTATACACTAAAAATACCAGATAATGCTGGAACATTTTCAGAAATTCCAGATCTTCTTTGTAGTCACATTTAAAAATCCTGCTGTGGGCTTGGAGAAATATTTGTCAAAACCAGAGCTCAGGTCATGAAAGCCAAGAAATCATGGAAGGAATTCTCTACCTCTTTCATACTTAGCAGTCAAATTTTAAGCACAGAGAAAATATGAATGTGATGTATATGTGTGTATATATGAATTGGCTTGTTTTGTTAAGAGCTTATGATCATCTGAATTAGAGATGAGACAAACAGAAATAAAGCCAATCTCCACATGTACACACCCCTTGTCTCAGGTTAGTCTGGGCTCTACTTTGCGTCCTTCCTAATTGGATGACCATGATTAGGTTAAATGTATTACTATCTGGAAGAAGATGTAAGTTTGCCTGCTTCCTCAGATTTCAGTTTTGAATGGTATGGTAGCCTAGAGGAGACAGAAGGATCTAGAATGTGTGAATGAAGTGTGAGTTTCCAAATTGACTTATATAGTAGGTATAAAATATGAAACAAAAACAATAGTGGCTATGAAGCCAGTCTGGAAATAGGTAAATTCCAGTGAACATTTTAAAACCTCTCTAGCTGAAATGAGCTTAAAACAGAGAAGAAAATTTGATGACTGATATTATGTATTTGAAATGTGCAGGTTGGACAGCATTTGGACTTGGAATGAAACAATAAGAGGTTCCATTCATGGATAACCAACAAGATAAGGCTGTTGTTGCCTCAGCCAATGGAGAAAACACTATGATTAATGGGGTCAAGGAAAATGGTAAGGGAATTTAATTGTGGTATGTAATATCTCTCCCAGTAGTCCTTTGTTAGTACTATAGATTTTCGGTATCCACAGAGCTGGGGCAAGTTAAGTCTAGGATGCCTCTGAGATAGGAGTTAATCCTAAACTTTATTCCACCAGATCTCTAACTGGACTAGAAGGGTCTCTAAGAGGTATCAAATCCAACCCCTTTGCTCTCCCAAATCATCTCTATCAAATGGATACTTAAGTTCCTCTAAATTCCTGGTGAATTAGAAATATGCTCTGATGTGAAGTTTGGAATGTTTAGACTCAGTAGGAGCTTCCAAAACATAGGTGAGGTCTGAAGGATAGGACTATGCCTCATAGTTCAAAACCATGAATATATCCCATCTCAGCATTTTCCCACCCTGAAAGATTTGACTTTCCAGTTGATCAAGCAATCCAATTTTTTCCTCATTTCTGAGGAGAGTGCCATGTGTGTCTGAAGAAAAAGCTGAACCTAAAAAATATTATTTTTCACTCGCATGAATGTTCAATATAGAATCAAGGTTGTTCTTTAACTCTGTAGTTTATACTTCTAAAGTTAGAGAAGCTGAAGCTTAGATTTTATATCATAAGATCAAGTACCAGAAACTGATCAAGGGAAAGAGAGTTAATGAGTCTGGTCTAATACCTTTAACTTTATTTCTGTCATTTTTCCCCTTTTCTCTAGATTCAGAGGACCAGGATGTGGCAATGAAGTCATTTGCAGCTCTAGATGCTGCTACACCAATCCAGCCTATACTGGTGTCTCAAAAAGAGAACCTGATGTATCCCAGAGGTCTCCTGCCTCTGCCCTCTAAGAAGCCCTGTATGCAGAGCCCTCCCTCTCCTTTGGGCCTGATTGAAGCACCTGAGCATGCTGCTAATAGTGCTTCTGTGAATGCCATCTCCCTTACATCTGGTATTTCAAAAGGCCTGAACACATGGTCACTGCCCAATGAGTGTGAGAAAGCTCCATTTGCCATAATGGAGCCTGCAGGCATGTCAGCTTTGAATGGGGAGTGCCTCATGCAGCCAAGCCGGACTTGCTTGGGCTGCTTCATGGAATCCAAGGATGCAGTAGATCCTGAGCCAGGGATCAGTCTAAAAGTCAGTGATCTAAATAGAGATTATGAAACTTGTGCAGTCTCTGATATAGGGATTCAGTGTATTAATGCTGGAGAAAACATGAAATATGGAGAGCAGCTTCTCTCAGACCAGCTCCTAGGCTTCCCACTGCACAAATCAAGGGCAGGAGATAGACGAGAAGCCGAGAAACCTGACATTGACTTGGAGGACCCAGCTCAGAAAAGTTATTATGAGGCATTACTATTAGATAAGTGCAATACGGAAGAGGCTTTGCTGGCAAATTCCAATCAGGATTGGGGTTACTTTGAGACTTTTATTAGTGAGAGTAAGATTGAACTTCTTGACCTCTGTTCCAAGAATGAGCTGTCTGTCAACCTGTTCTCTGAAGAAGATGTGGATAACTACATGTTCGATGATGATGAGTCAACACTGGGCAGTGATGTCTGCTCCCTGAAAATTCGATATGAATCCTTCCAGGACAACGTTCGAGACAAAACCACCCTTTTGATGCAGGAGGATGCCCAATTCAACTTTTTTCCCAGTGTCTTCACTACCTGCCCCAAGCGGGAGTCTAAGAGTGGAGCCCTGAAGCAGAGCAGTGATCTTTCCCAATTCAAGGTCCCTGATGTGAGCATTATCTGGGGGGAGGAAGATAAAATCTTGGACAAGAAGAAAGGCAAAGAAGAAGGCCAGGAAGACAAAGGTGTAGAGAAAAAAGATGCAAAGGATAATGGAGAAAAATCTGCCTTAAATAAACCATGCAGTGGACCTGAAGTAGGGCAATTTAAGAATCCAAAGCAAGGCCATCTTGCCAATTCCTTGGAGGCATCAGGGAATTTTAGTGATGACAGTTCCTTCATTGAGGTCTCTTATGATGCCATGGGGGAGATCAAGGACTGTAGCCGCTATATGGCTCGGGACACTAATTCTGGCAGCTCCTCCTCCCAGCAGAATTATGGGCTACGAGCCAAGAGAAAAGTCAGGTATAGTGAAGATTATCTATATGATGTTGACTCACTAGAGGGTGAAAAGGTAAATGAGAGGAAGGAATGGCTGCCAGGTGGTTGTAAAGAGGAAGATGATGATGAATGGTGTCCCAAAAAGAGAAGAAAAGTAACTCGTAAGGAGCCCCCTGTTATTATCAAATATATCATCATTAATCGTTTTAAAGGTGAGAAGAACATGCTGGTGAAGTTGGGTAGGGTGGATGCCAGTGAGACAACAGTGAATTTGAGTGAGACGCAGCTCAACAAATATTCCAAGCTGGCCCCCTTGAAGGGCTTCTGGCAAAAGAAGAAAAAGCAGAGAAACAGCAATTCAGACTCCAACAAAACACCCTTATGCCAAAAGCAAAGCTTTGAACCAGGTAGCTTTGAGGTGTCATTCCTGCCACCTGCTCGCAAACGAAAATCTAAACTTGGCAACAGGCACAGGATTCAAAGAATCCCATCCATGGAAACTTCAGCAAGTGGTAAGCAGGTTTCATTCTGCAATGATGAGAGGCAAGCTAGTAGTCGTAAAGAAGATGGAGGCCTGAAAGGTACACTGAAGTCAGCACCTCTGGCTGCCCCCGGCTGTGCAAATGGATCACATTTAAATGACATCACAGGCCCTGACTCAGTGAAAGTCAAAGCCCAAGATGCACAATTTAAGGGGCCAGAGAGGAAAGTGCTCAACAAAATCAAATTTAAAAGTGAAGCCAGGTTAAAATCCAAGAAAATCAAAGCTGGGCAAGAAAGCAAGCCAGTTGTTCAAATGACCCCTCTTTTGGGAGACCAATCTTCCAAGGCTAATTCAAAGAATGAAGCTATTCCTGGGACCTCAAACGGTTCACATCTATCTGAATTTCATGAGACAAAGGTTGCTAAGAATTCTACTTTCCTACCAACCACTTGCTCTTCTGAAATGCCTCTATCATCTGCTCATGTTGCCAACAATATACCTGTTATCCCTGGAGGGTATTTGCAGACATTGTTAGATGCTTCTGACTTGTCAAATAATACTGGCATTTCATACTTCACTCAGCATTCTCCAGAGCAAAATGAAGTCAGCCTCACTCAAACAGAAAAATCATTTGTACCTCTCCAGCCTGCCCAGGACTGTGTGCTTTCCTCGCCTTCTGAGTCTGAGCTGCTTCAATCATCCCAAAACTTCAAAATGGAATCAAGCAACTATGGAAATGTGTGGCCCAACAAACCTACTTCTGGCTCCCAGGAATTCATGGCTGCAGTCTCAAGGGAGATAGCTCCAAACCAATCATGTGAATTTGGAGTCTCCCAAGTAGTTTCCATGGAAAATAACCTCACAGCTACAACATACAATCCAATCTGCCTCAACAGCGGTGGCAGTAGTTGCAACAAGGTCCTGTATGCATCTGTGCAAGACACCCAGCTCTCATCTGATGACTCTTATCAATTATGTCACTTTAATAATGGAGAGATCTGCTTTCCTTTCCAGCAGGGTCCAGTGAATATGGATGATGGGCGGCTCTTTAGCTTTGATTCCATGGCCCCACTCTCTATCAACTCAAGCAATTATTGCTCCTTAAGCTTGAAGTCTTGTGAAAAGGATGGTGATGATGATATCACGGATGACTTCCTGGCCCATTGCAGCCCCAAGCTGGTGATCCAGCAGAGCATTGATGAAATAGCACCACTAAAGGAGTCCACTGACCTCCTGGATATCTCCAACTTCACTCCTGACAAATTCCGCAACTCTTCCCTCTCAGAGATGTCCCCACCTGACACCCCCAGTCTTTCCCCTCAGATTACCAGATGTGAGAGTATCAAGACACTAGGAACACTAAAGGTGTTCCAAGAGGGTGTCCCAGGAATACTGGGCAATATGGAAAAAATCAAATGGGACTGCAGTACCCTTTCACGGCAGGTCCAAGTGGATGATGGATTTACTTTAAATAACCATCAGTTTCAATTCCATATGTTCAATGATGAGGATTCTGTCAGCCTGCTCCAAAAAGCCCCTTGCTTATCAGCGTTTAATGATCCATCTGGTCAAATGAGTACCAACAACAAGGTGTCAAAATCAAGAAAGAAAAGTTCACCCAACAAGAGTGGGGCTACGAACCAAAGCTCTTCTCAGAAAAACAACAGGAAAAAAAACCCCAAAGCCAACAACAAAGGGATTGAAAAACCACCTGGCAAAACCTCCCGCCAGGTCCCTAAGTCAACAAAGAAAGGGAAATTCATGGCTGCAGTCAATGGAGAGAAAATGCAAATTGGCATCGGTCGTGGAGGAGGCCAAGTCAACAGCATATCCTCCACAGGGAAGACTTTGGCTGAATGTATCCAGCATAGTGTCCCTGTGGCCTCTATGAAGATGCCAAGTCAGAAGGGACTTTCTGGAGATTGGTCTTTGGGGAAGGAGAGCAGCCCAGGCTGGAGTGACATGAGCATGGGCACCAACACCAACAACCTTCTGGATGATGATCAACGGGAATTTCAGGAGCCTTCTTATATCTTGTCCAACATTGCCTCTGGTATGGCAGATGTGCAGAGATTCATGATGGCCTCCATAGAGCCCCTTTGCGAACCCATGGAGCACCATGGAGACCCCAATATATTCTACTCCCCTGAGTCCAATAGTCTAAAATTAAAAACACTCAAAATATTGGCTGGGACACCACAGGAATCTAAGAAAAAGGCCAACAGTGGCTCTCCAGGAGCCACTAAGAATCACAGGTCCATCAAGGGTGTGAGTAAAAGCAATGGGAAAGCAGCGATAGGTGATCCTGGTCGTGCAAGCATGTCTGGTTATAACGAGGACTCTCGCTCTGCCTTCTTTGATAAAAAGTATAATAACCTGAGCACTTTAGGCAATAATGGACCGACACACAAAAAGTTATATCGTCACAAAACCAGCTCCAAGGCCCTGAGAGATGAGAAGTGTAAGGGAAAGCGTATGGAGCGAGAACAGGTCCACAAGGATGAGGCTGGGACAGCTTCTTTTGAAAAACTGAGGTAATACTGCATCAAAATGGCTGAGACGATGCACCCTTAGCTTTCCTACTCTGCTAAGCCCGCAGTCCCTCATTTTTTTCCCTCTTGAAAGCAGTTTGCATGAAAGAAACTGTCCCATTCCCTTCTTTTTCAAATTAAAACGAAAAGAAAAAAAGTGCATGAAAATCCCTATACCTCTAAGCCACACAAAAGATTGGGCAGTTTTGTAGTGGCTTGACTAGGGATAAATTCTGACAAGGTTACTTTTTCTGCTAGTCAGCATTAGTTTTTACTTACTGAGAAAATACAACTAAAATATGCTCTTGAATGACTTGGGGAAGGGAAGGACTTTGCAGTGAGAAAATTTTTGAATAACAGAATTTAAAAGTTATATAGACAAAAATGCCAAGATCATTTAAGCAAAAAGAGCATAATTTGGAAAACAAAGTCTCATCATTTGGCAATTAGGAGTGCTTTCTAGTGGCCCCTGCTATTTGTATCTTTTTCTGCATCGTACGGCATCTAGTATGATGTAAACAAATTTAGATTGTATGATCCCTTTGTGGGACATACACTAAAGCTAACTAAGATGGCATAAATTGTTTGGTTTTTCTGCAGGGATTCCGACTACAATCTCCTAAAAGCAGAAACAGCATTTTGGGTTTTACCTGTGTTTGAAGAAGAGACTCCCATTTTCCAGAAAGACATTTGATGTTTGTGTTTTATTTCTTTCAAAATATGCCTTGTGGTATGTATGTTGACATGTAAGTGCTTAAAGAAAAGAATTTTAAAGTGTGAGAATAAGTCTTTGGAAGCAAACTTTAATCTGATGTTCTATGTAAAAGACTTTAGAAGTCATACAGTTGCACAAAGTAGTTTATGCACTGTTTACCCAAGGGGAAAGGAAGTAAAACATTGTGCCAAACTACAAAAAAGTGACTGTATTGTATATATTTTTACTTCTATATCAACATTTGGTTGTGAGTATTTGGGGAGCTTGTCCCTGTTAATTTACTAGAAACATTCCAGTGATTCTTGCTATTAACCACCCCCACTTATGTGGATAGCACCTGTAGATCACAGTGGAAAAATATGTTGTGTTACACAATTTACCAAAACTTAAAGGATACTGTTTGAAATGTGCCAAATTTCCTTACCTCATCTCACAGATTCACCCCACAGTTTAAAGCTCATTAACTAAGTTTTAAAATATATATATCTATAAGCATACATACATTATTTTAAAAATTTAAATTCTGCTGTCCTGTGTGGAAACATGAACCATTAAACAAGGCACAATAAAGGTTTGTTTGTTCCATTGTATAAGGGTTAAAGTGTTGGAAAAGTCTGGAAGTCACAACAGCTAAGTCCATCAGGGACCCAAGTATATGCATTTACAGAAACTTTTACAAGGAAACAAAACAGCTGCTTTAAAGTTTGTTTTCTAAAAGCAAAATCTGTAGCTGAAAATTATTTAAAGTGCAAAGTTATATTGCTGATACTTTATATCTCAGTTTTATATATTTTATAATAGTCTGAGATAAATTATAAAATAGCTATAAAATTAACACTAAGATAAATGAAGTACATAGATTGCTTTTATTTAAGTAGTTTCCTAAATGTTTTATTCCAGTTTTGTCAAAAGTGCACTCATATCATGGCTTTAGTGTTAAGTGTTTAATCTTGCAATGCCAATGTCATTTAAAGAAAATGTTAAGGCATCTCAGTTTGACACCTATGAATCACATTCGATAAGCTGAACAATTTGTGATAACAACTAATTGGGGCCATATATACTTAGTCTGAGCATAACTATTATTTGATGCCACACACTAAACTTAATTCCCAATCTTTAATATAAATTTTTGAAATCACATTTTTTTATTCAAGCCCTTTCCCTTTTTAAAAAATTTCACAGCTTCAGCATCCCTCACGACTAGCTTTTTCTTCCCCTTTATTCACCACTTGACTTCTAACATTTGGTCTATTTTCCTTGCACAGTTGAAGGCCTGTGTGTCTGATGACTGTTGCATTATGGCACAGATGAGATAATGGACGTGAAAGCGCTTTGTAGATCGTAAAGTGCTATAGAGATATAGGGGATTCATATTATTAATATTGTTGGTTGTTGTTGTTGTTACTCTTACTATTCTTACTAATATTGTTACTAACCTATTAACTTGTGAATATATAGGCTGCGGGTGGGAGGGTGGAGAATAAGTGGGTGGGGGAAAAGGGAATTTTAAAAAAAGGGAAGATGTTTCAAAAGGAAAAATTTAAGCAAAATATGAACCTACCTAGTCATTGCCACCTAAATATATTCACAAACAGAGAAGCAACATTTGAAAGTAGTCAGAGAGAAATGGAAGGAAGCCTGTCATATATATAAGTATACATACTTCCCAGTCCATGATTCCTTTTACCAGCCAGCTCTACTACTTACTGCTAGGTAGTAAAATGAACAAGCCTGTGTTCTTGATGGTGTGATTGTGTATGTCTGTGGGGACAAGTGAGTGAAGAGCATTTCATGAGGCTGCTTCAGGCCTATTCCTAGGCTTTGTGTGTGGTGAGTCCTGGAAAATTACTTAATGGAAAGGCACCAGGTGCAACATGTCTCCTGCTCTACAGCAGCCATCCAAAAGGGAAAATAATCAAACTGGAACATTTTCTTCTATTTCTCCACTCTGATAGCTAGCTGTTTTTACTAAATGCTGTGGCTGGTTCCTAGGAACTGGTCTTTGTTTTGTTTTTGTTTTAATTTTTCTGTTTTGCAGCTGAATTTAATTTGGAATAACCAACTCTGCCTGTACTGTGATCCCCAAGACTCCAGATCTCAAAGTCACCTGTTAGCTTACAGGAATGGAGTGCTCTATATGTAATCAAAAGGTGGCAGTCAAATAAGGAATAAAGAAAATGTTCCATGAGTACAATGTGTTTTATAAAAATAAATATGGGAGAAGTTGTACCAGTTTTTCTCAGTATCAGTTCAGCTTTGGAGAATGGGGTGAGGTGGGGTAGAAGGACAGCCTGAAACTGTTGGAAATAAACAATTTCCTTGTCAGAACTTGCTATCATGAGTCCTTTGGAATGGATACTCTTTCAGTTGCTCCTATGGAGCCCATTAGGAGCCAATTCTAGGACATGGTTCATCCCTTTCTCCAAAGAGAATTGCCATTTTAAAGTACCTTTTTTCTTGGCCTACAGTGCATTATATGTTTTTAAGATTAAATTAGTGATTTGTAACCGATCATTTTGTACCAAAATGTAACAGGAAGCTGAGTTTGAGAAATGAGCAACAGGATAAGGCAGAAGATGATTATTCTCTTAATTGTACTTAATATCCCTCTCAGTACATTATGTTCTGAGTTCTTCAGTTTTTAGGGCTTTGTTAGTCCTGTCTCTGCTCTCACAATTCATTTTCTTCCTGTAACAACATAGTAGGCCTGACTTTTTGTAGATCCCTTATTCAACCAGCTGCCTTAGTGGAGTGAGGACCAGTGATAGAAAAGTAGTGTTTTGCCCTATCGTTGATATCTCAAGTCAGCTATATGGAATTTTCCTTGGTCTGAAATCCCTGATTGCCACTCCCTTCTAACCTCTGCTCTCTGAGAAGCTGCTTCCTATGAATTCCTCCCCAAAAGAATCCCATTTAATCTTACTTTCCTGGGAATGGTATTCTCCCGTATTCTCCTTACTTAATTTCAATTCTTGATCTTAGAATTTTTCTTCTTTTATAATCTTATATTCCACCTCCCCAAAGTGTCAGACTATAAGAACCTTAGCCAGGCTACTTTCTTCCAGAAGTTCAGAGGGAAACCTTCTCACTCTTAATTACTTTTAATTGCCTTGGCTACTTTCAAATCTAATTTTAAATGTGAACACACACATGCACACACACATGCAGAATTATATTGCATGACTAAGGAAAATTGGAAACTTCTTTTCCTTGAAGATCTATAAGAATAGATCTGATCCCTTTCTGCCCTGGTTAGTTGCTGGACTATGTGGAGCAGGGTGCTGAAACAGTGGCCTTGACCAAGGTTCTTCGAGACTTTGGGCGTTATGTTTGTTCTGTGACAACTGGCTTGAACCAGTGGCCTCTCCAGTGTCTCATATACCAGCTTCTTCACATGCTGCTTCCTCCCTGCTTTCTCTTCTGACTTGTTACTTTGTGCAATTATGTGTTAAGGCCTTACCTTTTCCTAAATGTTTTCAAACCTCCAGCACTACCTTGACCATCACTTCTTTAGCCATCTCCCTGAAGTCCTTGGTGCTAGGTGGGCTTTGTGACAACTTTCACCTTCTCTGACCTTTTTTCTTGCTGGGAAGCATCTGTATGTGTGCAGGTGGGATAGGGAGGGGGGGTAAGTGTGTATAAAAGAGAGAGAAGCATAAAGGATGCTCACAAGCTATAAACAACTCTGGCTAGCATCCTTTGTCCTGTTATGTGAGGTTCTGCAGTTGTAGTGAATTTCCATTTTAGTGAGTTCTAATTAGCATTTACTGCCTACAGGAGAAAAACCATATCCAAGGACCTCTTAACCAAGCTTGCTCTTACCAAGCTGAATCAGTCTAATGCAGATCTGCCACATCTTCAATTTACAGATGCTCCCAGAACAGTTCCAAGAATTACAGAGAGCTAAGTTTCTGCGCTGAAGAGAATGGAGCACTAGCTAGTCCTAACTATTCCTAGAACTAAAAGTATATGTTTTCTCCTGTATTATTGAGAAATTATCTAATTTAAGGAGTTTTTGTTTTCATTTAGAGATTTTTTAAGTGACTAACCATCACTACAGGAGTATGTCCTTTTTATGAAATAACACTAATATGAAATTCATTTTCTAATCATAAAATTCACTAAGCCCATCATTATGTTTGGAAGATTTAGTACCAAAATCAAATATTTTTAGTAACAAATAGGGATCTTGTCAACACAGTGTAGGCCTGGGATTTTGTAAATGTTTCTCAAGGACCCAAATAAGAGAGAAAAGATTTTAGGTGGACTGTTTAACTTGGGAAACACTGTCATCAGCTTGAGGGTCCTCAGCCAGCATTGTATTATTTTGATAGCAGTACTCAGGCTACCCTTTAAGGCACATTTTTCACTCAGAGCATTAAACAGTAGCTACAGTCATGAAGCAGAGCTCCTATTGCAGCTACATGATACTTGAGATGTACTCTTGGTTTCAGAATAATAACTAAGAGGTAAAACATTGGAGAAGGACAATGTAAAACAGAGAGTTAATACAAAGTTTAAGGTGTGAATGAGGCTTTAAAATTGGTATCTGAGTAAATAGATGCTAAAGAAACACTCATCAACATGAGATGGAAAGGATGTCTATGCATCTAGCTGGCTCAGTGGTTTCTGAGTCTTAGAAAGACATCCCCTTCAAAGAGAAGAAAGGAGATATTTAAATCATTTTGCCTCCTTGAGAGATGTCTAGTTTTACAACACAAAAGAAAAGGCTTAGAATGAAAACTAGAAGAGGCCTTTTGTTTTTGACTCCCAGTGAAGGAGGGTAGAAAGCTTGAGATGCTCTACTGGGATACCTGTAGCACTGACTAGAGTTTGCTGCCTAGAGTTTTGAATGTACTAGACCTTAATTTAATTTTCATAAAACTGAATGCACCTCTTTAGTAAGTTACTGATTTATGGTGCTAAATAAAATGATTATCTCCATTTTTTCTCCTTTCCCAAGCCCCTTAAGCATTTAAGAAAATTTAAAATAAAAGTGTTAGAGGTCCTTTTTATGAATGTAACCTAAGTTTCTGTTTGACATATGACACTGCAACTTTAAAATGTTAGGAAATTATTTGCCTTTTTCTTTTAGAGTTAAGCTTTATAAATAATCTGTAGAGTCAATTGAATAAAGCTTAAGGATCACTCTTAAGACGCCTACAAAATCTTGTATATTTTTAAGTGTGCCAATTTGTAACATATTTTGTAAGTGTATATTTTTCTTAGAAAAGTGCTGTGAAGTGTCTGTATGTGAGAATTTTCCTTTTTCTGCACCACTAGGTGCTAATAAAAGGATATTTACTTCAAAGTTTCTGGTTTTAGAAACCACAATACAAAGAAAAAATACACTTTTGTTGGGAATTTTGTAACACAAAACATGTTGTGGAAGAGTGTAGTGATCTTGTGCAAAAGAAAATGAACATTTGTGAGCTTCTTGCTGTTTTATAGATTTTCTTGTAAATTATTCTTGTAACACCTCTGGTTTTGTTGTTCTTGTTGCAAAGGTTTTAAATATTTGTGATTGAGTGTATGGTGAAACTGTCATAATGTTACCTAGCTGAGTTTTGTTATTGTTTATGGAATAAATAAAAAAGAAAAGTTTAAAATACTGCTTTAGAATCATATGTAACAGAAACCAGCCATTTCTAATTAAATTCTATGTCCCAAATAAAAAGTTCTTCATTGTCTAGAGCAGTGTTTCTCAAACTATCTGTGGTGAAGGATCAATTTTTTCCTCCAATCCATCACAAACTAATACTATTATAAAACACAATAAGAATGATTTTTTAAGTGAAATTTTAAAAGATATGCAAAATAAAAGCTCTCATGTACTCAATTCAACATGTAAAATTACATTTGAAAACAAACATAACATAGGGAAAAATAAAAGAATTGCAAAAACTTGGTACCCTGTTTAAGACAAGTCCACTGATCAATGTCAAATTGCCATAGAAGGTTCTAACCACGCTTTGAGTAACACTTTGAGTAGGAACATCAGCATTACCGTCATCCGGGAGCTCATTAGGAATGTTGAATCCCAGGCCCTACAACAATTCTACTGAATCAGAATGTGAATTTTAACAAGATTCCTAGGTGATTTGCGTGCATGTTAACATTTGAGAAGCACTGGGCTAGAGTTTTGTGCAGAGGATTTTTGCTGCCCCTCAAATTGGGAGATCATTTTCTAGTGTGTCCAGTCTTCAAAAGACTTAGAACAAATGATGTCCTTGTTTTGTGATCTAGACGGGTTCTGCAGACATGCAGTCCTCTCAAAGTGTCAAAGCTGTTTATTGAAAAGTAATAAATTTTACTTTGCCTGTTATCCAAAAGATGTCAGATTTTCCGTAATATCCTTTAATGGGACTTTCTCAAGTTCTAGCCTCACTGTGCTCAGTATTTTAATGTTGGCTATGTCTAGACAAACTGGACTTTGCTTCCAAGTATCCAGTCCATGTGAGCCACCCATGAGAACCTAGAGCCTTGGCTAACCGCAAGAAGGTCATTGTGGCACACACAAGCCAACAGCCACTTCTTTGGTTTTAAATATCATTACTCAAAGAAATTGCAAAGGGACTTCACTGGTGGCACAGTGGTTGAGAATCCACTTGCTAATGCAGGGGACATGGGTTTGATCCCTGGTCTGGGAAGATCCCACATGCCATGGAGCAACTAAGCTAATATGCCACAACTACTAAGCCTGCACTCTAGAGACCGAGAGCCACAACTACTGAGCCCGTGCATCACAACTACTGAAGCCCACACACTATAGAGCCCATGTGCTGCAACTACTGAGCCCGCATGCTGCAACTACTGAAGCTTGTGTGCTTAGAGCCCGTGCTCTGCAACAAGAGAAGACACTGCAATGAGAAGCCTGCACCCTGCAACAAAGAGTAGCCCCCACTCGCCACAACTAGAGAAAGCCCTCATGCAGCAACAGACCCAACGCAACCAAAAATAAATAAAAATATATATTAAAAACAAAGAAATTGAAAAATGTGTATGAGAAAGTGGCCCTCTATTCTCACTTGATGATCTCATTCACTTCCACCACTTCAACTACCACCTAGATTTCCACAAACCTCTCCTGAGTTCCTGTGCTATATTTCCAGTTATAGGCCAGTTATCTCCACTTGGACATTCTGCAAGTTCTTCAGACCTATCTATTCAAGATCATTTCAAAGTCCCTTTATCCTCTGTGTTCTAGCTCAGTGAATGGTGCTGCCATTCAACCAATTAGTGACGCAAGCCAGAGAGCAAGTTTCACCAGCAATTCCTTTCTCTTCTATCCTCACATCCAATTGGCCACTCTCAATTTTCCTGCCTTTCTATGCCTCCCCTCCCATTGACACTGCCTTAATTCAAGCTTTCATGGTGTTTCACCTGGACTATTGCAACATTGTCCTAATTCAGTGATTTCCAGACTTAGATTTCACACCTGGGAAATTTTTAAATATGGAAAAAGAAAAGGAGAAGGGAGTCTCTATAGTCACCAACTTTTTATTTTGCTAAGTAAAGCCATTTTAAAAAATAAAACTTTTCATTATCAATTCACAGAAGATCATTTTAACACCAAAAGACAATCAGACAATCCTTTATTTAAAATGCACTATATTGTCTTTTTCTCTTCGCCAGGGACTATGAAAGGCTGAAAACAACCTCTGAAGCCATTACTTTAAAGAGTAAAAAGAGATTTGGAGTTGCTGGATTAAAGAAGTAGGGGATGATAGAGAATGAGGGGCAGAGCAGTTAAAGCCCCCAGAATTGGACCCCTCTAATGTTACGAGGTTTTGTTTTTCCCAATTTCTGTGAGTTCCCTGTGTGATGGATATCACAAATGTATATTCTTCACTCTGTTCAGGATTCAGAGGTGTATTCTAGGGAATGTGGCCCTAGAGAAAGATTCCTCTTGAACTAAATTAATGGCATGGTTGGAGTGGATAAGTGGTTCCATTATTTTCCCAGTAGTTTCACATTCCTTCTTTTCCCTCTTGGCCAAAGTTGAGATAGTACCAGAGCTTAAGGGGAAGATGGCAAGTCCTTTGTCTAAAGACATTTGATCTGCCTTGGAGTTGAGCTTTAAATGGACTTAATTTGGGAGAGAAGTGATTATCACACTGCTTTAATACAGTATTCTATTTAAAATAATTGGAGTTGTTGTAGTTATTAAATTTTTCAGGCCACATACCACTTTAAGAATCTAATGAAACCAATGGGTCTTTGTCCCCTGAAAATGAGCATACTCAAAAGTTTCAATAGAATTTCAGAAGATTCACAGGTTAGGAACTTCTGTATTAGGGACATGAATTCTCCAAAACATCTTCCTTGCATCATAATGGAGTATTAGTCTATCTCCTCCTCTCCACTGACCCAAGATAATAACTATCATTTATTTATTGTCTACTATGTGCAAGGCACTTTACATGAATTATAATTTCTCATAACAATTCTGCAAGAGAGGCATTTTCTCTATTTTACATTTAAGAAAATTGGGACCCAGAGAGGTGAAGTAAACTTCCTCAAGATCACACAATGAATAGCCTTCAAAGACTTTTCACCAGAGCTGACAAAGCCCTCTGTACTTGTCCCATCCAAGCCCATGTCTCTAACTCAAGACACTTATTTCCAGCATAAAGTATATTGCCTATACCACTTCAAAAATATGATTATAAATATTAATACTGACATTAACAATTATTCAATAAATATTTGACTCTGTGTCAGATATTGTACTAGATGATAAGAAAACAAAAAATTTAAATACAGTTGACTCTTGAACAACATGGGTTTGAACTGTGCAGGTCCATTTATATGTGGATATTTTTTCAGTAGGAGATACTACAGTACTATAGGATCGGAGGTTGGTTGAGTCCGCAGATGCAGAACCGTGGATACGGAGGGCCCACTGTAAAGTTACATATGGAGTTTCAACTGGGAGGTGGGTCGGTGCCTCAACCCCTGTGTCAACTGTATAAAGCACATACCTTACCTTCCAGGGGCTCACAGATGAAGCAGAAAGGTATAATTTAATAATTTAAAAAGAAAAACACCCACTGGTCAGTTTAAGTTTAATAATCACACATAAAGTAACTACAGGTATACCTCAGAGATATTGCAGACTCAGTTCCAGACCACTGCAATAAAGCAAATATTGCACTAAAACAAGTCACAAGAATTTTTTGCCTTCCCAGTGCATATAAAAGTTATGTTTAACTATACTGCCATCTATTAAGTGTGCAATAGCATTATGTTTACAAAAAAACAATGTACATACCTTAATTTAAAAATGCTAACCATCATAGGAATAACATCAATAATCAGTGATCACAGATCACCATAATAAATATGATAATGAAAAAGTTTGAAATATTGCAAGAATTACCAAAATGTGACACAGAGACACAAAGTGAACAAATGCTGTTGGAAAAATGGTGTCAATAGACTTGCTCAACGCAGGGTTGCCACAAACCTTCAATTTGTAAAAAATGCAGTATCTTCAAAGTGCAAAAAAACAAAGCTCAATAAAACAAGGTATGCCTATAATGATTTGCTGTCCTTAAGCAGCCGAGAAGAAAACAATCTTCCATGCATTGTTATGGAGGGAGTAATGTCACAAAATGCCACTCCCAGTAATCAATATCTCAGCTTCCACCCTACCCCCTATTTTGGAATTGGAGTTGAGAATGAGCCGAGATCCACCACTTACTAGCTGCTAAATTCGTGACAAATTATTTTGATATCTCTGTATCCCAGAGTCTCTGTCAAAAAAGAAAGAAAAAGACTAGTATAACAAGACTATCACTGGGACTTCCCTGGTGGCACAGTGGTTAAGAATCCACCTGCCAATGCAGGGGACACGGGTTCGAGCCCTGGTCCAGGAAGATCCCACATGCCGGGGAGCAACTAAGCCCGTGTGCCACAACTACTGATCCTGCACTCTAGGGCCCGTGAGCCACAACTACTGAAGCCTGCGCACCTAGAGCTCGTGCTCCACAACAAGAGAAGCCACCGCAATGAGAAGCCCGAGCACTGCAACGGAGAGTAGCCCCCACTTGCCGCAACTAGAGAAAGCCGACGTGCAGCAATGAAGACCCAACGTAGCCAAAAATTAATTAATTAATTATTTTGAAAAAGACTATCACTCCCATAGACTTATCATGGATTAAAGATCACACTTGTGAAATCTTGGGACCAAGTGGGCAGTCAGGTAGTACTTAACATTTGCTATTTTTTAACAGATGTGTACAGGTATTTTCTTAAAGGTTCTTAAGTTTGATTCCTTAGAAATCACTCCAGCATCTTACCCCCAAGTATTTTTTTTTATTAGGCTAAAAACTAAGAAAATTAGTAAACTCCTGTCTCAAAAAGCCTTTGATCTTTTTTGGAGAAAGGTGCCATTTTTCAAAATGAAATTAAAAGAGTTATTATATTAAACAATAATATGTTTTATAATTGCATATGTGTAATAGTTCTATTAGAGTTAATTTATTATCAGTAACAGAATGAAGTAGTTAAAAGTTATAAATTATTAATCAAGATATCTGGGTTATATTCCTGGTTTTGCCACTAAATTGGTTGTAAGAAAAACAAGTCTCTTCCCTTCTGGGCCTCAGTTTCCCCATTTGGAAGATGAAGAGTTTGGGCTAGATGGCTTAGCATTTAAGAGCATGGAGTGTGAAGTAGACTGCCTCGGATTGAATTCTATTGTCTCATCTTGTTAACAATAAGACTTACCTCAACTTCTCCATCAGTAAAATGAGAATAATTATGGTGCCTATCTCACAGAATTTGGGGAATAATTAAATGAGATAATGCATATAAAGCATTTAAAATAGTGGCTGGTACATATATAAGATACTCAACAAATATTAGCTATTATTATACTGCAGGGCCCTTCCTTTTAATTTAAAACCCATTATCTGGGCTGCTGTGGCAAAATTAGAAATTACTGAAGCAACTATGGACACTTGTTCATTAATCAATTAATTAATTTAACAAATTATTTTTGAGCACCTACTGTGTACCAGGAACTATGCTAGGTACTGAGGATGCCAATGGTGAGCAAAATGGGACTTTGACTCTCTCCTCATAAAACTTATATTAGTTTAAAAATCACTTTGATTATGAACATATGATTTAAAACTAATAAGAGCTCTGAAGAAAATGAACATAGTTTCATGAGAACCACTGACAAAGAAACCTGACCTGATACTGAGACTTGCACCCTAAGACTGAGTAGGATTGACCTAGGTGAAGAGGAATATGGAGATGAGAGTGGGGGATTTCCCAGAAACACCACATACAAAGGACCTTTGGCAGAGAGAAGCCTGCAGTACTTAAGGAACTAGAAGATGGCCAGTGTGGTTGGAAAGGAGTAGAGATGAGGTCAGAGAGCAATGCTTCATGTGTTCCAATTTGGTCACATTTTATAAGAATTTTAATTATGCAAATTTGAGAGTACAATACAAAATATTGAGAGTTGGACTGTGCAACTTTTGAAATAGTTCAAATTTAAAAATCATCAGAAAGACCACAATTAGTTTCAAAATGGGCAGGTATGTGAGATAATCTGTTATGCTACTGCCACATTTTGATATTATTTTAGCCATTAAATAAAAATACCTTCTGTCTTTTGTCAGAATTATACCAACTTTGAATTAACAAGCCTTTCATGAACACATACACATAAAATGCAGACAGACCTCACTTTGTCTTTTGCTTTTTTTAGTTCCACATATGTGATAACACAGAATATTTGTCTTTCTCTGTCTGACTTATTCCACTTAGCATAATACCCTCTAGGTCCACCTACATTATTGTAAATGGCAGATTTTCATTCTTCTTTATGGCTGAGCAATATTCCATTGTGTGAGATATATATATATATATATATATATATATATATATATATATATATATAATCTTTATCCATTCATCTGTTGATGAACGCTTCAGTTGCTTCCATATCCTGGCTATTGTAAATAACACTGCTATGAACATTGGAGTGCACATATATTTTCAAATTAGCATTTTCGTTTTCTTTGAATATATACCAAGAAGTGGAATTGGGAAATCAAATGGTCATTCTATTTTTAGATTTTGAGGAACCACATTTGTTATTTGTGGACTTTTTGATGATAGTCATTCTGACAGGTTGTGTTTAGGTTTTGGTCAGTTAGTAGTATAGTGATTCTGGCTGCTAGTACAGGTAATGATAACAGAAGTAATACTGTTGTGATTAATACTGATCATACAAATAATGGTGTTTGATATTGGGATATAGCGGGTGGTTTTATATTGATAATAGTGGTAATAAAATTACTACTATAGCTCAGTGTGGTTTGGATTTGCATTTCTCTGATGATTAGAGATGTTGAGCATCTTTTCATATGGCTGTTGGAAAATGTCTGTTCAGGTCTTCTGCCCATTTTTTAAATGGGTTGTTTGGGTTTTTTGATGTTGAGTTGTATGAGTTGTTTATATATGTTGGATATAAACCCCTTTTAGGTCATATAATTTGCAAATATTTTCTCCCATTCAGTAGATTGTCTTTTTGTTTTGTCAATAGTTTCCTTTGTTGTGGTCCCACAACAAAGTTTAATTAGGTCCCATTTGCTTATTTTTGCTTCCATTTCCTTTGCTTTAGGAGACAGATCAAAAAAATATTGCTATGATTTATGTCAGAGAGTGTTCCACCTGTTTTCTTCTAGGATTTTTATGGTTTCAGGTCTTACATTTAGGTCTTTAATCCGTTTTTAGTTTATTTTTGTATATGGTGTGAGAAAATGTTCTAATTTCATTCTTTCACATGTAGCTATCCAGTTTTCCCACTACCATGTACTGAAGAGACTGTCTTTTCTCCATTGTATATTCTTGCATCCTTTATCATAGATTAATTGACCATAAGCACGTGGGTTTATTTCTGGGCTCTCAAATCTGTTCCATCGATCTATGTGCCTGTTTTTGTGCCAGTACCATGTTGTTTTGATTACTGTAGCTTTGTAGTATAATCTGAAATCTGGAAGCATAATATTTCCAGCTTAGTTCTTTTTAATTCTCAAGATTGCTTTGGCAATTTGGGTTTTTTTGTGGTTCTATATGAAGTTTATGATTATTTGTTCTAGTTCTGTGAAAAATGTCATTGGTATTTTGATAGGGATTGCATTAAATCTGTAAATTACCTTGGGTAGTATGGACATTTTAACAATATTAATTCTTCCGATCCAAGAGCAAGGAATATCTTTCCATTCCTTTGTATCAGCTTTAATTTCCTTCATCAATATTTTATAGTTTTGAGAGTATAATTCTTTCACTTCCTTGGTTAAGTTTATTCTAGTTATTTTACTCTTTTTGATGCGATTATAAATGGGATTGTTTTCTTCCTTTCTCCTTCTGATAGTTCATTATTAGTGTATAGAAAAGCAACAGATTTCTGTATATTAATTGTATTCTGCAACTTTACTGAATTCATTTATTAGTTCTAATAGTTTTTTGGTGGAGTCTTTGGGGTTTTCTATATATAGTAATTGTGTCATCTGCAAATGGTGACAGTTTTTCTTCTTTTCCAATTTGGATACCTTTTATTTCTGTTATTTGTCTGGTTTCTTTCTGCTTAAGAGCTCATTCCACAATTTATCTCTTTCTGCATGCATTTAACAATAAACAGAAAGGAGAAACCAGGCCTCACCTTCCACATTTTGCTTGGAAATCTCCTCAGCTAAATATCCAAGTTCACTACTTACAAGTTTACTTTCCATCCAATGTCAGAACATGATCCAGACAAGTTTTCTGCCACTTTATAACAATGATCACATTTCCTTCAGTGTCCAATAACTTGTTCATTATTTCTTTCTAAGTCCTCACCAGAAGCACCTTTAATGTTCGTATTTCTACCAACTGTCTCTTTGATGCAATCTAGGTTGTTTTTTTAAAACCAAGCACCTCAAAATTCTTCCAGCCTCTATCTATTACCCAATTTCAAAGCCATTTCTACATATTTAGGTATTTTTTTATAGCAGCATCTCACTTCCCAGTACCAAAATCAGTATCAATTTCCTAAGGCTATTATAACAAAGTACTACAAATTGTGTGGGTTGGAAAAAACAGAAATTATTATCTCACAGTTCTGGAGGCTAGAAGTCCAAAATCAAGGTGTTGGCAGGGACTTGCTCCTTCTGAAACCTGTAAGGGAGAATCCTTCCTTTCCTTTACCTAGTTATTGGTGGCTGACAATCTTTGGCAGTATTTGGCTTGTAGCCATGGTGCTTCAATTCCTGCTGCCATCATCATGTGGAGTTCTCCCTGTGTGTGTCTCTGTCTCTGTGTCCCTTCTCTTCTTATAAGGACACCAGTCAGATTGGAATAAGTGTCCAGCCTCTGGTTTGACCCCATCTCAATGACCCTATTTCTGAATAGAGTCACATACTGAAGAGCTAGGGGTTAGTATTTTAACATATCTTTTTTTTTTTTTCATTACGCGGGCCTCTCACTGTTGTGCCCTCTCCCGTTGCAGAGCACAGGCTCCGGACGCGCAGGCTCAGCGGCCATGGCTCACGGGCCCAGCCGCTCTGCGGCATGTGGGATCTTCCCGGATTGAGGCACGAACCCGTGTCCCCTGCATCGGCAGGTGGACTCTCAACCACTGCACCACCAGGGAAGCCCTTAACATATCTTTTGAAGAAACACAATTCAGCCCATACCATACATGATGATTGAAACAAAAATTTACAAATCCATCTGACACTCAATAATATTTTAAAGTGAGGAGGGTACAAGGACCTAAGTGGAAGTAGGATTTCCACACCACAAATGAGGTGGTAAAACCCTGATATCAGCAAATTGTAATAAGTCATAAATGTATATTGTAATACCCAGAGCAATCACTAAGAAGGCTATAGAAAGTAATACACCCCAAAGAACTATAAATATAGAATTGTAAAAATTGGTCAAGTAACTCACAGGAAGGCAATAAGAGAGATACAGAAGAACAAGAAACAGTGGAAATGAACAAGAAATAAACAATAAAATGATAGACTTAAGCATTAACAAATCAATAATCATCTTAAATTTAAATGCTCTAAACACACCACTCAAAAGGTAAAGATTGGACAAATAAATTTTTTAAAAAATCAAAAACACAACCCAGCTATGTACTGGCTGCAAGAAACTCACTTCAAATTTAATGATATAGATTAAGTTGGAAAAAAAAGATGGAGAGAGATATACCATGTAAACATTAATTTTTAAAAAGAGCAGAAGTGCCTACATAATGTCAGATAAAGTAAACTTCAGAGAAAAGACTATTACTAGATACAAATAAAACCTTTACATATAATAAAAAGATCAATCCACCCAGAAGATTTAATAATCCTAAACTTGTACACATCAAAAAAAACTAAGACCCAGAATTCACAAAGCAAAAATTTATAGAGGTAAAATGGGAAATAGGCAAATCTACAATTGTAGTTAGGAACTTCCATATCTCACTCTCAGCAATTGATAGAAATATTTACTACACAGAAAATCAGTAGGGATATAGAAGTACCAATCAACACTATCAACCAACCTAATTAGCACATATAAGATACTCTACCCCAAAGCAGCAGAATACACATTGTTTAAGTGCTTATGGAACGTTCATCAAGATAGACCATACCATAAAATAAACTTCAACAAATTTAAAAGAATTGAGGACTTCCCTGGTGATCCAGTGGTTAAGAATCCGCCTTCCAATGCATGGGACATGGGTTCAATCCCTGGTCGAGGAACTAAGATCCCACATGCCACAGGGCAACTAAGCCTATGTGCCACAACTACTGAGCTTGCACGCTCTAGAGCCCATGTGCCGCAACTAGGGAGCCCGCCTACCGCAACTACTGAGCCCATGTACTCTGGAGCCTGTGCACTACAACTAGAGAGCCCCCACACTGCAACTACTGAGCCTGTGAGCTCTAGCTGATGCAGCACAACTAGAGAGAAGCCCACGTACTGCAACGAAGAGCCTGTGTGCCACAATGAAAAATCCCGCATGCCACAACGAAGATCCCATGTGATGCAACTAAGACCCAATGCAGTCAAATAAATAAATAAATATTTTAAAAATAAAAGAATTGAAATTCTACAGTGTGTTCTCTGACCACAATGCAATCAAACTAGGAGTCAGTAACAGAAAGACAAGAGGAAAATCATGCAATGTGGAAATTAAAGACACTTCTAAATTCATGGGTCAAAAAGGAAGTCTTGAAAGGAAAAAAAGAGCTAAATGCAAATGAAAATACAAAATACCAAAATATCTGGGATGGCAGTTAAAGTGCTAAGAGGGAAATTTATAGCACTAAATGCTTAAATTAGAAAACAGGAAAGGTCTTAGAACAATAATCTAAGTTCTAACTCAAGAAACTAGAAAAAGAAGAGCAAAACAAACCCAAACAAAATAAGAAGGAAGGAAATAGTAAAGAGCAGAAATCAACAAAGTTGAAAACCAGAAGCAAAATCTAGGTCTTTGAAAAGATCAACAAAACTGTAAATCTACACTATCAAAAAATGAAAGTTTAACAAATAAATAAAAATAATAAAGAAATTATTTTTAAACAGTAAAAAAAAGCATGAACTATTATTGGAAACATAAATGATACTCAAATGTCACCTCTCCTAATCATCTTATTTAAAATTACCCTTCCACAATTACATCCGTCAGGGTTCTCCAGAGAAAGAGAATACACACACACATACACACACACACATACACACACACCACATATACACATAATACATACATACATATACATACATATACATATATATACATATATACATACACATATATATATATGATTTATTTTAAGGAACTGGCACATGTGATTGTGGGGTCTGGCATGTCTGAAATCTGTAGCAGGCCAGTGGGCTGTAAACTCAAGAAGAGTTGATGTTGAAGTCTTGAGTTGGAAATCTAGGGCAAACCAGCAGGGTGGAAATTTGTCAGAATGTGACACCTCAGCCTTGAGGCAGAATTTCCTCCTCCAGGAAATCTCAGTTTTCACTCTTACATCCTGCAACTAATTGATAAAGCTCACCCACATTATCAAAGGTAATCTTTACTTCAAGTCAACTGATTGCATATTTTAAGTACCTCTACAATACACCATCACAGCAACACCTTGATAAGTGTTTGATTAAATAACTGGATACCATAAACTAGCCAAGATGATACATAAAATGAACCATCACTGTCCCCCTCTTGTCCAATTGGTATCCATACACATATCTTCAAATAAAGACAATAACAATGTCATTGTACAACTGAAAAATGTGCTTTTTCACCATAAGAGAATGCAAAATCTTTGAGTCACTCTTCTCCTTCATATCCTGTAACATGAATGCTACCATGTAAAGTTAATTGTTATTAATGCATCTTATGTTCTATGAGGGGGGAAAGGGTATTTGGCATAACTATACACACAAACATATTCATAACAAAATAAGGAGTATATACTTATAACACTTATAGCCCTCATTTCTGCAACTGTTCACATGGTCATAGCTGGTATTCATAACTACCTCATTCCGCTACCTATTCCATATTCCCTTTGTCCTTAGCAAGCACCTCAGCTGGTTGTGGTTCTTTGCCTGATAGAATGACTCAAACCTTCAGTCCTGAAAGGTCTGAGACATTAGTAGTCCCGCCGAATTGAGTTATTATAGTTTTACATTGATTTTTAATCACAAGGATGGTAGTACTAAGAGATGCCCTAAGGGATCTACTGTATTCCATACATGCTCTTCCTTACCTCCATTTTGTAGTAGAGCCCAATTAGTAATCAGGATCAATTACTTTAGCCAGTAAAGTATCTCCCTTCATTGCCTAGTGATTCAGGAGCATGAGGAGCCCAAAGTGGCAAGGTGACAGTCTTAACTACAAGTTCAGTGGAGTCATTGTTGTATCTCCTGGTGGAAGCATTTGGAACTAAGACCTGTAGATCAGCAGAACACAAGGTTACAGAGACAGAAAGCAAAAATTTTGCTAGTGGATAACTACTGTAATAGTAGTGGTGCCACTCCCGTTTCCACCCCTTGATTCCTGGACCCATGAATTTTGGCTATGGGAGGAATAGTACCATGTATTGGATGCTGATTTAGGGTATATACAAATTCCTGGAGAACATGCCCCAGCCTTGCAAAGTATTGCTTTCCAGATGGTGCTGTAATTGTCTTCATAAGGCCATTCCATGGTTCTATCAACTCAGCTGCTTCAGGATGATGAGGAACATGGTAAGACTAGTTAATTCCATGAGTATGGCCCCACTGTCATATTTCAAGTACTATGAAATGAGTTCCATGATCAGAAGCAATGCTCTTTGGAACACATTGTAGTGAATAAGGCATTCTGTAAGTCGACAGATGGTAGTTTTGGCAGAAACACTGTGTGGTGGGAAGACAAATCCATATCCAATGTGTTTGTTCCAGTAAGAATAAAGGGCTATCCCCTCTATGATAGAGGTGGTCGAATGTAATCAACCTGCCACCAAATAACTGGCTTGATCACCTCTGGAAATGGTGTCATATCAGAGACTCAGTGATGGTTTCTGCTGCTGACAGGTTGAACACTCAGCAGTGGGTGTAGCAGTGGGTCCTCCTTGGTGAGTGGAAGTCGATGTTTCTGAGCCCATGCATAAATTCCATCCCTATCACCATGGCCACTTTGTTCATGTGCCCCTTGAGCAATGACAGGAATGGCTGAGGAAAGTGGCTGACTGCTCTCCACAGAACAGGTCATCTTATCCACTTGATTATAAAAATCCTCCTCTGCTGAGGTCACTCTTTGGTGAGCATTCACATCAGACACAAATATCTTCAGTTTTTGTGGGAGGTTTTGCCCATTCAAAGAGGCCTACCCACATATGTCTTCCCTGGACCTCTTTGTCACGAATTTTCCAATCATGTTCCTTCCAAATCTCTGCTCACCCATCTAAACCATTGGCTACAGTCTATGAATTGGTATACGCACACTCACACCTCTAGCCATTTCTCTTTCAAAGTAAAAATAACAAACATGTTCACTGCTCAAAGTTCCGTCCAGTGGAAAGATTCCCCTTCATCACTGTCCTTCAGGGATGCCCCACAAAGAGGTTGTAGTAAAACTGTCCACTTTTAAGTGGTGCCTGCATATCAAGCAGAACCATCTGTAAACCAGGTCCAAGTTTTCTCTTCTTCAGTCAACTGACTGTAGAGAACTCCCCATGAGGCAATAGATATAAGCTGGGAGAAAGGAAGTAATATAGAAGTAGTGGGGGCCATAAACATTTGTGCCACTTCTTTATGTAATTTACCTTTGCCCTCAGGGCCTGCTAAAGAGTAATTTTATATACCACTTCCATTTGCTAGTGGAGTGCTGCTGTGCATGGACAAAATTATGGGTTGGTGGGGAGGCAATATCCACTTCATCATGAGCATCTCAGGTCTCATAGTAACTTTGTGGCCCATGGTTAGGTGTTCAGTCTTTACTAAAGCCCAATAGTAAGCAGCTAAAAACTATTTCTCCAAAGTGGAGTAGTTATCTGCAGAGGCTCTCGGGGTTTTGCTTCAAAATCATAAGGGTATGCACTATGATTGACTATGAGGGCCAACCAAAGGCCCCAAGTGGAATCCCTATCTGCAACTGACAAATGTCACTTCAAGTGCCATTGGATCTGCTGGAACATGTGGCCCAATGGCAGAGCAGCTTGTACAGCAGCCTGAACCTGTTGCAAAGTTCTCCCTTGTTCTGGGCTCCATGCATGGTTTTTTAGGTCACTTGGTAAATAGATCAGGGTAGCACATCTGAATGAGAAACATGTTAACTCCAAAATCCAGAGGCCCACTAGGCATTGTGCCTCATTTTTGGTTGTAGGAGGGGTCAGATGAAGCAATTTAACCTTCATAGGGATATCTTCATATCACACCACTGGATCCCTTGAAATTTCACTGAGATAGAAGCCCCTGAATTTTGTAGGATTTATTTCCCACCCTCTGACATGAAAATGTCTTTCCTATAAGTTTAGAGTAGTTTCCACGTCTGGTTCACTAGTTCCAATCAGCACAATGTCATCAATGTAATGAACTAGTGTGGTGTCTTACAGAAGAGAAAGGCAATCAAGTTCTTTGTAATCTAAAATATGACAATAGGACAGGAAAATTGATATACCCCTGCAGCAGGACAGTATTGCTGGCTTTGCAAGCTGAAAGCAAACTGCTTCTGGTGGTGTTTACTAACAGGTATTGAGAAAAAATGTATTTGCCAGATCAATAGCTGCAATATCCCCAGATACCAGGGGATATGTTAATTTGCTCAAGCAAAGAAACCATATCTGGAATAGCAACTGCAATTGGACTCATCAACTGGTTAAATTTATGATAATCCATTGTCATTCTCTAAGGTCCACCTGTCTTCTACATAAGCCAAATAGGTGAATTGAATTGGGGATGTGGTGGGAGTCAACACCCCTGCATCCTTCAAGTCATTAATGGTGGCACTGATCTATGCAGCTCCTCTATGAATGTGGTGTTGCTTTTGGTTTCCTATTGTCCTGGGTAGAGTCAGTTCTAGTGGCTTCCACTTGGCCTTTCCTACCATAATAACCCTCACTCCACAGGTTAGGGAACCAATGTAGGGATTCTGCCAATTGCTGACTATATCTATTTCAACTATGCACTCCAGCCTGGAGAAATAGCCACAGATAGATTTGAGGACCCACTGGATCCACTACTGTGAGATGGACATTAGCTAAAACTCCATTGATCACTTGACATGCATGAGCCCCTACTCTGACTAGTGGAGCACAGTGACGTTTTGGGTTTCCTAGAATTAATGTCATTTCAGAGCTCAAGTTCAATAATTCCTGAGATTATGATTTTTCCCCAGTGTCCTCTTTACCACTGGAAATAGAGTCATTTGTGTATTTAAACTAATCAGATTAGAGAAGCAATTCCAGAACCAATTGAGACAATTTAACTTAAGATTCTGTTCCTCGTGAACCAAAATCTACACTAGTCGAGGTTCTCCAGAGACACAGGACCAATAGGACATAATTTTATATATATATATATATATATCCCATGTATATTTATAATAGATTTATCTTAAGGAATTGGCTCACACGGCTGCAGAGACTGTCAAGTCATAAATCCATAGGGCAGGCCATCAGGCAGGAAACTGCAAGAGGTGATGCTGCAATCTTGAGGTAGAATTCTTTCTCCTCCAGGAAACTACAGGTTTGCTCTTAAGACTTTCAACTGACTGGTGAAGTCCACCCACATTATTGAGGGTAATCTCCTTTACTTCAAGTCAACTAATTGTAGATGTTAACCACGTCTATAAAATACCTTCACAGCAACATCTAGATTAGTGTTTGATTAAATAACTGGGTAGTATAGCCTAGCCAAGTTGACAGTTAAGATTAACGATCACTATACTCTATATTCGCTTTCCCTGTCTTATTTTTCTCTAACTTATCTGCATATAACATACTCTATATTTTCTTTAGACATTTTCAGTTTTGTCTATCTCCCCCAACTTCAATGTAATCTTCAGAAGGCAGGAAATTTTGTCTGCTTTGTTCATTGTTGTTATACACAGCTCCTAGAATAGTGTCTGGCACATATTGTGAAGTAAATAAATATTTGTTCACTGAACTAACTGCTATTCAGAAAGTAATTCAATATTCAGTAAAATTGAAGATAAGTACAGACATGATTATTGCAACATAGTTTAGAATACCAAAAAGTTAGAAACTTGCCAAATTTCCATTAATAGTGGATGGATTTTTAAAAATATATTATATTCATACAATGGAATTCTCTTATTCAGTTAAAACAAAATAAATAAAACTACACATAGAAACATAGATAAATTTCAAAAACAAAATATTCAACTGAAAAAACAAGTTAAAAATGATATGCACACTATGATACTGTAATTTAACAATGCACAAAACAATACTATATAATGTTTATGGATGCATATGAATGTAGAGAGGGATACTCACCAATATCAGGTTACCTGTAAGGAGGAAAGGAGATTAATGAGATGGATGGGGAACTTTAATTTTATCCATACCTTTTTATTCTTTAAAAAGCAATGATCTCTAGAAACCATAAAACTCCTAGAGGAAAGCATAGGTAGAACACTCTTTGACATAAATCATAGCAATATTTTTTGGATCTCTCTCCAAAGGCAAAAGAAACAAAAGAAAAAATAAACAAATGGGACCTAATTAAATTTAAAAGACTTTGCACAGCTAACTATTGAAAAAACAAAAGACAATCTATTGAATGGGGGAAAATATTTGCAAATGATATGACCAATACGGGGTTAATATCCAACATATATAAATAGCTCATACAATTCAACATCAAAAAACAAACAACCTGGGCTTCCCTGGTGTTGCAGTGGTTGAGAGTCCGCCTGCCAATGCAGGGGACACAGGTTCGTGCCCCGGTCCGGGAAGATCCCACATGCCGTGGAGCGGCTGGGCCCGTGAGCCATGGCCGCTGAGCCTGTGCGTCCGGAGCCTGTGCTCCGCAACGGGAGAGGCCACAACAGTGAGAGGCCCGCGTACTGCAAAAAAAAAAAAAAAAAAAAAACAAACAACCTGAGAAAACCATAATTCAAAGAGTCCTGTACCACAATGTTCATTGCAGCTCTATTTACAATAGCCAGGACATGGAAGCAACCTAAGTGTCCATTGACAGATGAATGGATAAAGAAGATGTGGCACATAGATACAATGGAATATTACTCAGCCATAAAAAGAAACAAAATTGAGTTATTTGTAGTGAGGTGGATGGACCTAAAGTCTGTCATACAGAGTGAAGTAAGTCAGAAAGAGAAAAACAAATACCGTATGCTAACACATATATATGGAATCTAAAAAAATAAATTGGTCATGAAGAACCTAGGGGCAAGACAGGAATAAAGACACAGATCTACTAGAAAATGGACTTGAGGACACGGGGAGGGGGAAGGGTAAGCTAGGACAAAGAGAGTGGTAGTGTATATATGGACATATTTACACTACCAAATGTAAAATAGATAGCTAGTGGGAAGCAATCGCATAGCACAGGGAGATCAGCTTGGTGCTTTGTGACCAGCCAGAAGGGTAGGATAGGGAGGGTGGGAGGGAGGGAGACACAAGAGGGAAGAGATATGGAGATATATGTGTATGTATAACTGATTCACTTCATCATAAAGCAGAAACTAACACACCATTGTAAAACAATTATACTCCAATAAAAACGTTAAAAAAAAAACCTGATTTAAAAATGGGCAGAAGACCTGAATAGACATTTTTCCAAAGAGGAACTGAAGATGGCCAACAAGCACATGAAAAGATGCTCACCATTGCTAATTATCAGGGAAATGCAAATCAAACCCACAAAGAGCTATCAACTCACACCTGTCAGAATGGCTATCATCAAAAAGAACAAAAATGTGGAGAAAAGGGAACCTTTGTACACTGTTGGTGGAAATGTAAATTGGTACAGCCATTGTGAAAAACAGTATGGAGATTTCTAATAAAAACTAAAAATAGAACTACCATATGACCCTCAATTCCACTCCTGGGTATATATCTGAAAAAACAAAAGCACTAGTTTGAAAAGGTACATACACCCCCATGTTCATATCAGCATTATTTACAGTTGCCAAGATATGGAAGCAACCTAAATGTCCATCAACAGATGAATGGATAAAGAAGAAGTGGTATATATACAATGGAATACTGCTCAGCCATAAAAAAGAATGAAATTTTGCCATTTGCAACAACATAGATGGATTTGGAAGATATTATGGTAAGTGAAATAAGCCACACAGAGAAAGACAAATACTTTATGATATCACTTACATGTGGAATCTAAACAAATAAAACTAGTGAATATAACAAAAAAAGCAGACTCAAAGATATAGAGAACAAACTAGTGGTTACCAGTGAGGGGAGGGAGAGAGAAGGGGCATGTTAAGGGTAGGGGATTAAGAGGGGCAAACTATTAGGTATAACATAAGCTACAAGGATATATTGTACAACACAGGGAATATAGCCAATATTTTATAATAACTATAAATGGAATATAACCTTTAAAAATTGTGAATCACTATATTGTACACCTGTAACATACAATATTTTAATCAATTATACTTCAATTAAAAATAGGGATAGGGGACTTCCCTGGTGGGCCAGTGGTTGAGACTTCAGGCTCCCAAGGCAGGGGGGCCGTGTTCAATCCCTGGTCGGGGAACTAGACCCCACATGCCACAACTAAAGATCCTGAGTGCCGCAAGTAAGACCCAGTGCATCCAAATACGTAAATAAATAAATAACTAAAAAAAAAAAAAATAGGGATAAAAATGATCTGAAGTAAATATGAAAATTTTTAACATTCATTAAGTCTAGGTGGTAGTTACATGGGTGTCTGATTTTTTTGTACTTTTGTATATTTGAGATACTTAATAATTGGCAATAAAAAATATAATGGTAGAGAAGGTCCAATTTCAAATAGCAACTACAAAAACACCTCAGGACTAAAAAATGTGAAACATAAAAGATCTGTATGAAAAAATCTTTTATACACTTTTGAGGGACTCAGTCTTCCATCAATGTTCTGTTACCAGATGGGACTACTCATAGTATAAAGATGTTCTTTCTTGTTTGTATTAATTTATAAGTTTAATTTGATCCACTAAAGACAACAGTAGAATTTTTTGAAACTGAACAAACTGATCCTTAAGCTCATAAGAAAAACAATATTCGTGTCAAGAAAAACCAGAAAAATAAAGAAAAAAGAGTAATGAGGAAGAATTGGTTTTATGAGATGTTAAAGTATATTATAAAGATACAGAAATTAAAAGAGTTTTGTGGTACTGGTATATGAATTAAATGCCCAAACCTTCCCTCATATCTGACCACTTTTGTATATTCTGCTGTACCTTTCTAGTCTAAACCACTATTGTCTCTCACCTAGATTACTAAAATATCCTTGTAAATGGTCTCCCTACTTGCACTCTGCACACTTCCCCACCATACAGTCCATTCTCCACACAGCAGCCAAAGTGATCTTTTAAAAACTTAGACCATGTCACTCCCCTGCTGGAAACCATGAAGAATTAAACACATCAATGGAAAAAAACAGAGTTCAGAAATAGGTCCATATACCAAATTGGTATATGACAAACGTAAAATTTCCTATCGGTGGAGAAAAGATTTATTATTTAATAAATGGTGTTGAGACAACTAGTCATTTGAAAAAATAAAGTTGGATGCTGGACTCACTCTTTACCCTAAAATGGATTTTTTTAAATGTTATATTAAAAAATGAAGACTTTCGGGCTTCCCTGGTGGCGCAGTGGTTGAGAGTCCGCCTGCCGATGCAGGGGACACGGGTTCGTGTCCCGGTCCGGGAAGATCCCACATGCCGCGGAGCGGCTGGGCCCGTGAGCCATGGCCGCTGAGCCTGCGTGTCCGGAGCCTGTGCTCCGCAACGGGAGAGGCCACAACAGTAAGAGGCCCACATACCGCAAAAAACAAAAAAAAAAAAAAAAAATGAAGACTTTCAAAACTAATTTACTCCTTTGTGTGGGAAGGAACAGGTAGTGACTGCATGGGAGCACCAAGCAGGCCACCAGGATACTGTTCATGTTCAATTTATTGACCTAAATGCTGGTTACATGGAAGTATTCAGTTTATGACAATTCATTGCACTACATTTATGATATATGTGATAATGTGCACTTTTCTGTACATTATATTTTATTTTACTTTTTAAATCAATTTATTTTATTTATTTATTTTTGGCTGTGGTGGGTCTTCATTGCTGTGCATGGGCTTTCTCTAGTTGTGGCGAGCGGGGGCTACTCTTCATTGTGGTGCACAAGCTTCTCATTGTGGTGGCTTCTCTTGTGGCAGAGCACGGGCTCTAGGCACGCGGGCTTCAGTAATTGTGGTGCACAGGCTCAGGAGTTGTGGCTCGTGGGCTCCAGGATGCAGGCTTAGTAGTTGTGGCGCACAGGCTTAGTTGTTCCGTGGCATGTGGGATCTTCCCGGACCAGGGCTCGAACCTGTGTCCCCTGCATTGTCAGGCAGATTCTTAACCACTGCGCCACCAGGGAAGCCCTCTGTACATTATATTTTAATAAAAACTTTAAAAATAAGCAAAATAATGAAGCTACTAGAAAAAAGATTGATGAATTTGTTTACATAAAAATCATGGGTTTTTTTCCCTGCATGGGAAAAATACTATAAATAAAATCAAAAGGCAAATGAGAAACTGGAGAACAGTTTGTAACACATATAATAAAGAACTAATTTCCATAATATGTAGTTAGTAAGGGAAATGATCAAAATAACTTAATAGAAAAATGGGCAAGGGAATTCCCTGGCAGTCCAGTGGTGAGGACTCCGTGCTTTCACTGCCCAGGGCCTGGGTTCATCTCTGGTTGGGGAACTAGGATCCCACAAGTAGCATAGCCAACAATGACCAAAAAGGGAAAAATATATGAGATAACTCTCATAGTAAAACATACAAATGGTTTTAATACAGATGAAAAGGTACACAATCTCATAATAAAGTTAATGCTATTAAAACTGCCAGGAGATAGATTTTTTTGGCCTTTCAGATTTGCAAAGATTTTTAAAAATAACAACACACTGTATTATAAGAGGATAGGGAAACTGGCAGTCTTGTGCATTGAGGTCAAGAGCATAATCTTTATTGTATTCAGTTTGGTAATATCTAACAAAAATTTAATGACATATCCTGGGACCTTGTAATACCTAAAGACCAATTCCAGTGTATTCACAAAAGATATGTTTAAAGATATTTGTAATATCATTGTTAACAATGGCAAAAGATTGGAAACAATCTAAATGTTCATTCACTAATAATCTAGTTAAATTAATTTTTGTATGCTTATACTATAGAATACTATACATTCATTAAAAATAACCAGACTACTACTGACAGTACTTATACAGAAAGATCGCCATAAAAACAAGGTATCTTTAAATGGCTTAAAATAGTGTGAATAGTATGGTGCTACCATTATACATTTCTAAGTTCCCAAGAGTGATAGTGTTAAAATACTCTGTGCAGAAAAAAAGAATTTAAGGAAAAGTTTTTTCTTATAGAAGAATGGCAGCTAATAAATGTAAAAGGATGATACAATTAGAAAATCATCATTTTGTAACCCCAATGTAATAACTGATTTAGGTAAGTATCATCAAATGATGCTAAAATCCTGGTATGGGAAGTTGTTAGAGAAGAGTATATGCATAAAGAATGAAAGAATTATCCCACTGATAACTTACTAATTACAAAGGGGAAAGTTTTTGTCAGTGGAGACATCTTAACCAAGTGTTCAAACTTCGCACTACTATTATTAGGACAAGCTGACATTATAATGTGTCTCCTGATGTGGTGCAACATAAGATACGCGACAGCACCTATGAAGCATTCTTGCCAGAAATGTTTAACCTAATTTTTTTTTGCTGAATAGTACTCCGTGTAATAAAATACTGCAATTTGTCTATCCATTCCTCTGTTAATGGACAGTTGGATTGTTTCTAATGTTTAATTATTATGGATAAAGCTTCTATGTCTTTTTTTGGGCATAGTCTTTCTCTTTAATACAGTGGCATGATTTGGGGTACCATAGTTTGTTTCCCCCTTTTTTCATTCTGTTCCTCTGTCATGACTGCAGACTGAGATTTGGTGGGTGAAGATTAGGGCATTTTGTTAATAGGTGGTGCCAGCTGCTCATATTATGTTGCTCTTTACCTTATTCTGAATTACATTCATTGTAAGAAGGTAATGTATTGTGACTCACCTAGAGATGTGTGTGACTTGGGTGCCATGCTTCTAAGGCCCCCTTTCCCCTACCATAAGTTCTTGAATTGGTCCTGATTATCCCTTAGGTGGACCCTGATCCTTATTGTTGATTTCAAAAACCCAAAGGGTGGTAGACTTTATTGGAAACCAGATCAAGAAGTGTGAAAGCCCTAAATACATGGAAGAATATGGCTGCTTTTAGGACTGAAGTGGCAGGGAAAAAAAACAATGAAATAAATTACTATGAATTCAAAGAAAAAAGTCAGAACAAAAAACCAATGCACTAAAAAAGACTGTGGCAGTAATACCATGGCCTTGAGAGTCTGGTTGGCACAGCAACAGCTTAGGACCTTGGCAGCAGGCAGAGCAACTACAGCGTGCTTTTTTTTTTTTGAGTATTTTTTTTGATATGGACCATTTTTTTAAAGTCTTTATTGAATTTGCTACAGTATTGCTTCTGTTTTTATGTCTTGGGTTTTTGGCCACAGGCATGTGGGATTTTAGTTCTCCGACCAGGGATCGAACCCACACCCCCTGCATTGGAAGGCGAAGTCTTAACCACTGGACCGCCAGGGAAGTCCCAATGGTGTGTTTTATATGAACAGAGAACCACAGCCCAGGAGACCATTTTAGCTTTAGAAATGTCAGAAAGCAAACCAGAGGATTATCAGGAAATGAAGGTTGAGAAGGCTTAAGATCTTAGAGGCAAAATTTAGCTTACATGTAAAGGAAAAGAAGGATGTACCCGCAAAGATGTCCCATTACCCCCACCCTCTCCCACAAATTAGCCTAGGTCCACAAAACTATTGAGGTGCCCTCTGAATACTGCAGACAAAGTATCATTAATAACAGCAGATTACAATCCTTCTCTTCATGACAGATTACAAAATATTCAGGAAAAACCTCAAGAGAGAAAGACCACGATGAGCAGTATAGAATACTTCAGGCATTATTTAGTGAGTTTCAGGAGACACAGTGCTTGTGGTTGGGGAAGCAGGTATAGCCTGGAGCAAGGGGGAAGATGCCCATGGCACTTAGGGAGTTAGAGCTCTAAGGGAAGAGGAGAAAAGATAAAATCACTAAAGTAGGATTTCAATATGTATGGATCTGGTCTGGGTTAGATAATGGAATGATGCAAAGATACCACCTGGAAGAAATTCTCCTATTCAGGGATGTGAAGATGGGTAAGGCAGTTTTATTTGAACAGTGAATGCTTCCTGTAGACCTGGAACTTCTTTTCTTTATAGTTCTCCCTATGGGAGGGATCCCAAAAGGCAAAACCTGAAGGAGTACAATAAGAAAACAAATGTCAAGACCACAAAACAAAGAGAAAGGAAAGACAAAAGACACTATGATCCAGCAAATAGTGTTAGCATTACACATAGTAGAGGAGACACAGGACCTTAAGAAATAAATAGGGGAAAACAGAAGGAAATAGAACTAGAGGCATATGCCACTGCTGCAGCATGTGTGGGGGAAGTCAAAAAAGAATATTATACTACGGTTACACAAGACCTAGAGAATTAAAAACCCAAGGGAAGGCAAGGTTTCAGGAAAGAAGACATGACAGCAGATACACTGGTGCTCACTGAGTGGCACAGCCTTTGGAAGTATCAACAGTAGCAGCTTTGGTTTAGGGATTTGGCAAGGGTGCTTTCCTTGTTGGGTCATTTGGGAGAACAAGGGGTGAACCTTCCCTAAAAGGCAGGTTTTGTAGTCTGAAGGAACCTGGAGCAGACAGTGACAACAGCAGTCACTGTGACATAGAGCAAAACCCTTGGGATTTTGCTGGGGACACGGATATACATAGATGAGCAGGAGACTGAGACTGTGAGGACTGCTAGGCCATGAATTTCACACAGAGAGCCACCTGTTATAAATGTTGAATACCTTCTCATAAGAGGAAGTAGATTAGATTGTTAGGAATACAGAAGCCAAAGGGAAATGAAAATGGAAATACAGTTCACCCCAAAACAACTCGAGGTTTAGGGGTACCAACACTCCCCTCAGTCGAAAATACACATATAACTTTACAGCTGGCCTTTATCCATGGTTCTGCATCTGCGGATTCAACCACCCTCGGATTGTATCATGTAGTACTATAGCACATATTTATTGAAAAAAATCCATATATAAGTGGACCCAAGCAGCTCAAACCTGTGTTATTCAAAAGTCAACTGTATTTTAAATATATAAGATGGATAATGAAGAAAAAGGTGGGGGCCTTAGGAAAGACTAAGGAGAGACTGGAGGGACCACTACAACAAATGTCTAAATACTACAAGAAGACAGAATGCGAGCCTGTCCATCCCAGCTATCTGAGTACAAAATCTGTGTCCTTAAGATCCATTTAGAGAAATTTCCCATCTCTAAAAGAATTAGGGCCATCTGATTCCCATGCTCTTATGGGGGTATCCACATATTGTACAGTTTCCTCTCTCAGAGTGGCTGTTAAGCACAAAGTGAGAATTAAAAGAGGAGGATCACAGCTTCCTCACCTCCACTACCTCCCTCAGGGAGAATCTAGTAATTTGATTGGCTTAGATCACTTGAGCCATGTTTGCTAGTGTGTTTGGGCTGGTCACTATGGGTTAAAAAGTCATGTACTCTAGATGGCTTTCTCTTTAGTGCTTTTTTGCCATTCAGAGAAATTAAAACACTAAGCCAGTCTCCTGGGTGCCCAACAATCTTGCTTTCTTGCCTCCTTCACTTGATGTTTCATGTAGTTAATAGTTCTTATCAATTCAATGGTCAACTACTAATAAGATTGGGACTTGGCAAGAAAAGGTGAAGCCCTTTTTGGATCTTGAGCTAAGGTTACGTACTGAAACCTAGCTTTACCAGAAAGCCCTGTACCAAAGTACTGGGTACTAACTCCACTAATCACAAAGTAATATTTTAATTCCTATCTGTCTTTGTCACTTGTGTGTATGGCTCCTTTATGACTTCTACATGGGTTAAGTCAAAACATGATTATTCTTGAGTCCCTGCCTATAACACCAAATTACTATCATCAAAAATCTTATGTTAATACCTAGCAGGCAGGACACATGGGATCAGGGCTTACAGGGCTGGCCACATCCATTAGGATATGAACAAGTAACAGACTAGAAATGAGGTGAAATGAGGTTGGTCCCTGGAACCACCATCACGAATACATTATTTTATGCTCTCTAGATAAAACTTGTCATAGAATCCTTTTCATCCCTAGTTCACTCCTTACCATTTAGTATATCCCTCTAAAAGCCCCTATATCAATGAAATCCTGGTGGAAATGAAGTTAGCTTATTATTATAAAGCTGGTCAATCAATTGGGGGTAGAGGGACAAAGAGTTCATTTCTCAGTAACTGGAAATAGCATTGCCTTTCTTTGCTATGTCTACTATTTCTTGCGGCCTCTTGCTGGAAAGATTAAGAGTGATTTGTTTCTGATATATATTTTTCCGTACTTCCCAAATTTTCCAAAATGTGTACTTACCACTTTGATTATCAGGGAAAAGAAAAAAAAAAGGAAAGAAAATTCCATAAATTTAAGGAATTGAATCAGGAGAGAAAGAGGTTCCTTTACCCATAATTCCAGTCTGGTCTTAGAAATCAAACTCATATCCTTCAAGGGAGAATGTCAATATTGAAATTATATGATGAGGAATGATGTCCACCATAACAAATGATAAATAATATACAATTTGCTCATTTAATTCTCATTTTTAGCTCAACATGTCCTTAACTCATTTTTTTTATTCCTTCTAAAACAACCATTTGCTATCTCAAAGGGTAAACAACTCTCTGAAAAACAAAATCAGTTATTAAATTCTATCTTAGTACAACTCAGTCTTGATTGTCCTTTCTACAGGTGGTTGGGTTAAGGAAGAAAAGTATTTTCAAACATCTTGTATTCTCTTAAGGCAAAACATGGTCATGAAAAGGTTAGTGAAAGACCCCAGATACTGATAGGGTACAGGGCCCTGATAATGTCAGAGTGTAAAATAGGAATAATAACATCTTCCCATAATAGAGCAAGACTGACTCATATTTAAAAAAGAGATTAGATGTTCAGGTGTAAAAAATTGAGTTTTTTATTATCTTTTCTTATGAACATGGGGCAGTCTACATATTTAGCTGACATCATCATGAGCAATACACAATCTAAATTTGGAGGGCTTTGTTAGTCTGGGTAAGAACTGTTTAGCCTACATCGCACCCCTAGAAAACAGAATCTCTGGGGTGGCCTCAGTATTCTTCAGCTGAGGTTTTTTCTTTCACCAAGTAGAGATGAAGCAGCCCTGGTTCTCATCATTGAAGGCAAGGTGGGCTCTCTGATTTTCATGAGGGTCTGTGATGTGGGCTGCCCTGTTTCTTCAATCAACTAAAATTTTATTTTATGTCTACACTTCAATCAGCACTGAGATATATACCCATATAACTGCCACCCCGATCAAGATATAGAACATTTCTGTCACTCCCAAAAAATTGCTGTATGCCTCATGAGGGTCAATTTCCTTCCCTAACACCCAGCTCTGGGAAGCCACTGATCTGTTTTCTGTCACTATTGGTTAGTTTAATCTTTTCTAGAATTTCAGTATGTGAAATTATACAGTATATATATATATATACTGTTTTGTCTGGCTTCTTTAAATCAGCAGAAAGCTTTTGAGATTCAGACATACTGTTACATGTATTCGTGTTTGTGCCTTTTAAAAACAGCTTTATTGGAGTATTATTTACATACCATGAAATAAATAAACAGTGGTATATCCATTCAATGTGCTACTGTAAAGCAATAAAAAGGAGTGAACTGAGAGGAGAGATGATTTGCCAAGTTCCTCATGCCACCATTCTGAAAGTCTAGCTCCTTCCAATTCAGTACTTTATATTGCTGCATATTTCATTTTTGTATGGGTATAGTGTGAGGTAGAGGTCATGGTTTGCTTTTTTCCATACAGATATCCAGTTGTTTCAGCACTATTTATTGAAAACACTATCAGTTCTCCATTGAATTGCCTTTGTACTTTTGTCAAAAATCAATTTAGAGAAAATATTGGCAAATCACATATCCAGCAAAGAATATATAAAGAACTTTCTAAATTTGATAGTAGGAAAACAAAGAACTCAATTGTTTTTAAGTGTTTTTTAAATTTTTTATTTATTTTATTTTTGGCTCTATTGGGTCTTTGTTGCTGCGCGCGGGCTTTTCTCTGATTGCGGTGAGCGGGGGCTACTCTTCGTTGCAGTCCGAGGGCTTCTCATTGCGGTGGCTTCTCTTGTTGTGGAGCACAGGCTCTAGGCAAGCAGGCTTCAGTAGTTGTGGTGCACAGGCTCAGTAGTTGTGGCTCGCGGGGTTAGTTGCTCTGCAGCATGTAGGATCTTCCCGGACCAGGGCTCAAACCCGTGTCCCCTGCATTGGCTGGTGGATTCTTAACCACTGCACCACCAGGGAAGCCCAGAACTGAATTTTTTTTAATGGGCGAAAGATTTGAACAGATGCTTCACCAAAGACAATATACAGTTGGCAACACATAAAAGAAAATCTACTAAATATTGGTTTAAAAAAAGAGTGAGAATCTCAAGTTCAATGACAGAAGCTCCACTCCAGGCAGGTGCATCCAAGAAGATGGGGTTTCTCCCAAGGAGGGGTGGGCAACCAGCATTTCTCATTGTCACCAGATCCATGTTGCAGCTCTATATCATCCAAACATGGTTGAGAGGACTGGGGCTCCCTTCACCTAGTCAGCTTTAAATCATAGTATAGAAGCTCTAACCTAGGCATGGCAGGTCAGAAACACTTGCCCCGGGGCTTCCCTGGTGGTGCAGTGGTTAAGAATCTGCCTGCCAATGCAGGGGACACAGGTTCGAGCCCTGGTCCAGGAAGATCCCACATGCTGTGGAGCAGCTAAGCCCGTGCGCCACAACTACTGAGCCTGCACTCTAGAGCACATGAGCCACAACTACTGAGCCCACAGACCACAACTACTGAAGCCCACGTGCCTAGAGCCCGTGTTCCACAACAAGAGAAGCCACTGCAATGAGAAGCCCGTGCACCACACTGAAGAACAAAAGCAGCCAAAAATAAACAAATAAATTTATATATAAAAAAAATAGAAACACTTGTCCCTAGTCACCCTCACTCCAGCTGACTTATAGGATATTTTCCACATCAAGAGAGGCAAGACACACTCTGCTTGTAAAGTAGGTGTGCCACTCTGAAACAGGCCACCGATCCCAACTCCACCTCTGGAGCAGTGACACAGAGGTTTTGCCCAGGGAGAAAGGTAATCCATAAGAACAGAGAACTCTGATGCTCTCCCCAAGGGAACTGAGTTTATTTGGAACACAGTGTGGGGAAGTTCAAGCCAAAGGGTGCTCTCTCGAAATGCTGGAGATTTTGGTAGTAAGCAGTTAAGAAGAGGCTAGCAGCTTCATGAGAACAACAAACAAAACTAATTATAGACCAATTTACTAGAGAGAATGAGGGAAAGAGATAAGAAAAGCCCTCCTGTAGTCAGAACAAAACTCAAAGGCTGTCCTCAAAAACTATCTCTACAAAGGGGCCCAAGTTTAATTGGATCAGACTGAGGAGCAATTTATGCAATCTCAAAAACATGAGGGCAATTAGTTGGCAATTAGTGGCGCCTAACAGCTCTGTGTGTTACCAACGGTAACAAAGAGATCAGGGAAAGAGATAAAAAGATCCCTGCTAAAACCACTGTCATCTCAGGGTGACTGCATGCATACCAAACCTGTGCCTTTTGAGGAATGACGTTAAGGTCTGCACACTATAGGGGAAATAGACTTCACTAAGATAGTCCATCCATATCACTAAACAAATAAGCAAACAATAACCCTGAGTAAGGGAGAGTCAGTATGCAGAGTTGCTACAATTAGACATGCAAAAAAAAAAAAAAAAAAAACCAGAAAAACAAAAACAGGAAAACGTAACCCATACACAGGAAGAAAAGAAGGAACTGAAACTGCCAGTGAGAGGGCCTAGATGTCAGTTTAGAAGACAAACATTTCAGAGTTGCTATTATAGTAAATATGTTCAAAGAACTAGAGGAAACCTTGATTAAAAATTAAAGAAAGGGGGACTTCCCTGGTGGCGCAGTGGTTAAGAATCCTCCTGCCAATGCAGGGGACACGGGTTCAAGTCCTGGTCCAGGAAGATCACACATGCCACAGAGCAACTAAGCCCGTGCACCACAACTACAGAGCCTGTGCTCTAGACCCCGAGAGCCACAACTACTGAGCCTGCGTGCCACAGCTACTGAAGCCCATGCACCTAGAGCCCATGCTCTGCAGCAAGGGAAGCCACTGCAATGAGAAGCCCTTGCACCGCAACGAAGAGTAGCCCCCACTTGCTGCAACTAGAGAAAGCCCGTGAGCAGCAACAAAGACCCAATACAGCCAAAAAATAAATTAATTTTTTTAAGAATTAAAGAAAGGTATGATGACAATGTCTCAATAAAAAGATAATACCAATAAAAAATATGAATTAGTTTTAAAAATAAAAATTCTGGGGTTTAAAAGTATAATAATGAAAATAACAAATTTACTAGGGGACTCTAAGACTTCAAGGAGTAGATTTGAACTGGCAGAAGAAAGAATTGGTGAACTTGAAAATAGATCAATAGAGGTTATTCAATCTTAATAATAAAGAGACGAAATTGAGTTATTTGTAGTGAGGTGGATGGACCTAGAGTCTGTCACACAGAGTGAATTTAAATCAGAAAGAGAAAAACAAATACCGTATGCTAACACATATATATATGGAATCTAAAAAAAAAAAAAAGGTTCTGATGAACCTAGGGGCAGGACAGGAATAAAGACACAGATGTAGAGAATGAACTTGAGGATACAGCGGTGGGGGGAAAGCTGGGACGAGGTGAGAGAGTAGCATTGACATATATACACTACCAAATGTAAAATAGGTAGCTAGTGGGAAGCAGCTGCATAACACAGGGAGATCAGCTTAGTGCTTTGTGACCACATAGAGGGGTGGGATAGGGAGGGTGGGAGGGAGGCTTAAGAGGGAGGGGTCATGGGGATATATATATACATATAGCTGATTCACTTTGTTATACAACAGAAACTAACACAACATTGTAAAGCAATTATACTCCAATAAAGGTGTAAAAAAAATAAAGAGAAGAAAGGATGAAGAAATATGAACAGGGCCTCAGAGATATTTACAACCACATTAAGTGCACCAACATATACACAAAGGGAGTACCAGAAGAAGAAGAGAGAAAAAAGGAGCAGAAAAAATATTCAAATAAATAATGGCTGAAGTTTTCTGAGATTTGCTGAAAAACATTAACCTACACACCTAAGATGCTCAAAGAACTGCAAGTAGGGTAAATGCAGAGATCCACACCAAGACATATCACAGTAAAAATATTAAAAGACAAAGATTAGGGCTTCCCTGGTGGCGCAGTGGTTGGGAGTCCACCTGCCGATGCAGGGGACACGGGTTCGTGCCCTGGTCCGGGAAGATCCCACATGCCGCGGAGCGGCTTGACTCGTGAGCCATGGCCGCTGAGCCTGCGCGTCCCGAGCCTGCGTGTCCGGAGCCTGTGCTCTGCAACAGGAGAGGCCGCGGCAGTGAGAGGCCCGCGTACCACAAAAAAAAAAAAAAAAAAAAAAAGGCAAAGATTAAATCTTGAAAATGGCAAGAGAAAAATGATTCATCACATACAGGGAACTCCAGTAAGATTAACAGCTGCCTACTAATCAAAACCATGGAGAGTAGAAGGATGATATATTCAAAGTGCTGAAAGAAGAACTCTGTCAGTCAATAATCATATATCCAGTAAAGTTGTCTTATAAGAATGAAGGCTGGGCTTCCCTGGTGGCGCAGTGGTTAAGAATCCTACTGCCAATGTAGGGGACACGGGTTTGAGCCCTGATCCAGGAAGATCCTACATGCCGCGGAGCGACTAAGCCCGTGTGCCACAACTATTGAGCCTGCGTTCTAGAGCCCGCAAGCCACAACTACTGAGCCTGCGTGCCACAACTACTGAAGCCTGCACGCCTAGAGCCCATGCTCCACAACAAGAGAAGCCACTGCAATGAGAAGCCCATGCACAAGCAACGAAGAGTAGCCACCGCTCACTGCAACTAGAGAAAGCCCGCACACAGCAACAAAGAGCCAACGCAGCCAAAAATAAATAAATAGATAATTTTAAAAAAAAAGAAATGAAAGCTAAGTAAAGACATTCCCAAATAAGCAAAAGCTGAGAGAATTTGTTGCTAACAGATCTACCTTACAAAAAATATTCAGGGAAATTCTTCAGGCTGGAAGCAAGGGACCCCAGACAAAATTAACTGATCTGAATATCTCTTGTGAATCTAGATACAAAAATCCTTAAAAAAAACAAAAACAAAAACCTAGCAACTGGAAACTGGAATCCAGTGATGTGTGGAAAGGATTATATACTACAATCAAGTAAGACTTACCCCAAGAAATGCAAGTTTGTTTTAAATATGAAAATCAATGTAATATACCATATTAATAGAATAAAGGACTAGAACTACATGATCCTTTCAAGAGCTGTGGGAAAGCATTTGACAAAATCCAATACTCTTTAATGATAAAAACACTCAACTCATTAGAAATGGGAGATTCCTCAATCTGATAGGGAATATCTACAAAAGAAACAATAGGTACCATCATACGTAATAGTGGAAGACTGAAAGATATCCTCCTAAGGTAAGGATCAAGACAAGGATGTCTTTTGTCACTTCAGTGGAACATTGTACTGGAATTTCTAGCTAGGACAATTAGGCAAGAAAATGCAGACTGAAAAGGAAGAAGTAAAAATAATTGCATTTGCAGATGACACAATCTTGTATATAGAAAATATTAAAGAATCTCCCCCCCACACAAAAAAGTAAAACCTACTAGAACTTATAAATGAGTTAAGCAATGTTTCAGGATACAAGATCAATATACAAAACAATTGTATTTCTCTACATTAGCACTGGACAATCTGAAGTCAAGAAAAAAAAATCTTGTTAGGGCTTCCCTGGTGGCGCAGTGGTTGAGAGTCCGCCTGCCAATGCAGGGGACACGGGTTCGTGCCCCAGTCCGGGAAGATCCCACATGCCGCGGAGTGGCTGGGCCCGTGAGCCATGGCCGCTGAGCCTGCACGTCCGGAGCCTGTGCTCTGCAATGGTAGAGGCCACAGCAGTGAGAGGCCCGCGTACCGCAAAAAAAAAAATTTAAAAAAAACACAAATTCTTGTTAAAATAGCATCAAAATAAATAAAATACTAAGGAATAAATTTAACAAAAAATGCAAGACTTGTACAATGAAAACTACAAAATGTTGTTGAAAGGAATTAAAGAAGACCTAAATATAGTAAGACATCCAATATTCCTGAATTAAGACTTAAATATTAAGTGTCAATGCTACTCAAATTGACCAACTTGTAGAAAATGACAAGTTAATCCTAAAATTCATATAGCCACTCTAGGGATTCAGAATAGTCAAAATAATCTTGAAAAAAAGAACAAAGTTGGAACACGCACTCTTCCTCATTTCAAAACTTATTACAAATCTACAGTAATCAAGACAGTGTGGTACTAGCATAAGGGTAAACAGACAGATCAGTTGAATAGAATTGAATGTCCAGAAATAAACTCTCAAATTTATTCACAAGTGATTTTTGGCAAGCAATCCAAGACAATTCAATGGGGGAAAATGTCTTTTCAACAAATAAACTTGGACCACTAGAAATACACAAGCAAAAGTATGAAGTAAGACCCTTTCTTCACATTATACACAAAAGAGAACTCAAAATGGATGAAAAAGCTAAATGTAAGAGCTAAAGCAATAAAGCTCTTAGAAGAAAATATAAGGGTAAATCTTTGTCACCTTGAGTTCAACAATGGTTTCTTAGGCATGACACCAAAAGCACAAGCAACAAAAGAAAAAATAGATAAGTTTGACTAAACAAAATTAAAAACATCTGTGCTTCAAAGGACATCATTTAGAAAATGAAAAAAACAACCTAGATAATGGGATAAAATATTTGCAAATCATATATCTGATAAGGAACTGTACCCTGATATATTAAGAAACAAGAAAATAATCTGAATAGATATTTCTCAAAGGAGATACACAAATAGTCAATACACATGTGAAAAGATGCTCAACATCTTTAGTTTTCAGGGAAATGTTAATCAAAACCACAGTGAGATACTACATCCCAAACACTAGGATGGTTATAATAATAATTTAAAAAAGGTGGACAAGTGTTGGTGAGGATGTATAGAAATCTGAACCTTCATATATTTCTGGTGGGAATGTAAAATGATGTGGACACTTGAGGAAATGATTTGGCAGTTCCTCAAAAAGTAAAACATAGAAATACCATATGATCCACAAATTCAAAGAGAAATGAAATCCCAAGACAAAACATATGCCCACGCAAAAATTTCTACACAATGTTCACAGCAACATTATTCATGATAGTGAAAAAAAGTGAAAACAACTAAATTGCCCAACTGACAAATGGATATGGTATATCTATACAATAGAATATTGTTCAGCCATAAAAATGATAAAGTGCTGACACATGCTACAAAATGGATGGACCTGGAAAACATGCTAAGTGAAAGAATCAAGTCACGAAATACTATGTATTGTTTGATTCCTTGTATATTAAACGAGTAAGCAAATCCATGAAAACAGAAAGCAGATTAATGGTTGCCTAAGGCTGGAGAAAGGGACCTAGGGGCAAATAGGAGGGAACACGTGAATTAGTGTCAGGTTTCTTATTGGGGTGATGAAAATGTTCTGGAATTAGGGGTGATGGTTGCACAACTTTGTTAATTTACTAAAACCTACCGAACACTTTAAAAGGGTGAATTTTATGGTAGGTGAATTATATATCAAGCTGTTAAAAACACACACACAAGATGAGGTATCAATTGTGGTAGGCTAAATAATGCTTCCCCTCCCCCAATGTGTCTAAGTCCTAATCCCTGAAACCTCTGACTGTTACCTAACATTGTAAAAGGTGCTTTCCAAATATGAGCAAGTCAAGGATCTTGAGCTGGGGAGATCATCCCAGATTATCTGTATGGACCCAATATAATCAACAGGTTCATTTTAAGAGAGAGGCTAGAATATCTGTTGAATGAAAGGGATATGACAACAGAAGCAAAGGTTGGAGTGATATGCTTTGAAGATGGAGGAAGAGGCCAGGCATGACCCAAGGAATGCAGGTGACCTCTAGAAGATGGAAAAGGCAAGGAAAAGGAGTTTCCTCTGCAGTTTCCAGAAGGAATACAGTCTGGTTTATGCCTTGATTTTAGTATTTATAAGACTCATTCCAAACTCCTGGCTTCCAGAATTGTAAGATAAATAAATAAATTTCTGTTTTTTAAGTCATTAAATTCATGGTAGTTTGTAGAGCAGCAGTAGGAAATTAATACAACATTTCATAGCCAGTAGATAAATAAATGGCTAAAACGAAAAATGTTAACCACACTAAATGTTTATTTTTTATTGAGGTATAGTTGATGTACAATGTTATATGTTTCAGGTGTACAACATAGTGATTTACAATTTTTAAAGGTTATACTCCATTTACAGTTATTACAAAATATTGCCTATATTACCCATGTTATACAATACATCCTTATTTATTTTATACATAGAAGTTCATACCTCTTAACCCCCTACCCCTAACTTACCTTTCCCTCCTTCACTCTCCCCACTGGTAAACACTAGTCTGATCTCTATATCTGTGAGTCTGCTTCTTTTTTGTTATATTCACTAGTTTGTTTTATTTTTTAACTTCCATATATAAGAGAAACCATACAGTATGTGTCTTTCTCTGTCTGACTTATTTCACTTTGCATAATACCCTCCAAGTCCATCCATGTTGTTGCAAATGGCAAATGTTCATTCTTTTTTAATGGCTGAGTAATATTCCATATGTATATATACAACATTCTTTAATTGGACTGAGATTTTTTAAAATATAGTTGAATTACAATGTTGTGTTAGTTATAGGTGTATAGCAAAATGATTCATTTACACATACATATATATATTTTTTAACATCTTTATTGGAGTATACTTGCTTTACAATGGTGTGTTAGTTTCTGTTCTATAACAAAGTGAACCAGCTATACATATCCATATATCCCCATATCTCCTCCCTCTTGCATCTCCCTCCCACACTCTCTATCCCACCCCCCTATGTGGTCACAAAGCACTGAGCTGATCTCCCTCTGCTATGTGGCTGCTTCCAATTAACTATCTATTTTACATTTGGTAATGGATATATCTCCATGCCACTCTCTCACTTCGTCCCAGTTTACACGTCCCCGTCCCCGTGTCCTCAAGTCCATTCTCTACATCTACCTCTTTATTCCTGTCCTGCCCCTACATTCTTCAGAACCTCTTTTTTTTTACATTCCATATATATGTGTTAGCATACGGTATTTGTTTTTCTCCTGACATAACTTCACTCTGTATGACAGACTCTATGTCGATCCACCTCACTACAAATAACTCAATTTCATTTCTTTTTATGGCTGAGTAATATTCCATTGTATATATGTACCACATCTTCTTTACCCATTCATCTGTCGATGCACACTTAGGTTGCTTCCATGTCCTGGCTATTGTAAATAGAGCTGCAGTGAATATTGTGGTACATAACTCTTTCTGAAGTATGGTTTTCACAGGGTATATGACAAGTAGTGGGATTGCTGGGTCATATGGTAGTTCTATTTTTAGCTTTCTAAGGAACCTCCATACTGGTCTCCATAGTGGCTGTATCACTTTACATTCCCACCAATAGTGCAAGAGGGTTCCCTTTTCTCCACACCCTCTCCAGCATTTATTTTTTGTAGATGTTTTGATGATGGATATTCTGACTGGTGTGAGGTGATACCTCACTGTACTTTTGATTTGCAATTCTCTAATGATTAGGGATGTTGAGGATCTTTTCATGTGTTTGTTGGCAATCTGTGTATCTTCTTTGGAGAAAAATCTATGTAGGTCTTCTGTGCATCTTTGGATTGGGTTGTTTGTTTTTTTGATATTGAGCTACATGAGCTGCTTGTAAATTTTGGAGATTGATCCTTTGTCAGTTGCTTCATTTGCAAATATTTTCTCGCGTTCTGAGGGTTGTCTTTTCATCTTGTTTATGGTTTCCTTTGCTGTGCAAAAGCTTTGAAGTTTCATTAGGTCCCATTTGTTTATTTTGTTTTTATTTCCATTTCTCTAGGAGGTGGGTCAAAAAGGATCTTACTGTGATTTATGTCATAGTGTTCTGCCTATGTTTTCCTCTAAGAGTTTTATAATGTCTGGCCTTACATTTAGGTCTTTAATCCATTTTGAGTTTATTCTTGTGTATGGTGTTAGGGAGTGTTCTAATTACATTCTTTTACATGTAGTTGCCCAGTTTTCTCAGAACCACTTATTGAAGAGGCTGTCTTTTCTCCATTGTATATTCTTACATCCTATATCAAAAATAAGGTCACCATATGTGTGTGGGTTTTTCTCTGGGCTTTCTATCCTGTTCCATTGATCTATATTTCTGTTTTTGTGCCAGTAGCATACTGTCTTGATTACTGTAGCTTTGTAGTATAGTCTGAAGTCAGGGAGCCTGATTCCTCCAGCTTTGTTTTTCTTTCTCAAGATTGCTTTCGCTATTTGGGGTCTTTTGTGTTTCCATACAAATTGTGAAATTTTTTGTTCTAGCTCTGTGAAAAATGCCATTTGCAGTTTGATAAGGATTTCATTGAATCAGTAGATTGCTTTCGGTAGTATATTCATTTTCACAATGTTGTTTCTTCCAATCCAAGAACATGGTATATCTCTCCATCTGTTTGTATCATCTTTAATTTCTTTCATTAGTGTCTTATAGTTTTCTGCCTACACGGTTTTTTGTCTCCTTAGGTAGGTTTATTCCTAGGTATTTTATTCTTTTTGTTGCAATGGTAAATGGGAGTGTTTCCTTACTTTCTTTATTAGATTTTTCATCATTAGTGTATAGGAATGCCAGAGATTTCTGTGCATTAATTTTGTATCCTGCTACTTTACCAAATTCGTTGATTAGCTCTAGCAGTTTTCTGGTGCATCTTTAGGATTCTCTATGTATAGTATCATGTCATCTGCAAACAGTGAAAGGTTTACTTCTTCTTTTCTGATTTGGATTCCTTTTATTTCTTTTTCTTGTCTGAGTGCTGTGGCTAAAACTTCCAAAATTATGTTGAATAATAGTGGTGAGAGTGGATGACCTTATCTTGTTCCTGATCTTAGAGGAAATGGTTTCAGTTTTTCACCATTGAGGATGATGTTTGCTGTGGGTTTGTCATATATGGTTTTTATTATGTTGAGGTAAGTTCCCTCTATACCTACTTTATGGAGGGTTTTTATCATAAATGGATGTTGGATTTTGTGCAAAGCTTTTTCTGCATCTACTGAGACAATCATATGGTTTTTCTCCTTCAATTTGTTAATATGGTGTTTCACATTGATTGATTTGCCTATAGTGAAGAATTCTTGCATTCCTGGGATAAACCACACTTGATCATGGTGTATGATCCTTTTAATGTGCTGTTGGATTCTGTTTGCTAGTATTTTATTAAGGATTTTTGCATCTATGTTCATCAGTGATATTGGCCTGTAGTTTCCTTTCTTTGTGACATCTTTTACTGGTTTTGATATCAGGGTGATGTTGGCCTCATAGAATGAGCTTGGGAGTGTTCCTCCCTCTGCTATATTTTGAAAGAGTTTGAGAAGGATACGTGTTAGCTCTTCTCTAAATATTTGTTAGAATTCGCCTGTGAAGCCATCTGGTACTGGGCTTTTGTTTGTTGGAAGATTTTTAATCACAGTCTTAATTTCAGTGCTTGTGATTGGTCTGTTTATATTCTCTATTTCGTCCTGGTTCAGTCTCAGAAGGTTGTGCTTTTCTAAGAATTTGTCCATTTCTTCCAGGTTGTACATTTTATTGGCATAGAGTTGCTTGTAATAGTCTCTCATGATCCTTTGTATTTCTGCAGTGTCAGTTTTTACTTCTCCTTTTTCATTTCCCATTCTATTGATTTGAGTCTTCTCCCTTTTTTTCATGACAAGTCTTGCTAATGGCTTATCAATTTTGTTTACTTTTGCAAAGAACCAGCTTTTAGTTTTATTGACTTTGCTATTTTTTCCTTCATTTGTTTTTCATTTATTTCCAATCTGATCCTTAATATTTCTTTCCTTCTGCTATCTTTGGGGTTTTTTTGTTCTTCTTTCTCTAATTGCTTTAGAGGTAAGGTTAGGTTGTTTATTTGAGATGTTTCTTGTTTCTTGAGGTAGGGTTGTATTGCTGTAAGCTTCCCTCTTAGAACTGCTTTGGCTGCATCCCATAGGTTTTGGGTCATCATGTTTTCATTGTCATTTGTTTCTAAGTATTTTTGTATTTCCTCTTTGAAATCTTCAGTGATCTCTTGGTTATTTAGTAGTGTATCGTTTAGCCTCCAAGTATTTGTATTTTGTACAGATTTTTTTCTTGTAATTGATATCTAGTCTCATAGCATTGTGGTTGGAAAAGATACTTGATATGATTTCAATTTTCTTAAATTTACCAGGGCTTGATTTGTGACCCAAGGTATGATCTGTCCTGGATAATGTTCCATGAGCACTTGAGAAGAAAGTGTATTCTGTTGTTTTTGGATGGAATGTCCTATAAATATCAATTAAGTCCATCTTGTTTAAAGTATCATTTAAAGCTTGTGTTTCCATAGTTATTTTCATTTTGGCTGATCTGTCCATTGGTGAAAGTGGGGTGTTAAGGTCCCATACTATGACTGTGTTAGTTGATTTCTCCTTTTATGGCTGTTAGCATTTGCATTATATACTGAGGTGCTCCTATGTTGGGTGCATAAATATTTACAATTGTTATATCTTCTCCTTGGATAGATCCCTTGTTCATTATGTAGTGTCCTTCTTTGTCTCTTGTAATATGCTTTATTTTAAAGTCTATTTTGTCTGATATGAGAATTGCTAATCCAGCTTTCTTTTGATTTCCATTTGCATGGAATATCTTTTTCCATTCCCTCACTTTCAGTCTGTATGTGTCCCTAGGTCTGAAGTGGGTTTCTTGTAGACAGCATATATATGGGTCTTGTTGTTGTATCTGTTCATCCAGTCTGTGTCTTTTGGTCGGAGCATTTAATCCATTTACATTTAAGGTAGTTATGCATATGTACGTTCTTATTACCATTTTCTAAATTGTTTTCAGTTCATTATTGTTGGTCTTTTCCTTCTCTTGTTATTCCTGCCTAGATAAGTTCCTTTAGCATTTGTTGTAAAGCTGGTTTGGTGGTGCTGAATTCTCTTAACTTTTGCTTGTCTGTAAAGGTTTTGATTTCTCCTTCGAATCTGAATGAGATCCTTGCTGATTAGAGTAATCTTGGTTGTAGGTTTTTCCCTTTCATCACTTGAAATATGTCCTGCCACTCCCCTGTGGCTTGCAGAGTTTCTGCTGAAAGATCAGCTGTTAACCTTATGGGGATTCCCTTGTATGTTATTTGTTGTTTTTCCCTTGCTGCTTTGAATATTTTTTCTTTATATTTAATGTTTGATAGTTTGATTAATATATGTCTTGACGTGTTTCTCCTTGGATTTATCCAGAATGGGACTCTCTGCCCTTCCTGGATTTGATTGACTATTTCCTTTCCTATATTAGGGAAGTTTTCAACTATAATCCCTTCAAATATTTTCTCAGGCCCTTTCTTTTTCTATTCTTCTTCTGGGACACCTATAGTTCGAATGTTGCATTTAATGTTGTCCCAGAGGTCTCTGAGATGGTCCTCAATTCTTTTCATTCTTTTATCTTTATTCTGCTCTGCAGTTGTTATTTCCAATATTTTATCTTCCAGGTTACTTATCCGTTTTTCTGCCTCAGTTATTCTACTATTGTTACTGTCTAGAGAATTTTTAATTTCATTTATTGTGTTGTTCATCATTGTTTGTTTACTCTTTAATTCTTCTAGCTCCTTGTGAAACGTTTCTTGTATTTTCTCCATTCTACTTCCAAGATTTTGGATCATATTTACTATCATTACTCTGAATTATTTTTCAGGTAGATTGCCTATTTCCTCTTCATTTGTTTCGTCTGGTGGGTTTTTACCTTGCTCCTTCATCTGCTGTGTGTTTCTCTGTCTTCTCGTTATGTTTAACTTACTGTGTTTAGGGTCTCCATTTTGCAGGCTGCAAGTTCGTAGTTCCTGTTTTTTTTTGGTGTCTGTCCCCAGTGGCTAAGTTTGTTTCAGTGGGTTGTATAGGCTTCCTGGTGGAGGGGATTGGTGCCTGTGTTCTGGTGGATGACTCTGGATCTTTTCTTTCTGGTGGGCAAGACCACATCTGGTGGTATGTTTTGGGGTGTCTGTGACCTTATTATGATTTTAAGCAGCCTCTCTGCTAATGGGTGTGTTTGTGTTCCTGTCTTGCTAGTTGTTTGGCATAGGGTGTCCAGCACTGTAGCTTGCTGGTCGTTGAGTGGAGCTGGGTCTTAGCATTGAGAGCGAGATCTCTGGGCGACCTTTTGCCGTTTGATATTACATGGAGCTGGGAGGTCTCTGGTGGACCAATGTCCTGAACTCTGCTCTCCCACCTCAGAGGCACAGACCTGACACCCAGCTGGAGCACCAAGACCCTGTCAGCCACATGGCTCAAAAGAAGTAAATATCGTATATGGACGCATATATGTGGAACCTAGAAAAAATGGTACAGATGAACTGGTTTGCAGAGCAGAAATTGAGACACAGATGTAGAGAACAAATTTATGGACACCAAAGGGGGAACACTGCGGGGTGGTGGTGGTGGTGGTGGTGTGGTGAATTGGGCAATTGGGATTGACATGTATACACTGATGTGTATAAAATTGATGACTAATAAGAACCTCGTGTATAAAAAAAATCATCCAATACACACAAATAAAAAGAAAGGGGAGGAAAAAAATAAATGAATAAATAAATAAAACAAAATAAACTTATTAAAATAAAAAGAATTTATTAAAAATTTTTAAAAGTTGAAAAGTAATTTTAAAAAGAATGAAAGAAGAGAGCAACTAAACTAAAAACCAAATCCACCAATGATAACAAGCACTAAAAAACTACACTAAAAAAGAAAAAAAAATCACGGACAGACAGAACCCTATGACAAATGGTAAAAGCAAAGCTATACAGACAAAATCACACAAAGTGCATCGCCACAATTTTGGGATGATTCGTTGTCTGTTCAGGTATTCCAGAGATGCAGGGTATATCAAGTTGATTGTGTAGGTTTAAGCTGCTGCTCCTGAGGCTCTGGGAGAAATTTCCCTTTCTCTTCTTTGTTAGCACAGCTCCTGGGATTCAGCTTTGAATTTGGCCCTGCCTCTGCATGTAGGTAGCCTGAGGGCGTCTGTTCTTTGCTCAGCCAGGACGGGGTTAAAGTAGCAGCTGATTAAGGGGCTCTGGCTCACTCAGGCCGGGGGTGGGGGAGGAGGGGTACGGAATGTGGGGCCAGCCTGTGGCAGCAGAGGCCACCATGACGTTGCAACAGCCTGAGGCGTGCCGTGTGTTCTCCCAGGGAAATTGTCCCTGGGTCACGGGACCCTGGCAGTGGCGGGTTGCACAGGCTCGCTGGAGGGGAGGTATGTAGAGTGACCTGTTCTTGTACACAGGCCTCTTGGTGGCTGCGGAAGCAGTCTTAGCATTTCATGCCTGTCTCTGGTGTCTGTGCTGATAGCCGAGGCTCGCACCCGTCTCTGGAGCTCATTTATGCAGTGCTCTGAATCCCTTCTCCTCGCGCACCCCAAAACAATGGTCTCTTGCCTCTTAGGCAGTTCCAGACATTTTCCCGGATTCCCTCCTGGCTAGCTGTGGCACACTAGCCCCCTTCAGGCTGTGTTCACACAGCCAACCCCACTCCTCTCCCTGGGCTCTGACTTCCAAAGCCGGAGCCTCAGCTCCAAGCCCCCATCCACCCCGGCAGGTGAGCAGACAAGCCTCTCAGGCTGGTGAGTGCTGGTCAGCACCAATACTCTGTGTGGGTATCTCTCCGCTTTGCCCTCTGCACCTCTGTGGCTGTGCTCTCCTCCATGGCTCCAAAGCTTCCCCACCACCACCACCCATCTCCACCATCGAAGTGGCTTCCTAGTGTGTGGAAACTTTTCCTTCTTCACAGTTCCCTCCCAGAGGTGCACGTCCCATCCCTATTCTTTTGTCTCTGTTTCTTCTTTTGCCCTACCCAGGTACATGGGGAGTTTCTTGCCTTTTGGAAAGTCTGAGGTCTTCTGCCAGCGTTCATTAGGTGTTCTGTAGGAGTTGTTCCATATGTAGATGTATTTCTGATGTATTTGTGGGGAGGAAGGTGATCTCCACGTCTTACTCCTCCGCCATCTTGAAGGTCTCTCTGTATCTATTTTTTTTTCAGCTTCTTTTCTCTTAGAGCTTATTAGAAAATATTGAGCATAGTTCCCGGTGCTATACAGTAGGACCTTGTTGTTCATCTCTTTTATATGTGGTAATTTGTATCTGTTAATCCGAAACTCCTAATTTTTCCCTCCTCCCTTCCCCTTTAATAAACATAAGTTCGTTTTCCATGTCTGTGGGTCTATTTCTATTTTGTATATAAGTTCATTTGTATCATTTTTTTTAGATTCCACATATAAGTGATATCATTTGATATTTGTCTTTCTATGTCGGGCTTACTTCACTTAGTATGATAATCTCTAAGTCCATCCATGTTGCTGCAAATGGCATTTTTTCATTCTTTTTTATGGCTGATTAATATTCCATTGTATAAATATACCACACCTTCTTTATCCATTCATCTGTTGATAGACACTTAGGTTGCTCCCATGCCCTGGCTATTGTAAATAGTGATGCAGTGAACATTGGGGTACATGTATCTTTTCAAATTATAGTGTTCTCTGGATATATGCCCAGGAATGGAATAGCAGGATCATACAGTAGCTCCATTTTTCATTTTTTAAGGAATCTCCACACTGTTCTCCACATCAACCACATCTTCTTTATCCATTCATCTGTTGATGGACATTTAGGTTGCTTCCATATCTTGGCAATTATGAATAAATAATGCTGCTATGAACATTGGGGTGCATGTATCTTTTCAAACTAGTGCTTTTGTTGCTTTCAGATATATAACCAGGGTTGGAATTCTTGGGTCATATGGTAGCTCTATTTTTAGTTTTTTGAGAAATCTCCGTACTGTTTTCCACAATGGCTATACCAATTTACATTCCCACCAACAGAGTACAAAGGTTCCCTTTTCTCCACATTTTTGTTCTTTTTGATGATAGCCATTCTGACAGGTGTGAGGTGAGAGCTCATTGTGGTTTTGATTTGCATTTCCTTGGTAATTAGCGATGGTGAGCATCTTTTCATGTGCTTGTTGGCCATCTTCAATTCCTCTTTGGAAAAATGTCTATTCAGGTCTTCTGCCCATATTATAATCAGGTTGGTTGTTTTTGATGTTGAGTTGTATGAGCTGTTTATATGTGTTGGATATTAACCCCTTATAGGTCATATAATTTGCAAATATTTTCTCCCATTCAGTAGATTGTCTTTTTGTTTTGTCAGTAGTTTCCTTAGCTGTGGAAAAGCTTTTAAGTTTAATTAGGTCCCATTTGTTTATTTTTGCTTTTATTTCCTTTGCTTTAGGAGACAGATCAAAAACAATATTGCTGATTTATGTCAAAGAGTGTTCCATATACATTTTCTTCTAGGAGTTTTATGGTTTCAGGTCTTACATTTAGGTTTTTAATCCATTTTTAGTTTATTTTTGTATATAGTGTTAGAGAATGTTCTAATTTTCTTCTTTCACATGTAGCTGTCCAGTTTTCCCAGCGCCACTTATTGAAGAGACTGTCTTTTCTCCAGTGTATGTTGTTGCCTCCTTTGTCATAGATTAGTTGACCACAAGTATGTGGGTTTATTTCTTGGTTCTCTATTCAGTTCCATTGATCTATGTGTTTGTTTTTGTGTCAGTAGCATACTGTTTTGATTACCATAGCTTTGTAGTGTAGTCTGATGTCTGGGGGCATGATTCCTCCAGCTCTGTTCTTCTTTCTGAAGATTATTTTGGCTATTCGGGGTCTTTTGTCTTTCCATACAAATTTTAAAATTATTCATTCTAGTTCTGTGAAAAATGCTCTTGGTATTTTGATAGGAATTGCATTGAATCTGTTGATTGCCTTGGGTAGTATGGTCATTTTAACAATATTAATTCTTCCAACCTATGAACACGATATATCTTTCCATCTGTTTGTGTTATCTTCAGTTTCTTTCATCAGTGTCTTTTAGTTTTCCGAGTACAGGTCTCTTACCTCTTTATGTAGGTTTATTCCTAGATATTTTATTCTCTTCAATATGATGGCAAAAGACATTGTTTCCTCAGTTTCTCTGATAATTTATTCTTAGTGTATAGAAATGCAACAGATTTCTTAACCATATTAAATGTTAGTGAGGATGTGGAACAACTAGAACTCTCTTATGGTGCTGGTGGGAATGTAAACTGGTGTAATCACTTTGGAAGTTTCTCACAAAGGTAAAACACATCTACCATCTGTTCCAGCCATTTCATTCCTAGGTATTTACCTAAAAGAAATAAAAGCACTACAAATAACTCAATTTCCTTTCTTTTTATGGCTGAGTAATATTCCATTGTATATATCTGTCACACCTTCTTTATCCATTCACCTGTTGATGGACACTTAGGTTGCTTCCATGTCCTGGCCATTGTAAATAGTGTTACAATGAACATTGTGGTACATGTCTCTTTTTGAATTATAGTTTTCTCAGGGTATATGCCCAGTAGTGGGATTGCTGGGTCATACAGTACTGTTTTTAGTTTTTTAAGGAACCTCCATACTGTTCTCCATAGTGGCTGTATCAATTTACATTCCCACCAACAGTGCAAGAGGGTTCCCTTTTCTCCACACCCTCTCCAGTTTGTATTGTTTCTAGATTTTTTGATGATGGCCATTCTGACTGGTGTGAGGTGAGATCTCATTGTAGTTTTGATTTGCATTTCTCTAATGATTAGTGATGTTGAGCATCCTTTCATGTGTTTGTTGGCAATCTGTATATCTTCTTTGGAGAAATGTCTATTTAGGTCTTCTGCCCATTTTTGGATTAGGTTGTTTATTTTTATGATATTGAGCTGCATGAGCTGCTTGTATATTTTGGAGATTAATCCTTTGTCGGTTGCTTCATTTGCAAATATTTTCTCCCATTCTGAGGGTTGTCTTTTCGTTTTGTTTATGGCTTCCTTTGCTGTGCAAAAGCTTTTAAGTTTCATTAGGTCCCATTTGTTTTTATTTCCATTTCTCTAGGAGGTAGGTCAAAAAAACCTAGGGTCTGTCATGCAGAGTGAAGTCAGAAAGGGAAAAACAAATACCGATAGCTAACACATATATATGGAATCTAAAAAAAAAATGGTTCTGAAGAACCTAGGGGCAGGACAGGAATAAAGACACAGATGTAGAGAATGGACTTGAGGACATGGGGAAGGGGAAGGGTAAGCTGGGACAAAGTGAGAGTGGCATGGACATATATACACTACCAAACATAAAATAGATAGCTAGTGGGAAGCAGTTGCATAGCACAGGGAGATCAGCTCGGTGCTTTGTGACCACCTAGAGGGGTGGGATGGGGAGGGTGGGAGGGAAATGCAAGAGGGAGGCGGTATGGTGATATATGTAAACATATAGCTGATCACTTTGTTATACAGCAGAAACTAACACAACAATGTAAAACAATTATAATCCAATAAAAAATAAAAGGGGTAGGGTGGACTGACTAAACTGAGATATTTAATAGCTATCGTAAAATATAAGTGCTATTTTCCTTGTAGCAAAGTTTTCATACTTAAAACATATATATATTATTTTACAGCTAAATTTCAACTTAAGACATGTGATTAGTGATTTTAAAATGTACTGAACAGTTTGAGAATGTTAATATTAGACTCTATTAATTGATAAAGTCAAATGTGAAACCTGTACTCATTTATACATGAGAATACATATGCAACTTATTCATTAAAAAAAAACCTAAAAATATAATTCCATACAATGTTCATAGCAGCATTATCAGTAGTAGCCAAAAAGTAAAGACAACCTAAATGTCCATTACCGGATGTGTGGATCAATGAATCATGCTATTATATATACAATGGAATACTTTTTAGGAATAAAAAGAAACAAACTATTCACAGTAGAACATGGCTGAATCTCAAAATAATTCTGCTGAGTGAAACAAGTCAGAAAATAGTACTTACTGTTTGATTCCATTTACATAAAACTTCAAAAATGTAAAATAATCTAGAATTGTGATGGTGGTTGTCTATAGACAGGGAGTGTGGGGGAGGTTGGGAAGTGATGAGGGTTGGGAGGGAGGGATTAAAACGTGGAATGAGGAAAGTTTGGGAGGGATAGATATATTTATTATCTTGATTTTGGGGCTTCATGGTGATATACATATGTCAAAACTTCTCAGAATTTATGTATTAATTACTAATCCTTGTTTCATTCTTTTCTCAACAAAGTATTTTTTCAAAATAAAATAAATTAAAATGACAAATGTAACATAGCTCTACCTCTGGACCATTCTCAGGATTATGAGAATGACCTGATTACTTTTTACCTTGTACCCATTGAACAGCAGATATATCAGGGTAACTGCCTCTGTGTGTGTTAATCCCTAATGTTTAATTATCTTTTAGGTTAACCTTATGTTTCTCATGCCGGACTCTGTGTTGCCTAAGAAGAATTCTTTGTTTCTCTGAATTTAGAGTGGAAACAAAATCCTAAAAGTTAAACCATAAGGCAAATCTTTGGTAAATTTTAATATGTTTAAGGATTTCTATTCAACATAAAACACCATGGATAAAACTAATATGGAGATGATAAAATTAGAGAAAAAATTTTCAATGTCTGAAACTGACAAAGAATACCTAAAGCATAAAAGAACTCTGGCAAATCAGCAACAAAAAATCAGCAACTTGGAGAGACCTTCAAGATGGCAGAGGAGTAAAAAGTGGAGATCACCTTACCCCCCACAAATACATCCAAAATACATCTACATATGGAACAACTCCTACAGAACACCTACTGAGGCAGAAGACCTCAGACTTCCCAAAATGCAAGAAAATCCCCACATACCTGGGTAGGGTAAAAAGTAAGAGAAAAAACAGAGACAAAAGAATAGGGGCAGGACCTGCACCTCTGGGAGGGAGCTGAGAAGGAGGAAAGGTTTCCACACACTAGGGAGCCCCTTCACTTTTGGGGATGGGGGGTGGGGGGGAGCTTTGGAGTCATGGAGGAGACCAAAGCCACAGGGGTGCAGAGGGCAAAGCGGAGAGATTCCCACACAAAAGATCGGTGCCAACCAGCCCTCACCAACTGAGACGCTTGTGTGCTCACCTGCCAGTGCATGTGGGGGCTGGGAACTGAGGCTCGGGCTTCGGAGGTCAGATCCCAGGGAGAAGACTGGGGTTGGCTGCATGAAGACAGCCTGGAGGGGGCTAGTGCATCACAGCTAGCCAGGAGGGAGTCTGGGAAAAAGTCTGGAACTGCCAAAGAGGCAAGAGACTATTGTTTTGGGGTGTACAAGGGGAGGGGATTCCTTCCCTGTGTGCCCACAGAAGGCAGAGCACCGCCTAAGTGAGCTCCAGAGATGGGCATGAGCCGCGGCTATCAGCTCAGACCCCAGAGACAGGTATGAACTGTTAACGCTGCTGCTGCTGCCACCAAGAATCCTGTGTGCAAGTGCAGGTCACTACCCACACCCCCTTGGGAACCTGTGCAGCACGCCACTGCCAAGGTCCTGTGATCCATGGACAACTTCCGTGGGAGAGCACATGGCATGCCTTAGGCTGTTGCAATGTTACGCCAGTGGCCACAGGCTTGCCCCACATTCCAGTTATGACTTCCGTACCCTCCCTCACCCAGGCCTGAGTGAGCAAGAGAGCCCTAATCAGCTGCTGCTTTAAGCCCTTTGTCTGGGTGGGGAACAGACTCCTGAGGGTGGTCTACACACAGAGTTGGGGCCATAACCAAAGCTGAACCCCAGGATCTCTGTGAGCAAAGAAGAGAAAGGGAAATTTCTCTGTGCAGCCTCAGGGGCAGCAGATTAAATCCCCACAATCAACCTGATAAACCCTGCATCTGTGGAACACCTGAATAGACAATGAATGTTCCCAAAATTGTGCCAGTGGACTTTGGGAGCAACTGTAGACTTGGGGTTTGCTTTCTGCATTTAATTTGTTTCTAGTTTTATGTTTATCTTAGTTTAGTATTTAGTGCTTATTATCATTGGTGGATTTGTTTATTGGTTTGGTTTCTCTCTTTTTAAAATTTTTTATTTTTTATTATTTTTAAATTTTAACTTTTTTTAATTAAAAATTTTTTTTCCTTTTTTTCTTTTTGTGTGTATGTGTATGCTTCTTTGTGTGATTTTGTCTGTTTGGGTTTGCTTTTACCATTTGTCTTGGGGGTTCTTTCTGTTTGTTTTTGTTTTTTCCTTTCTTCCTTCTTTTCTTCTGAGCTGTGTGGCTGGCAGGGTTTTGGTACTCCAGCCAGATATTGGGCCTGAGCCTCAGAGGAGGCAGGGCTGAGGCTAGGACACTGGACCACCAAAAACCTCCCGGCCCCACATAATATCAATCAGAAAGAGCTCTCCCAGATATCTTTGTCTCAGCACTAAAACCCAGCTCCATGCAATGGCCAGCAAGCTCCAGTGCTGGACACCCCATGCCAAACACCTAGCAAGACAGGAACACAACACTGCCCATTAGCAAAGAGGCTGTCTAAAGTCATACTAAGTTCACAGACACCCCAAAAAACACCACCGGGTGTGGCCCTGCCCACCAGAAGGACAACATACAGCCACACCCACCAGAACACAGGCACCTGTCCCCACCACCAGGAAGCCTACATAACCCACTGAACCAATCTCACCCACTGGGGGTAGACACCAAAAATAATGGGAACTAGGAACCTGCAGCCTGTGAAAAGGAGACCCAAACACAGTAAGTTAAACAAAATGAGAAGACAGAGAGATATGCAGCAGATGAAGGAACAAAGTAAAAACCCACCAGGCCAAACAAATGAAGAGGAAATATGCAGTCTACCTGAAAAAGAATTCAGAGTAATGATAGTAAAGATGGTCCAAAATCTTGGAAATAGAATGGAGAAAATACAAGAAACGTTTAACAAGGACCCAGAAGAAGTAAAGAACAAATAAACAATGATGAATGACACAATAAGTGAAATTAAAAATACTCTGGAAGGAATCAATAGCAGAATAGCTAAGCAGAAGAATGGATAAGTGACCTGGAAGATAAAATAGTGGAAATAACTACTGCAGAGCAGAATAAAGATAAAAGAATGAAAAGAATTGAGGAGAGTCTCAGAGACCTCTGGGACAACATTAAATGCACCAACATTTGAATTGTCAGGGTCCCAGAAGAAGAGAAAAAGATGGGGACTGAGAAAATATTTGAAGATATTATAGTTGAAAACTTCCCTAACATGGGAAAAGGAAGAGTCAATCAAGTCCAGGAAGTGCAGAGAGCCCCATACAGGACAAATCCAAGGAGAAACATGCCAAGACACATATTAATCAAACTATCAAAAATTAAATACAAAGAAAAAATATTAAAAGCAGCAAGGGAAAAACAACAAATAACATACAAGGGAATCCCCATAAGGTTAACAGCTGATCTTTCAGCAGAAACTCTGCAAGCCAGAAGGGAGTGGCAGGACATATTTTAAATGATGAAAAGGAAAAACCTACAACCAAGATTACTCTACCCAGCAAGGATCTCATTCAGATTTGACAGAGTAAGTAAAACCTTTACAGACAAGCAAAAGTTAAGAGAATTCAGCACCACCAAACCAGCTTTACAATAAATGCTAAAGGAACTTCTCTAGGTGGGAAACACAAGGGAAGGGAATAACCTACAATAACAAACAAAAACAATTAAGAAAATGGTAATAGGAACATACATATCAATAATTACCTTAAATGTAAATGGATTAAATGCTCCCACCAAAAGACACAGACTGGCTGAATGAATACAAAAACAACACCCGTAGATATGCTGTCTATAAGAAATCCACTTCAGACCTAGAGACACATACAGACTGAAAGTAAGGGGACGGAAAAAGATATTCCATGCAAATGGAAATCAAAAGAAAGCTGGATTAGCAATTCTCATATCAGACAAAATAGACTTTAAAATAAAGACTATTACAAGAGACAAAGAAGGACACTACATAATGATCAAGGGATCGATCCAAGAAGAAGATATAACAATTGCAAATATATATGCACCCAACAGAGGAGCACCTCTGTACATAAGGCAAATGCTAACAGCCATCAAAGGGGAAATCGACAGTAACACAATAATAGTAGGGGACTTTAACATTCCACTTTCACCAATGGGTAGATCATCCAAAATGAAATTAAAGAAGCAAACACAAGGTTTAGAAGACACATTAGAACAGATAGGCTTAATTGATATTTATAGGACATTCCATCCAAAAACAACAGAATACACTCTTCTCAAGCATTCATGGAACATTCTCCAGGATAGATTATATCTTGGGTTACAAATCAAGCTTCAGTAAATTTAAGAAAACTGAAACTGTATCAAGTATCTTTTCTGAGCACAATGCTATAGGACTAGATACCATGTACAGGAAAATAAACTGTAAAAAATACAAATACATGGAGGTTAAACAATATGCTACTAAATAACCAAGAGATCACTGAAGAAATCAAAGAGGAAATCAAAAAATATGTAGAAAAAATGGACAATGAAAACACGATGACCCAAAACCTATGGGATGCAGCAAAAGCAGTTCTAAGAGGGAAGATTATAGCAATACAGTCCTACCTCAAGAAACAAGAAACATCACAAATAAACAACCTAACCTTACATCTAAAGCAATTAGAGAAAGAAGAAGAATAAGAAAAACAAAAACCCAAAGTTAGC